>NC_090656.1:70883952-71212702 GCF_040937935.1 Hyperolius riggenbachi | reverse complement strand
AATCCTAGTTACAAAGTTACAAATCCTAGTTACAAAGTTACAAATCCTAGTTACAAAGTTACAAATCCTAGTTACAAAGTTACAAATCCTAGTTACAAAGTTACAAATCCTAGTTACAAAGTTACAAATCCTAGTAAGCCTACACTATGTTCTCTTTGGCTTCACTATATTCTGGGAGGACCAATAATAATAATAATAATAATAATAATAATAATCATAATCTTTAGCATAACTGTGAAAACTACATTGTCAAAAAATTGGAACACAGAAGCAACAAAAAATATTTAAAAATATTACCAATAATATGCAGAAGGGAACCCCCCCCCCCCCAAAAAAAAAAAATAAAACCCCCGCAAAACTTTAAGAACAGTAAATGAATAAGCAAACAAACTACCGTATATTCCGGCGTATAAGATGACTGGGCGTATAAGACGACCCTCCAACTTTTCCAATTAAAATTTAGAGTTTGGGAAATACTCGCCGTATAAGACTACCCCTCTTCCAACGCACACCAAATTAAAATAAAAATAAAAAAAATCATATACTGGTGCTGTGTATGAACAGATACTGGTGCTGTACTGTATGTGTTACCAGCCAGTATATAGTCAATTGACTTGTTGCATTGGTCAACTCTCCTTAAGTAGACTGGTCAGCTCTCCTTGTCTACCTGCTTATCAGAGCGGTATGTAAGAATAGATTGCGCTCCCTCAGCACGGAGATCTGAGAGGCGGTAACAGGATAGGACGTATCACCCGGCATCAATGACACCCGGCGTATAAGACGACCCCCAACTTTTCTGAATATTTTCAAGGGTTAAAAAGTAGTCTTATACGCAGGAATATACAGTAAATTAAAAAAGTAGAATGAAGTAGAAATTAAATGGTAAAAAAAATAATAATTTGCTTGTGGAAGTTTCACCCAAAGCAGTGTCATACTTCTTCTTCCTCCTGAAAAGATAAAGGAATGAAAACAATTAGAATCTTTTGTCAAGTTAATTAAATTCTACCATGTGTAGTAATCTCCGAGGGTTTGGTGTAGTCGAGGTAGGGCAATGAAAGAGAACATTCTTCTTTGTATAATCAGGATCACTGAGCCTGGTAACAGATGAAGCCTCTGCATGCTGATGGATACTCCACGCTAATTTATTGCTCGATGAGGTGAACTCTTGAATTCTTCAGTCCTATTGAAAGTCAAGAGCCTCAATAAGAATGTAAAACAGAGCCATCTAAAGAGAATTAGGAGAAACGAGTGAGCTGAGCAGCTAAAAAAACATAAAACGAAAGGGATGTCCTAAAGAAAAATGGTAATGCGCCATCAGCCAATGTGTCTTTCACAACAAACTCTTTCATCTCAGTCATTTACAGGATCTGAAATGGTTTACCCATAATTCATCATATTCACATATTGCTTCAAGGCAGGTGATGTCTTGTGTATCAGCATGGTACTATTTTAATTTTTTGTTCTGTTAAAGGACTACAGTAAAAGTCTTCTGTTTAAAGTTTGGCTAGATTGGATATGGCATAAGATTTACATCTCCGATCTACAGACTTTATATTACGTATTTAGTTTTTTTTTTTATTTTCTAAAGTCAGTGTTTTAATACTTTCAAAGCTATCAGTTTGGTTTGACTAATTCCCTGAGAACGAAGCTGCCTATCATGACCCTTTATGCTAAACTGATCCCGATTTGACTGGATTTGGATCATATAGTGATCAATACCTTCCCTACAGGGCATCCTCTGTCTCAATACATTTCAACAGAAATCTACAGGACATCGATCACACTGCAAGCATTGTAGTGCTTGATACAGTGTGGCACTATGGACCTTTAATCCCCCAACACTGCTGCAATAGATGACCACCCAATTCAATCAAAATGATGGAATGGAAGAGAAAAATCAATACATGTATGGCCACATTTAGTCTGATGTATTTAAAGGGAACCGGATGTGAGAGGGATATGGAGGCTGACATGCTTAATTCCTTTTAAATCATGTACATTGCCTGGCTGTCCTGTTGATCCTCTGTCTCTGATACTTTAAGCCATAGACCCTGAACAAGCTCATAGATCAGATGCCTGTGACAAATCTGACACGATTAGCTGCATGCATGTTTCGGGTGTGTGATTTAGTCCCTACTGAACAGAAAGATCAGCAGGACTGCCAGGCAACTGGTATTGTTTAAAAGGAAATAAATACGGCAGCTTCCATAGGTCTCACACCTCGGGTTCCTTTTAAATGACTGAGTGCTTTAGAGTAAGAAGAGGCAGCTGAAATGACAAAAAATTGGTAACAATAATATATTTATAACGATAACTATAGTTATAGTTAGATTACGAACTATAACAAGACTATAGCGTGATTGTACTGTGTTCTGAAAAAGTATCAGCTTGGACATTAAAAAAACAACATGCTTTCATTGGTGCATGGTATAAATGTTAATCACCATATCATAATAGATTATGGAGTACTGGGGAAAAAACACAAAGACAACGGGAGCCCAAATGGTGCAGTATGTCACAGATAGATGAATGTATGGAAAAAAGATGTTCGACAAAGGAATACGCACAAAGGTGGGTTGCATAAGGGGCAACCGACCACTCAGGCAGGTGGAGTGTCTTAAACCTGACTCCACTCAGGTATACCAGCAATCTTGGGGGCGGTGGCTCTTGAAAAATCTCATGCACTTTAAACCTTGTGGGGTGGTGGAATTCCGCCTTGGGTTAGGTGTGTGGGACTCCCCTCACTAAAGAGCGGAGGGAGTAAGGTACAGCAGGAGATGAAGAGGCACCCAGTGGGTTTATAAAACACTTTAAAACCAATAACATTTAAAAGGATGAGGTGACTTACCTCATAGACGACAACTCACTTTAAATAGAACAGTTTAATAGTAATAAGTACAGGCAACACATTTCGTGGGATCTAGCCCACTTCCTTAGGCCAAGTAAAGTGCCGCTCTATATGCAAAGCCACGTTTGGGGCACCTCCAAATGCGGCTTTGCGTATAGAGCGGCACTTTACTTGGCCTGAGGAAGTGGGTTAGATCCCACGAAATGTGTTGCCTGTACTTATTACTATTAAACTGTTCTATCTAAAGTGAGTAATCATCTATGAGGTAAGCCACCTCATCCCTTTAAATTTTATTGGTTTTAAAGTGTTTTATAAACCCACTGGGCGCCTCTTCACCTCCTGCTATATCACAATAGAAAATGTCACTGTCAGTTGCTATCTACCTATTATATTAGTACTATTGTGCTTTAATATAGTACTGACATCTTCTGCAGCACTTTACATGGTGCTTAGTCATGTCACTAACTTTCCAGAGAGGAACTCACAATTCAATCTTTATATTATTATTATTATTTATTATATTATTATTATTATTATTTAGTATTTATATAGTACCAACATCTTACTCTGTGCTGTGCAGTATACAGGGGCATAACAATAGACCCTGTAAGGGATGCAGTCGCAGGTGGGCCCAGAAACCACAGAGGCCCCATTCTTAGAGACAGACAACTAAGGGCAAGGAGAAAAAAACATTCTGCTCTCTGCACAATTGTTCTAATGGCTGCATCTGCTCAGCCACTGATAAGGAATCATACAAAGTTTTGCAGACAAAGATTTGTAGCCAGTCCCTATTCTGTGTGCAGCTGGCTCTTGTGTACAGAGTGCTGTGTACTGTAGTGATGCTGGTAACGGCTGCAGAGCCAGTTTTGCGCCATTAATGTGTGAAAATATACACATTTTATCACAGAAATTAATGTAATTGCTAAAGAAAATGCGTGTAGTTCTTCACTGCTGTCTGTTTTTATATGCATGGGGGGGAAGGGGGGTGTTTGGCAGAAGGGGGCCCCATCCAAAGTTTTGCAGGGGGGCCCAGTGAGTTCAAGTTACGCCCCTGGCAGTATATGCAGTATATTGTCTTGTCACTAACAAAGGAGTTCACAATCTAATCCCTACCATTGTCATATGTCCATTTATGTATGTATCATGTTGTGTAGTCTAAGGCCAATTTAGGGGGAGCCAATTAACTTAGCTGTAGGTTTTTGGGATGTGGGAGGAAAACAGACTGCCTGGAGGAAACTAACGCAGACACTGGGAGAACATACAAACTACTTGCAGATGTTGACCTCGCTGGGATTCGAACTGGAGACCCAGCGCTGCAAGGCGAGAGTACTAACCAATATGTCACCGTGCTGCCCTCATAGACTAAACCTGCACCTACACGCTATACTAAATTTGTCCGAGGCTGCCGGTCATGGCCACCTTGGCTGAGAAACCAAACTTGTTTGAACATCCGGAATGCCAGATATTTACAGTAAATGCCAGTGATCTTTCTTTCTTCCTTACTCTCCTCCCTACTCTGGGAGATTCTGGGCTGACTGGCCTGGCTGGCTGGTGGTGCATGCAGTGTACACATGTGCAGGAGGCTGAACTTCAGAATGTTCGGCGTCACCATTGCTATGGTGCTGCTTTTCGCAAGGTGGTTTGCAGTGCACTGTCCTCTGCTACCCAGCGTGCATGCAGGAGATGCAGACATGTGGGGGGCAGAGCTACAGATGATCTCAAACTCAACGGCAGCCATCACATGGGGCCAGACAGCCAGTGAGGGAGGAGTTAGGCTAACTCCTCCCTTACTGGATGCCTGGCCACATGTGATCCCCTGCTGGACTGGTAAGCATCTGTTGTTCTGCTCCTCTTGCAGGGACACCAGAAGGACAAGACAAGACAAATAGCATTTATATTGCACTTTTCTCCTGGCAGACTCAAAGCACTTGAGCTGTAGTTACTAGGGCGCACACTATAGGTAATAGCGGTGTTAGGGAGTCTTGTCCAAGGTCTCCTTACTGAATAGGCACTGCCTTGCTGAACAGAGCTGAGATTTGAACCCAGGTTGCCAGTGTCGAGGCAGAGCCCTTAACCATTAGCATCAGCCACTGCAGGAGAGCACACTGCAAACCGCCTTAGCAACAGGGGACAGTGGCAGCCACATGTTCGGGGCACATTTAACAGGATCCCAGATCTCCAGTGTGTGTGTGTGTGTGTGTGTGTGTGTGTGTGTGTGTGTGTGTGTGTGTGTGTGTGTGTGTGTGTGTGTGTGTGTGTGTGTGTGTGTGTGTGTGTGTGTGTGTGTGTGTGTGTGTGTGTGTGTGTGTGTGTGTGTGTGTATCACAGGATTCCTGTGTCTATTCATTATATGCACTATAATAGTCTTTGTAATAGGAGCCCACCTGCTTAGAATTCCTGAGTATGGCTGGTTTAAATTGGAAGCAGAGGCAGCAGGCTGAATGGGTATTTTTCTATACACTTAATGGTGACAAAAAGGTATAAGGCCTGGAAGAAGCAATGAATGCTCTTGTTTTTGCTGAATAAGTAGGTTCATAGGGCCTTTTCATGAGATATTAATTATTTAAACCCCAGTCCCTGTTGCAGACAAAGTTTTATTTCTTGACTTTTTTTCCCCTGTGTTAAAAGTGATAGGAATGCCATTATGCCACCAGTGAGCTGCACTTGGCACACAAAAGCATTCTGTGAAGTACCTTGCTCCTTTCTTCCTTCCTGCGCCCTCTCCTGTGTCATTGATTGACCTCTGTTGTCCAGAGAGTGGAAAGGAGGTTATGGAATTGTAGTGGGTGGTCTGCTACAAACCTGAAAAGTACAGAGACAACTCATTGAAATAACCCTTCTATTGTGACATGGCTGTGTGTTCAAACACTTCTAGTTGTTGAGTCATTCACAGAGAATGGAGTCTACAACTCATCTGGCAACCAAATGCTTCAAAGAAGCTTAGAAATATCATATAGAGGGTTGGCTGGCCCAGCACACAGACATTCAGACTGTCATGTTCATATTCTATTATGTCTGCTGCTGTTGTGTCTGTTTTTTAAAATAGGGAACAGTTGGCAATTTTTGTATCATTTCTACGTAGTCACATCTCACAGTTGGTCCTTTTTATAAAGATTTAAAGTGGTATTAAACTCTGACATGATATTCAATGAAAATGTGTTTTTTCTACTTTTTATAACCCATACAATGATCATATTTGCTTTTGTGCACAAGTATTATTATTTATTTAGAAATTACAAGTTCCCCAAGTTCAGTTTATTTGCTCTGAAAGCTGCCATTGCATTTTATTCATAAATGAAGTATTTATATATTGGAATGTATTCAGTGGTTATTTCTGAGCTGTGTCTGATCTGCACACGTTAGAAGAAGTTGCAGCACTGCCGGGGAATATTTACATTCCTCTCTTGTTACAGTTAAGTAACCGCAAGATAATGTTATCACCCCTTTGGATTCGGATCTCACTGCAGGGAGCTTTCCATTGAAAAAGTAAGTCCTGCGTTTAACTGTTTAAATGCTGTTCTGCTTAAAAAAAATTGTGGTAGTATATTATATGCTGTAAATAATCGTTTTGAGCAAAGAAGAAATGCTGAGTTTCATACCACTTTAAATTGGATCTTTGAGATGTGATAGGTGTTGCTGTTTGCACTAGGGTTGAAGTTAAAATTGTCATGAATATTGGTCATTATTTTAGGTAAATCTTGAATAGTTATGTGCATGATCAATTTGACATTAAACCGGTCCTTTTCAATTTGGTGAAATGGAAAAAGTATGTTTTTGGGGGGTTTGAGCGGGGAGGGGGCTGTGGTGATCAGGTGATCCATCTTCTGCAATTGGGTACCACAGAAAGAAATGGGCGCAAATGAGACTTTAAACAATTGTGGTAATTAGCAGGGGAGTCTATAGGGATCTGAATGATCGCTCGTTCAGTGATCCGACTTGATGGTCACAATCATTGTGCGTCACTAACCACAATCACGGAAATGTACCCACAATCACAGAACTGGGAAAACTATAGTTTGTAATGAAAAAAGTCACTGAAAAAAATGCTACAAAAAACACCCCGTGGGTACCAACCTTAAGATTAGGGGTAAAACAAAATATGAAAAGATAGCTGCGCTTAATTAATGATAACTTCCAGGGGCGGGTGCCCTTTAAGGTAAAACAAAAATGCTGCTCCACGTTCCTTCTGGGATGGTAGGCATAGGCAAGGTGTGTGGAACAAAAATGTGGGAATGGAGTGCTTTATAGCGCATTAAACTTTTTATTCAATAGTAGTAATTAAAATTGCACTTACAAGAAAGTTGTAAACATCAAGCATTTCGCACATGATTGTGCAGAATCCAGGTCTCCCTTGGGTATTTATATCCTAATGGTTTCCCCTTCACTCCACTGTGGTCAGCAATGTCGCTTTCAGATGTCTCACAGGTACTCTCCGGTGGAGGTAGGACAACCCGGAAGTTTTGTGTACCAAATGCGTCAGTACACGTTTCGGCATGCAACGCCTTCATCAGATGGAGGCATTGCATGCCGAAACGCGTAATGACACATTTGGCAAACAAAACTTCTGGGTCGTCCTACCTCCAGTAGAGAGTACTTGTGAGAAATCCAGGAAGACCTGGGCCCATATGCCATTAATTTTTTCACCTGAGTTATCTCCTAGGAGATAATTTTCATGTCCTCTGCAAACTACATTTTCAACATTTTTCAATTGAAAAAGTACTCAAAATTTGGTGAAAAGGTGTTATCAAATAAATTTTGAGTGTTTTCTTGCTTGCTAGTGACTTGGCATGTTATGACAAGTAAAAATATCACCTAGGAGAAAACTAGGGAGAAAAAGTGAATCTCATATGGTCCCTGGATTCTGCACATTCATGTGCGATATGCTTGGTGTTTGCAACTTTCTTTTATGTGCAATTTTAATTACTGCTATTGAATAAAAAGTTGAATGCACTATAGAGCGCTCCATTCCCACAATTCTTCAGATTAGAGGTCCTGGGGTAATCCAAGTATTACAGTCTCAGTACTTGAATAACAGGCATCCAGTTTTATTGTCCCAAACCTATTCATTTGTCCAGAACAGCTTACTCACAGACGCTGTAATTACTGCCATGCTTCTCTGCCTCTGTAAGCACCGCTGTACTAAGAAACAGCGCCACTGCTCAAATGTGCCAAGGGCTAAAACCTCCATCATTTTGCACTGATTTCTATTTACTTCTCTATTCATTCATTGTGTTTACTGTTACATACAACACCTATTTTCGTCTGATTACAATGCTGCATTCAGCGCCGCAGATTTATATGTACAAGTCATCTGTGTAAATATCCTGATTTATGGCTTGGTAGAGCACTGACGAGCTGCAGTGCATTCTGGGTAAAGACACCCTTTGTGTATTTTTATAAGCATGGATTTAAACAGTTGGCAGCCTTTCAGGAGGACCATATGGTTTTTGCTTTAAATGTAACCATAAAAGGAATGACAAATGGAGTTTTGAGGAAATCTGATATTTCTTGGTTTTAACTTGGCAGACAAAATATGATCTAGTTTTGGCTTTTATAAATGTTTGCCTGAGACTTCAAAGGCTGAGAAGCCTAACCTCAGCATCAGCTGTATGAGGGTTTTTTTCCTTATCCTTTTTAGTTTTAGTTTTATTTTAAAACTCTAGAGGTTACTTTGGAAGTTTGGTTTACTTGCTGATATAAGGCATATGTTTCAAAGTGCAGGATTTATATATTGCAGGCATTTAATTGAAGCTCACTCATGCATGAAAACTTAAAGGATGACTCCACGTCTTTTTAATTAAAAGAAATAGTATTTTGGTGCTACACAACCATTTTATTCTGCATCTCCTATAACTTTCTAAGGGCTCTTTCATATGGACAACTGAAGGTGGTGAATTCACTGCCTGTCAGCTGCTCTCTTGCACTGCTAGGACACTTGTTAATGCTCGGTACCAGGGGTAGACAAATGCCCCAAGGAATCACATCTGGGCATGGCCATGCTCAGACGCAACGTGCCCCGGCTCTCTGCCACCAGTTAACACCACCATGTATCAAGCACTGACATATGGTGTTACAAATGCTGCCATTCAGCTGCACCTTAATTGCACTCGAATGACACTCATGGGTGGCAGACTGGATGCTGATGTGCCCATCAAATGTACAGTAGAGCTTTCAGTCTGAAAGAGGCCTAAGACCTCTTTCCCATGGACTGCTGCAGCTGCTGCTGGGGACCTGCTGGTTGCTTACAACTGTGCTTGGCAGGGACAGTAAGGAGGTATCTGCAGCATGGATGCACATCTGAGTGCAGGTGCAGCCACACTGACATGTAGCAGTTCTCTGCTTCTGAGGAAGGGCAGAAATACAACCCTAGGAGCCCAATTGCATGGGGCCCCTTAGGATTCCATGCTTCCCCCTCTCCCACTCGAGGTTTGGCCAATGTAGCTGTAAATAAATTTAAATCTCAATTTATGTCACATTATCGGGAGCCAGTGGCATACAGTATATGCAGCATGTAATGTAACACAGACAGAAAGTGGCAGGAAGTGGAGAAGATACATTGTCAGAAGTGGCCATTTTTACTACCCCTGACTGAAGCAAATCCTGATGTAATTTCCTCCCTTACTATTTATTTCTCCTAAAATCAGCACTGTAATATCTGGCGTGCTTTGTAAACACATGTGGGCACAGCATAGATCCTATTTCAGCAGCTTCTGCAGAGGGTTGAGGTGTATTTCCCTTCTCAGCCTCATGTCATGCAGAACTGCCCTCAGCCAATCAGTGAGGAACAGGAATGTGGGAGGGGAGATAACATGCTTCCCCTTCCCTCAGCAATGCACCAAGCCAGCCTGACTGAGATAAGATTCATTATAGCAGAAACATTTATGATTATATTGGAATACTTGCAACTCAGGGTCAGGATGTAGACTAGTTAATAAACACAGAGCAGTGGTTAAATGAATTTGATTTTTTGGCTGACAATCCTGCTTTCAAAGTCCTTAGCAAATACAAGATCGTGACATGGCTTATTGCCATATTACGAAAGCATTAGACAATCTTTCAGCTTCTGTCAAACTTGCAGACAGATGGCAGATTTTCGAAGTGACATCTTTTTTTTTTTAAAAATATAGTGTTTGTAGTCTACTCAAATATTAAAAGTTGTGGGGAAAAAGGCAAGAAAGGGCTGCTTAACTAGACAGATTCATCAATCTGGATTTAAAATCCACTAATGCTACAGCAATGACAAAAGGAAAATTCAATAGCAGAAGTAAAAATAAATGCGACTCTGGGTCCATAACCTCTAACTTAATCCTTGCTACACATCTAAATTCTGAGGAACATTTAATGTTCTTCGGATTTTCTTGCCTGGATTTATTTATATATTTTAGTTTTCTTTTCTTTAAAAAAAAAAAAGAAAACTGATAAGCAGATGGAAAAACTTGGTTTTTGTAAGTTTAATAGGACCAAGCATGGAAAAAGCTTGAAAGATTCTCCTGCTAGCGGTTCACAAATCTAGAAAAACGCAGACAACACCATTCCATTAGCCCCAGGCAGGACTGAAGAAATAAATGATTTTTATGTGGACATGAAAGCAATTTCCCATCATATCATATTAGCAATCTATTGTATTAGTTTGTATTTGCTCCGCTACAGAGGACTGCACTTGGACTATACCACAATGAAATGATAAAATTCCAAAATCAGAAGCCAACTCTTCAAGCAGGCATCTTCCTTATAGTCTTCTACAGAAAACTTTAAAAAAGAAAAGTGCTCAAAGCTGCACTTCAGGCAATATGCACAAATTACCAGTAGGACAAAACAGGTAAAATGGGTGCTGACATAGGCACCTATGTTAGTAGCTGCAATTAGCTGTAATTGGGGATCTATGAAAACTGTGGTTACGAATAGTGGGTGTGAACATAGGAACCCAAAATAAAGTTAGGCATCGGGGGTTCTCCTCATCACCTAGGGGTTACTTAGGGTAAGGCATCACCGAGGGTGTTCTTAGGGTTACACATTGCAAGGCGGAATCGGTTAGGGCTAGGCATTGAGAGGGAAGGCTCGTGTGAAGATGAGGCTAGGTTAGATCATAGTAAAGAATTACTAATATTTTACTAGCAGAATTAACTAGTAGAATATCAGTAATTTTACTGATATTCTACTAGTGACTAGCTCTGGCCCTTTTTTAGTAGGGAAAAAAGTTATATTTACATCTCCCACTTTATCCACCACTACAGTATATCTATGTCCTTTGTGACTTCAGCTAAGCCACAAGTCAGTAGATATATGTCTTGTACAGAAGCAGCGGTGTGCAGGATTGGGCGTGCTCCTGTGCTCATTTCTGGCACTATCTGATGCAGCGCTAATTGGTAAATGGGAATATATGTTTCCTGAGCTAATGAGATTGATTTTTACCATTAAAAATACTTTATTTTCTCAGTTCATAGTGAAAAATACACTCTGTAGCATTAATTCAGAATCACATATCTTCACCATAAATTGTGACAGGAACATAATCTAAATTTTGTGATAAGCGGTAACAATAGCCAAACAAAATTTGTGTTTTTTATCTACAGTAGCACTTTTTACTTTTAAACTGGAATTGGTAAAACTGAGAAATAATGTGTTTTTTTCCATTTTTTTTCCTTGTTTTCCCATTAAAATTCATAGAAAACAAAATTGTTCGAGGAAAAAAATGGCATACAATGAAAGCCTACTGTGTCATATTGAATGTACATATCTTACAATGCTTGTTACCAATCATTCTGGAATACCAGACCCGTGGACTAATGTTTACTCAACAAATGTATTCATAGCTGTTTAAAATATTATTTTCATCTAGACATTATCTTCTCATCATTAGTCTTGAATGGTCAAAAAATGGCTATTCCTGGTGTCTGCCTCTGGCCCCATTCCCATGTGATTGCAATCTGTTCCTCCCCCCCTGTCCAAGGAGACTATATGCTGTATTCTCCACCTGTCCATCAGTCAGTGAAGCAAGGACTTGACAGCAGGGCCGGGTCGAGGCAGAGGTGAGAGAGGCTCCAGCCTCAGGGCGCAGTGTAGGAGGGGGCGCACAACTAACTCAGCTATCATTCGCCTATTGTGTTTGAAACAGAGAGAAATCAGAAAAGGGGATACGTGGCAGTGACTGCAAGCCAGATAACTAGAGATTAAGGTGTTGGGGGCCCTGAGCACCTCTTAGTCTAATAGCAATCAGTGTGTGATAGCTGGGGTGGGAGGGATGGAAGGGCGCACTTTGGTGTCTCAGCCTTGGGTGATGGAGAACCTTGTCCCAGCTCTGCTTGACAGTATGGTGTCCATTGGGGTTCTCCAGCGGTTTCCCTGTATCCTGCATGGGATATCTTTGCTTCTGTGAAAGTACACATTCTTAGGGCCAAGGCAAGTATAGAGGAGGCCTCCACAGACACCAAAGGGAGGTGAGGGGCTGAGGTGAACACTGTATGTGACCCAACCTGGTTCGAAATGAAAATATTCTTAATTCACATCTATTTTAAGATTATTTGTGGTTCACAACCAGTATCTTCACAAGTTGAAAGCTGTGTTGTTTTGCCTAAAGCTGACTAGGATGGAAACGGTGTCACTTTTTTTTATGGAGGAGTTGTTCAAACGCACAATCATTGCCATGATTATGCAAGATAAATTTGAATTTGTGAAACTACTAAAGGACCACTGATGGTCTTAAAATAATCCAGGTAGTGAGCATAGAGGATACAAACATTTAATTTCTAATTTTAGACAAGCCAGAGATTTAATAACAAAGCAAAATTAAAGTGAGAGCTGGCCTCCTGAGCATCCCCACTCAGTCAATTAAGCCATTTGTCATGTAAAAGAACCAATAAGCTGACTTAAAAAGATAAATTGGACATCCTCTAAGATCTATTATAATTTCCATTTCAAACTACGGAATGTATCTATGGAATTTTTTTTCGTACATTTTTCAACAGAAGTAACACCTTAGCTTGGTTTGTATGCTCAGGTTTACATCAGGGCCACATTAAGGGATAGGTAAGTATACATTTTCTCCCTACTTTTAAATTTGACATGGTGCACTTTGTAATTCTTCAAAGTGGAATACTCTCTAAATGTAAATCAATCAAATACAGCTAAAACTGATCAGAACTAATGGCAATGGGCTGACATCCTGGTAGCATGTACCCACATTTGGAAAAAAAATAGGGTACCAAAAAGGGATGGAGAAGAAATATGAGATAGAGAACAGGAAGGAAAAAAATGCCACAAATAAAAATGTAAAAAAGAAAAAAAAGAAAGAAAGAAAGAAAGAAAGAAAGAAAGAAAGAAAGAAAGAAAGAAAGAAAGAAAAAAGAGAAAAGGTTAGAAGTCCCTACAGCCTAGACAGCACTGGTTAATCCAGGTTAAGATGTTCTTATTGTATCTAGGGATGTCAGGACTTTTGAAACATCATGTTCATCAAGATTCTCATGAGCTTTTCATTAGTCATGAAAAAATACATTATGCAGGAGAACAGAGGCACCAAAAGGATAAAAGGAAGCTAAATGAGCTTAAAAACAAAACAAATTCTTGGTAAATAGAGGAGGTAGTGGTGGACTTACCTCCTCCAAGTAGACACACAACGTCTGTAGTAAAAACAGCCAATATATTTTATTTATAAACTCCAAATATGCAACACGTTTTGCAGGTTTGATCCCACTTCATCAGGCAATAACAACAGAGCAATAGCATATGTGGTCAGTAGAAGAGCCAGGCAGAGGTGTCTTGGTGTACCTTGTTTTTATGAAAAAATAAATGCGGTCCTTGACCTCTGAAATGGTTACCTGTATTTTTTTTTCCATTCTTCGCAATGGTCATTTTGGCCAATAAAAAAAGTAGTGTGGCTAACCTGTTTTGGGACTCAGTCCCTCTATCTACCAATGGAGCAGTGCAGTCATTTGGTCTTTGTGTGAAACAGAGAGTAGGAGGCTGTGGCAATCCTGCAATATTATTATGCTATGTCTTGTACAGTTTGATGGTTCTAAAATGCATCATGTTTGTTTAGTGTTTTGTTTAAATGTCATCTATTGTCACTTGGATCTTTTATTAGTTGTCCAAATCGACAGTTGTGGGGGATGTGTGCTTTGTGTCTGTAGCCTTATTTACATACTAAAACAATTACCATAAAGGTGCGTACACACGTCTGATTTTATGCTTTGATTGTCGTTCAAACCGGATAAACTGCTGCAGCCAGTGGGGCTCAGATACCCCCAATCTCGAATTTGAGTGACCAGAAATTTGACTCCGCCCACTTACAAATTGACTCGTGAGTAGAAAGGGATATGCGACTTGAGTGCCGTTTTGAGTCGAATAACCGCTTGTATTCACGAATCACGAGTCGGTATTTGTGATTAAAAACCTGCTGACTTTAACGGTTAATAGCAAAGCCCCCTTACATGCTAGAAACACCAAATTTGCCAAATATGTTAAGAAGAAGAGTGGGAAAAAGAGGGGGAAAAATCAAAAAGATCTTATAGTTTTTGAGAAAATCAATTTTAAAGTTTCAAAGGAAAAAAGTATACATTTAAATGCAGTAAATGACAGTTCTACTATTACCTGAGGTGGAGTTGCACTACTACCTGAGATGGAGATCTACTACTGCCCGAAGTGGAGTGTAACTACTGCCTGATATTTAGTTACACTACTGCCTGAGATGGAGTTATACTATTGCCTGATATGGAGTTTCACTACTGCCCGAAGTGGAGTTTTACTACTGCCTGATATGGAGTTGCACTATTGCCTGATATGGAGTTGCACTATTGCCTGATATGGAGTTGCACTATTGCCTGATATGGAGTTATACTATTGCCTGATATGGAGTTGCACTACTGCCTGAGATGGAGTTATACTATTGCCTGATATGGAGTTGCACTATTGCCTGATATGGAGTTGCACTACTGCCTGATATGGACTTATACTATTGCCTGATATGGAGTTGCACTACTGCCCGAAGTGGAGTTTTACTACTGCCTGATATGGAGTTGCACTATTGCCTGATATGGAGTTATACTATTGCCTGATATGGAGTTGCACTACTGCCTGATATGGAGTTGCACTACTGCCTGAGATGGATTTATACTATTGCCTGATATGGAGTTGCACTACTGCCTGAGATGGAGTTATACTATTGCCTGATATGGAGTTGCACTACTGTCTGAGATGGAGTTATACTATTGCCTGATATGGAGTTGCATTACTGCCTGAGATGGAGTTATACTATTGCCTGATATGGAGTTGCACTACTGCCTGAGATGGAGTTATACTATTGCCTGATGTGGAGTTGCACTACTGCCTGAGATGGAGTTATACTATTGCCTGATATGGAGTTGCACTACTGCCTGAGATCGAGTTATACTATTGCCTGATATGGAGATGCACTACTGCCTGAGATGGAGTTATACTATTGCCTGATATGGAGTTGCACTACTGCCTGATATGGAGTTGCACTACTGCCTGAGATGGATTTATACTATTGCCTGATATGGAGTTGCACTACTGCCTGAGATGGAGTTATACTATTGCCTGATATGGAGTTGCACTACTGTCTGAGATGGAGTTATACTATTGCCTGATATGGAGTTGCATTACTGCCTGAGATGGAGTTATACTATTGCCTGATATGGAGTTGCACTACTGCCTGAGATGGAGTTATACTATTGCCTGATGTGGAGTTGCACTACTGCCTGAGATGGAGTTATACTATTGCCTGATATGGAGTTGCACTACTGCCTGAGATGGAGTTATACTATTGCCTGATATGGAGATGCACTACTGCCTGAGATGGAGTTATACTATTGCCTGATATGGAGTTGCACTACTGCCTGAGATGGAGTTGCACTACTGCCTGAGATGCAGTTATACTATTGCCTGATATGGAGTTGCACTACTGCCTGAGATGGAGTTATACTATTGCCTGATATGGAGTTGCACTACTGCCTTAGATGGAGTTATACTATTGCCTGATATGGAGTTGCACTACTGTCTGACATGGAGTTATACTATTGCCTTATATGGAGTTGCACTACTGCCTGATATGGAGTTATACGATTGCCTGATATGGAGTTATACGATTGCCTGATATGGAGTTGCACTACTGCCTGAGATGGAGTTATACTATTGCCTGATATGGAGTTGCACTATTGCCTGATATGGAGTTGCACTACTGCCTGATATGGACTTATACTATTGCCTGATATAGAGTTGCACAATTTGCCTGATATGGAGTTATACTATTGCCTGATATGAAGTTATACTACTGCCTGAGATAGAGTTATACTTTTGCTTGATATGGAGTTGCACTACTGTCTGATATGGACTTATACTATTGCCTGATATGGAGTTGCACTATTGCCTGATATAGAGTTATACTATTGCCTGATATGAAGTTGTACTACTGCCTGATATGGAGTTATACAATTGCCTGATATGGAGTTGCACTACTGCCTGAGATGGAGTTATACTATTGCCTGATATGGAGTTGCACTACTGCCCGAGATGGAGTTATACTATTGCCTGATATGGAGTTGCACTACTGTCTGAGATGGAGTTATACTATTGCCTGATATGGAGTTGCACTACTGCCTGAGATGGAGTTATACTATTGCCTGATATGGAGTTGCACTACTGCCTGAGATAGAGTTATACTATTGCCTGATATGGAGTTGCACTACTGCCTGAGATGGAGTTATACTATTGCCTGATATGGAGTTGCACTACTGCCTGAGATGGTTATACTATTGCCTGATATGGAGTTGCACTACTGCCTGAGATGGAGTTATACTATTGCCTGATATGGAGTTGCACTACTGCATGAGATGGAGTTATACTATTGCCTGATATGGAGTTGCACTACTGCCTGAGATGGAGTTATACTATTGCCTGATATGGAGATGCACTACTGCCTGAGATGGAGTTATACTATTGCCTGATATGGAGTTGCACTACTGCCTGAGATGGAGTTATACTATTGCCTGATATGGAGTTGCACTACTGCCTGAGATGGAGTTATACTATTGCCTGATATGGAATTGTACTACTGCCTGAGATTAAATAAATACGTTGTTATCCAATTCTCTGTTTGCTGATAGTTTATGGACACTCACCATGTCACAGAGGCCGCAGATCTTGCACCATTTTTTTTTTCCAATTACAGACAGGTCCACCAGATGTAGCATGTCACCTACTGCCACAAAGCTCCTCCTAATTTTTAATATAAAATTATATCAACTCATATGTCTTTTTTTATATGAATTCCTAATTATGTTCCTTAAAGGGAACCTGAACTGAGTAAAATTATTTAAGATAAACACATGAGGTAACTTCAAATGACCATTACATAGTTACCTTGTTATCAGTTCCTCTCAGAAGCTCACCATTTTCTTCTGACAATGAACCCTTCCAGTTCTGACAACATTTTGTCAGAACTGAAATACATCAGTTGCTGTCAGTTATAGCTAAGAGGACAACTGATGTGACAGGTAATGTCCATGTTTCCCTATGGCTCAAGTAGGTGATGTTACAGTTTAAAAGTGTGCTGACCAGGAAGTGGTTATGGGGTAGTGTAGAGTGACCATATTTTTGTGGGTCCAACCTGGGACGGGGGGGGGGGGCGGTGGGGGGGGGGGGGCGGCGCGCGCAGCGCGCCGCGGCGAAAAGTGGGAAGGAGTGAGGAGCACGCAGCGGCGAAGACTGGGGGAGGGGGGGCGAAAAATGGGCGTGGCCATGACATTGTATGGGCGGAGCTAACGTAATGATGTAACAGCGAGGCATAAGAAAGCAGTGTTTACGCCATGATGTGGACAAACGAGACTTTGTATCATGGGTGTGCAGAAACTGTGTGATGCTAATAGTATACCGTAACCACAAAGCAGCAAACATAGCCATCTATGACCATTAAATAATAAATGCAGTAACAGTTACCCCGGACACCAGAAAATAAACGCAATAGGCAACATGTCAGTATAAAATAAATGCAATGCGGGCAAACATGTCAGTACAAAATAAATGCAATGCGGGCAACATGTCAGTACAAAATAAACGCACTGCGGGCAAACATTTCACCAGAAAAGAAACGCACTGCGGCCAAACATTTCACCAGAAAAGAAACGCACTGCGGGCAAACATTTCACCAGAAAAGAAACGCACTGCGGCCAAACATTTCACCAGAAAAGAAACGCAATGCGGGCAAAAATTTCGCCAGAAAAGAAACGCACTGCGGGCAAACATTTCGCCAGAAAAGAAACGCAATGCGGGCAAACATTTCGCCAGAAAAGAAACGCACTGCGGGCAAACATTTCACCAGAAAAGAAACGCACTGCGGCCAAACATTTCACCAGAAAACAAACGCAATGCGGCAAACATTTCGCCAGAAAAGAAACGCACTGCGGGCAAACATTTCGCCAGAAAAGAAACAATGCGGGCAAACATTTCACCTGGAAAAGAAACAATGCGGGCAAACATTTCACCTGGAAAAGAAACAATGCGGGCAAACATTTCACCTGGAAAAGAAACAATGCGGGCAAACATTTCACCTGGAAAAGAAACAATGCGGGCAAACATTTCACCTGGAAAAGAAACAATGCGGGCAAACATTTCACCTGGAAAAGAAACAATGCGGGCAAACATTTCACCTGGAAAAGAAAGCATTTACTCACCTGGCAGAAGTGTCCGGCCTCTGGCGCGCTGCTCCGTCCCGGGACCGTCTTCCTCCTCCTGCTCTGGTCTCCCGCGCTGACAGGGCTACGGCAAGATGGCGCCCGAAGCCCTGTACTAGTGACACAAATAGGTCTCCAGTACAGGGCTTCGGCAGCCATCTTGCCGTAGCCCTGCTCGCCTGCCGGTGTCGGAAACAGACACCGGAAGAGGAGGCTGGAGCGGGGCTGCGGGCAATGAACTGGCACGGCGTCTATAGACACCGCTGCCAGTTCATTGAGGAGAGAGTGGCCAGAGTCCCGAGGCCGGGACGTCCCGCTGCTGAAAGCGGGACGTTTCCCGGGACCTCATGCAGCCTGGGACAGCGGACCCCGAATCCGGGACGTGTCCCGGGCAATCCGGGACGTCTGGTCACTCTAGGTAATGACCATTTTCAAAATAAAGGACGGAGAATTCCATTGATCACAGTGGACAAACAGGAAGCAGGAGAGGAGAAAGAGATTGAGGAGTAGACTACACGGGAGGTAAGTATGACTCATGTCTGTTTATTTTGACTTTTCATTTTCAGTTCAGGTTCTCTTTAAGCAGACACAGTTCCATGTCATATTTCTTCATTCCACGTATAATTTAGTATATCACATTTAGTGTCTCGTCCTCCAAGTACAGTGCCCTTTGCTCTACTAGGCGCCTCGAGATTCAATGTATCTACTGTATTAAAAAACAGGTATTTGTGGAAGTAAACTGGAAGATGAAGCCATAGGACCACCAGGAGACCGGCATGCTATTTATAGGCAGATATTTCCTAGTTCACTTGTATTGTCTAAGGAGTGAGTGTTTTACATACTAATATTCCAATATGATCCTTGTTAATACTAATAATGGAAGCCTTAAGTATTTCCCCATGAATTTACATGATATCCATAATTTATTCACAGGAGACTTGAAAACCTCATTTCAGCGTATGCTGCAATAACCGACTCCTGTAATTTGTTCTCATTGAGATTTTGTACTTTTTTTATGCTAAATGAAGCTGGAAATGACAGTCAGATATACAAGATCAAATTAATATGCTGAATGCTTCTTTCCTAAAGCATGGATTGAGCTCTCAGGGATGTTTCTACAGAGAAAAGAAATGGACTGAATTTAGTTTATTTTACTGATTAAAGCCATATGTATCAGGATGCAGCAAAGCAATAGCAACACCAGCTATATGGGGCCTATCAGAAGGGGAAAGGGGGGTCTCTCCCTGATATACTTAATGCCCTGATACCTTTGGGACTTGTGTTGTTAATTCCAGGGATGGTCGTAGTCAGCCAATTTCGCAACGCTTGAACTATGCGTAGTTTTACGCAATTACGCATCGCCAAAGTACGGCTTCGAATTATGCATTTAGTAGACTACGTGTTAAAATACGCAATTACGTGTAGTGCGAAGCGTAGTGTATGCGGATGCTTATACCCGTATGCAAAACATTTTACATCTTAATTCCTCTAATTCTTCTATGCGTACAAATTTCCTTTTCAATGTGTAAATTTGTAAGCATACAATCGCACGCAGAAAATTAGACGCGAGTAACGTATTCGTATTTCACTACGCAATACACATGTTTTGAAACTTCACCTACGAACTGCGATGCGTAGATGCGAACTACGATGCGTAAATTCGCACTGGCGTAATTTCTCCCCAAGGGTTACACTAGTATTAAGTATTAGAGGCGCCTGCACTCTATTCCCTATGCTATCAAAGCATTTTGTATTGACCTGAGGAACCGGGCCATGACCCTTGAAACGTGTTGTCACTTTTTCCAGTTGAACAGGTTTCTATATATTCTGGAGAGGTAAGCGATTACCTCTCTTTTTTATTATTTGTATTTATATTTTAAAACACTAAAATAGAACACACATTGGGCGCCTCCATCCTACCCATTACCAGTCAGACCTCCTTTGGAGATAATAGCTTTGCAGTTTTTCTGGAAAGTCTATTGTTCTCCAGGAGAGCGACCATCCAGTATCCAGCAGGACCTGGAGTACGGAGTAGGGACAGTTAATTTCCTGCAGGCCTATACGGTGGTTGCAGGAACTGCAACCCACCTTTGTGAGTATATATCTGTATAATTTTATCTTCCCTATACCTGACAATACTTCCATTGGGCCCTCGGTCTTTCCCTACTTCTCACCTAGGTATTCTTGGCCCTTACAAGAATCACCAAAGAAGATAAAAACCCTATATTTTTATTGATTGCTACCGTATAACTAAGCTATTGCCACAACTTATTCTTACTGATTATATCCTAGAAAATTGCAGGCATAATTATCTTCACCTCATAAATGGCGATATTACTTCCTGCCTACCTAAATTTACAAGTGAAGAGGTGGCCTAGATTTCAATAAGCAGTGAGGGGCTTCCAGCACCACAACCAGAAAACTACCATTTTTATATATCCTTCCATCAGTAGCTTCACCCTCTGTTCTATCTCCTAGTTTCTACAGACAGGAATTGGAAACACTGCTGCAAATAGCGGCCAGTGGACTAGAAGGGGAACATATCTTAGTATCTGGATATCCTAGATAGGAGGGGCCATTCCAAATATTGATGCACCTCAAGGGGAAAATAGATGCTGTAACATATGTGTATAACTACAGTTATGCTTCACACAGTTGGGTATCAATAGGGGGTGCAGAGCTTGTGACCGCAGCAGGGCCCTTGGGTCAGAGGGGCCCGGGGGGTCCACCCTCAACCATAGTATTAGTTCTTTATTGGTCCCGTGCTAGCAATATTCAGTTCTAAAGATTTATAGATATAGAAATCTATATCTATACATATAGAAACTTTGAATAGTAGTGATAATTAACAAACTGTTCCCCATCCCCTTCCTGCACCTCTGACACTGTGGCTGTCCTTGGCAGGTTTTGTTGTCCACAGTATCAATAGCCAGGTATAGGTGTTCCCAGTATAGGTAGCCAGGTAATAGTTGTTCTCACATATACCACGGTGGACAGTAGTGTACTTATTTATCAAGATTTTGATAAACATTTTTCATAACAAAAAGAACTTTTTTTTATTTATTACCCAAAATCAGAGTATGTGGTTGCTATGAAGTTTAGCATTGGCCATCTTCCAAATGTAAGTTTAAATTAAACCCTGAAGGGAGACTTTTAGGGGAAAATAAAAAAATAATGCATTTGCATTCTAATAAAGCCATTTACATTTTGCTATAGATCAATTTAAAAGCACATGATGAACAGTACTAGCAAGTTAAGAATGGAAGTACATAACCTTTTTTAGATACAGGGGTGTCAAAACACAATAACTGTTATCTCACTTCACAAGTGGCTGTGTCGAGTTCAAGTTGTCATTTATGAACAATCTGTTGCGGTTTAAAGTCTGTACAATGATATGTTTCATCCACTGAGTGTCTCATAGGAAGGTAGCACACACTACATAGTATGATATGATTCATTATATTGTCCAGTTAATGGTTCTGTACTTTCATTCTTAGCTTGCTAGGGCACTTTAGGTGCTATTCAGTTGATGTATAATAGCATATTCATGATTTCATGAACATGCAATAAACCTGTGGTGTAAAAAAAAAAGTTACCTCATCTTATCTTAACTCAGTAGTGGATGATCCAGAGGCTTCTGTGATCCTCAGCCACCCAACTGTTGCTTGCCTGGACCCTATTCTTCTTTGTGGATACGCTCCTGTCCATGTAGGCCACAGTGCCCAGGCACAAGTACAGACTGCATCTGCACAGTACTTGGAGCCGCTTCATGGAGGAAAAAGCCATGCAGGAGCACAGGTGTGGGCTGTCTTCAACTGGTGCAGTGTGGCCACGCTTGTACAAAGACCATAGCCCAGCCAGGAGAGCATATTTGATAAGCCTTTAGTGAATATGTTCAGAGGGTCCCAGTGCTGAAACAGCGAGCACCAGGAGGGTCTGGATGCATCTGGACTATCCAAAGGCTTTAAACTACTGAGGTAAGTGTTCAGTTTTACAGTTTTTTGCCATCTAGGTACCGTTGAAAAAGTTCCCTCTGAACTTTTGCCCCCAAAGTTCAGAAGGAACTTTTTCAACAATGTCGCAACCTGGGTTCATTTAGTGATAATTGATGAGATATTTGTTTCTTGAGCAACACAAATAGAGCCTACAAATCACTAATAGAACGTGTATAGCCATGGAAATGTCTTATCAAAGCCAAAAACAAAAAGAGGTATCAGTGACCAAACAAAATGACATAACACCTATATGTCCAAAAATTGCCAAAATGTATTAGGGACTTATCCCAATAATAAAACCAAGCAGCGGAAAACAAATCACAGTATGATATATAATATTAAATATAATAGGTGGGTAGGTGTATCCTAAGTAGTGTTGGGCGAACAGTGTTCGCCACTGTTCGGGTTCTGCAGAACATCACCCTGTTCGGGTGATGTTCGAGTTCGGCCGAACACCTGACGGTGCTCGGCCAAACCGTTCGGCCACATGGCCGAACTAAGAGCGCATGGCCGAACGTTCCCCGAACGTTCGGCTAGCGCTGTGATTGGCCGAACGGGTCACGTGGTTCGGACCCGAACGCGCTCTGATTGGCCGAACTATCACGTGGTTCGGGTAAATAAATACCCGAACCACGTCATATCTCCGCCATTTGTCTGTGGGTTTTGCTTTGGGTAGGCAGGCAGGGAAGTTCGCGCTCCAGCCACGCTAGCCAGGGTCCCCCCTGTCATTGTGTCACTGCTGGGAACAGTAGTACACCGCTCGCTCAGCCACACTATATAGCATTCTGTTTACTGCCACTCTGTGTACCTCGCTCAGCCACATTATATAGCATTCTGTTCACTGTTCTGTGTCTGCTGGGAATAGTGGTACACCGCTCGCTCAGCCACACTATATAGCATTCTGTTTACTGTTCTGTGTCTGCTGGGAATAGTGGTACACCGCTCGCTCAGCCACACTATATAGCATTCTGTTTACTGTTCTGTGTCTGCTGGAAATAGTGGTACACCGCTCGCTCAGCCACACTATATAGCATTCTGTTTACTGTTCTGTGTCTGCTGGGAATAGTGGTACACCGCTCGCTCAGCCACACTATATAGCATTCTGTTCACTGTTCTGTGTCTGCTGGGAATAGTGGTACACCGCTCGCTCAGCCACACTATATAGCATTCTGTTTACTGTTCTGTGTCTGCTGGGAATAGTGGTACACCGCTCGCTCAGCCACACTATATAGCATTCTGTTTACTGTTCTGTGTCTGCTGGGAATAGTAGTACACCGCTCGCTCAGCCACACTATATAGCATTCTGTTTACTGCCACTCTGTGTACCTCGCTCAGCCACATTATATAGCATTCTGTTCACTGTTCTGTGTCTGCTGGGAATAGTGGTACACCGCTCGCTCAGCCACACTATATAGCATTCTGTTTACTGTTCTGTGTCTGCTGGGAATAGTGGTACACCACTCGCTCAGCCACACTATATAGCATTCTGTTTACTGCCACTCTGTGTACCTCGCTCAGCCACATTATATAGCATTCTGTTCACTGTTCTGTGTCTGCTGGGAATAGTGGTACACCGCTCGCTCAGCCACACTATATAGCATTCTGTTTACTGTTCTGTGTCTGCTGGGAATAGTGGTACACCACTCGCTCAGCCACACTATATAGCATTCTGTTTACTGCCACTCTGTGTACCTCGCTCAGCCACATTATATAGCATTCTGTTCACTGTTCTGTGTCTGCTGGGAATAGTGGTACACCGCTCGCTCAGCCACACTATATAGCATTCTGTTTACTGTTCTGTGTCTGCTGGGAATAGTGGTACACCGCTCGCTCAGCCACACTATATAGCATTCTGTTTACTGTTCTGTGTCTGCTGGGAATAGTGGTACACCGCTCGCTCAGCCACACTATATAGCATTCTGTTTACTGTTCTGTGTCTGCTGGGAATAGTAGTACACCGCTCACCCGCCACTGTATAGCATTGTGCTCTGTGTCGCTGCTGGGAATAGTGGTACACCGCTCACCCGTCACTGTATAGCATTGTGCTCTGTGTCGCTGCTGGGAATAGTGGTACTGTATAGCATTTCTGTACTGCCACTGTACTGCTGCCAGTCAGCGTGTACTGTAAGGATAAGTGAAATGAGGAAGAAATCCGGTGAAAGAGGGAGGGGCAAGGGAAGAGGTGTTTCCCCTGACGGTTCACGTACAGGCCACAGGGGAGCACCCAAGAAAACCCACTCAATACCGCCCATGTTGTCCAGGACAACAACCCTCACAAATCCAAAAGAACAGGACCAGATAATTACTTGGATGACCTCTCAAGCGTCCAGCAGTGGGTTAAGCAGCACCAGCACATCACGCACGAGGTCCGAGTCCTCAGCCAGTTACAAGGAGCCAGTGGGCACAAAGCTGACACAACCGGCAGCGACACCACGCACACAACTGCCAGATAACCAGTCCGATGAATTACCTCAGGACACAATGGGGTATTCGCAGGAGCTATTCCCAGCCCAACAAACTTCCACCTTTCAAAGGTCAATGGAGGAACAGCCAGAAATGTTGTGCCTGGATTCACAACCGTTAACTGTGGGAAATGCACCGCGCACTGAAATACAAGGCGAGTCCGAGGAGGACTCGGAAACCCAAATCCCAGAGCAATTTCGGCAGGAGGGGTTGCAATTGCAGGAGGTCGGCCGACAAGATCTGGAAGACGACGTTGGAGTGTGCTGCGCAGAGGTTGTTGTGGGGAGCTCTACTCCACGGCGGCGGCCCACAATGACATATGACGAGTTTGAGGAGATGGAAGAGGAGGGTATGGACAATGTGGACAGAGACCCAGATTTTGTTTGTGAACGAGAACATCGCCGTCGTAGCAGCAGCACAGATGAGTCTGTTGAAGAACCCACTGCTGCACGAGTTCGCCTTGTGCCACAAGGTAGGCGGCGCGCAATTTCAGGCACCACAAGCGTGGAAGTTCAAGTGAGAGGCAAAAGAGGAGCAAACAGAAATCGCCAGCAAGGAGGCAGGTGCTCCGAAGTCTGGGCTTTCTTTGAAGACTGCACTGAGGATGTTACCATGGCGATTTGCAAGGTGTGCAAGACCCGCCTGAGCAGGGGGAAAAGTATTAACAACCTCTCCACCACCAGCATGAGCCGTCACATGCTATCCAAACATCCCACTCTGTGGGCAAACGCGTCAGGACAGGGTACCAGCAACAACACTGCCTCCCTTGGGTTCACCAGACTCACCACCAGACCCGCCTCAGCAGCAGCAGTAGCCCAGCCATTGCGTGGTTCACAACATTCACAAACATCAGACGACGCTGACACTGTCACTTTCCGGAGTAGTGCTCTTGAGGTCTCCCAGTGTTCATCAAACACAACAACCAACAGCCCTTCCGTGTGCAGCGCTACGGTTCAGTTGTCTGTGTCGGAGATGTTTGAGCGCAAGAGGAAATTGCCAGCAAATGACCCCCGGGCCGTGGCAGTAACAGCCAGCATAGCCAAGCTTCTGGCCTGCGAAATGCTGCCATATCGAGTGGTGGAGACAAACAGCTTCAAGGGCATGATGTCAGTGGCCATCCCACGTTACGTGGTTCCCAGCCGCTACCACTTTGCGCGCTCTGCAGTGCCTGAGTTGCATGAGCACGTGGTCAGCAAAATAACCCGAAGCTTGAAGAATGCCGTTGCCTGCAAGGTTCACCTCACCACTGACACCTGGACGAGTGCGTTCGGCCAGGGTCGATACATCTCCCTTACCGCGCACTGGGTGAACCTTGTGGAGCCTGGCAGCGATTCCTCACCTGCTACTGCACGGGTGTTGCCCACGCCACAAACAGCTGCACCGCCGTCCCTCCCACTGGATAACAACAGCAGCACCTACCTCTCTGACTCCTTCTCCTCCAACGCATCTCAAAGCTGTACCTCATCCGGAAACGCTAACCCAGCAGCAGTAGGATCGTGGAAGCAGTGCAGCACAGCTGTTGGCATGCGTCAGCAAGCGTTGCTGAAGCTAATCTGCCTTGGGGATAAGCAGCACACAGGGGAGGAAATTTGGAGGGGAATAAAGGAACAGACGGATTTGTGGCTGGCACTGCTGGACCTGAAACCGGGCATGGTTGTGTGTGATAATGGGAGTAATCTCATTCGCGCTTTAAGGTTGGCTAAGCTGACACACATCCCTTACCTGGCGCACGTGATGAACCTAGTAGTTCAGCGGTTCCTGAGGACATACCCAGGCGTGGCCAATCTTCTGTTGAAGGTGCGTCGAGTGGCCAAACATTGTAGAAATTCCAGTACTGCTTCGGGGGCACTCGCCAAGATGCAGGAGCACTTCAATCTCCCCCACCATCACTTGCTGTGTGATGTCCCTACGCGCTGGAATTCTACGCTGCACATGCTAGCCCGCTTTTGCGAGCAGAAGAGTGCAGTGGTCCAGTACATGACGGCGCAGTACCGAGGCGCATCCGGCCAGCTGCCAAGCTTCTGTGGATCCGATTGGGCCAACATGTTGGACCTCTGCCAAGTCCTCCAAAATTTTGAGCAATCCACGTTGCTTGTGAGCAGTGACAACTCTTCAGTCAGCATTACCATACCACTGCTGTGTTTACTGAAGAGGTCGATGTTAAAAATCAAGGAAACAGCTGTCATGATGCAACTGGGGGAATCTGAAGGAGAAAACGATCAGCGTGATGGTACCAACATCAGGCCATCCGCCTCAGGGAACGCTGGCCCCAGCAGCTATGACGAAGAAGAGGAGGAGGAACAGCTGGAGTTTGAGCAGGAATTTCATGCCACCACTGAAGAGGGCCAGAGCGGTGCACGTTGGACTTCCACAATTCAACGCGAATGGTCAGCAGAAGCAGACCAGGAGGAAGGTGATGACTATGATGCATCACAACAACTATCACAACGCTCACAAGAGGATGATGAGGATTCTGGTAGGACTCTGGCACACATGGCTCAATTCATGCTGGACTGCATTGAACGTGACCCACGCATTGTGCGCATTCTGGACAACACCAATTACTGGGTTTATACCCTTCTGGATCCACGGTACAAACACAATGTTCCAAAACTGCTTGAAGAAAGAGTCAGACAGGTCAAAATGGAAGAATACCAGCAGGCCCTTGTGGAGACTTTAGAGAGGAGATTGACATCCTCCCCCTCCTCTAGCCAGTTGTACGCAGACAGACTGACTTCCGCAAACCCAGGACGACCAGGAGGGCAGCAAACAACGCAAGCCGCAGCTAGTACCCAAAAGGGAACGGTATCGGCAGTGTCCTTGGAGTGGGAAAATTTTCTGACACCCATGCAGCAGCAGCCCACTGAACAGCAAGCATGCAGATCCACCTCCAACACCGATCGCCTGGAGAAGATGGTCAAGGACTACATGTCAGATGACGTAGCTGTGTCGAACAATCCATCTGCACCCTTCAACTATTGGGTATCGAAGCTAGACACCTGGCACGAACTGGCAATGTACGCAATAGAGGTGCTGGCTTGCCCGGCAGCCAGCGTTATGTCGGAACGCTGTTTCAGTGCTGCCGGAGGCATCGTCACAGATCGGCGTATCCGCCTCTCTACAGAAAATGCAGACCGTCTGACTCAAATTAAAATGAATCAATCCTGGATTGGAAATGACTACGCAACACTCCAGGACCCCAACCAAGTAACATGACCAATGAACATCTGGGATGGTGTAGCGTTTCCGGTCCCTGTTTATTGAACCTCTCATCTGTATTACATTTATGACTGCATGGCGGCAAAAAGCATTGCTGCTATATCCGCACGCTTTTTGTCCTCATGCAAGGCCTGGGTTGTTGTGTCTCACAAAGCGTGGCCTTCTCCTCCTGCGCCTCCTCCTGTTCCATCACGTCTGCTGCTGCTGGGTTAGCGTTGCCGCGTGGTCCCTGTTTATTGAACCACTTATCTTTATTACATTTATGACTGCATGGCGGTACAAAGCATGCTATCCGCACGCTTCTTGCCCTCATGCAAGGCCTGGGTTGTTGTGTCTCACAAAGCGTGGCCTTCTCCTCCTGCGCCTCCTCCTGTTCCATCACGTCTGCTGCTGCTGGGTTAGCGTTGCCGCGTGGTCCCTGTTTATTGAACCACTTATCTTTATTACATTTATGACTGCATGGCAGTAAAAAGCATGCTATCCGCACGCTTTTTGTCCTCATGCAAGGCCTGGGTTGTTGTGTCTCACAAAGCGTGGCCTTCTCCTCCTGCGCCTCCTCCTGTTCCATCACGTGTGCTGCTGCTGCTGCTGCTGGGTTAGCGTTGCCGGTCCCTGTTTATGGAACCTCTTATCTTTATTACATTTATGACTGCATGGCGGTACAAAGCATGCTATCCGCACGCTTCTTGCCCTCATGCAAGGCCGGGGTTGTTGTGTCTCACAAAGCATGGCCTTCTCCTCCTGCGCCTCCTCCTGTTCCATCACGTGTGCTGCTGCTGGGTTAGCGTTACCGGTCCCTTTTCCTGGAACCTCTTATATGTATTACATTTATGACTGCATGCCGACAAAAAACATGTTACCTGTGCAAAGAAAACAGACATTTCCCGCATTTAAAAGACAGTTTTCCCTTTGAAACTTTAAAATCGATTTTCTCAAAAACTATAAGCTCTTTTTGCTAATTTTTTTTTCCTCTTGTACCCACTCCCAAGGTGCACATACCCTGTAAATTTGGGGTATGTAGCATGTAAGGAGGCTTTACAAAGCACAAAAGTTCGGGTCCCCATTGACTTCCATTATGTTCGGAGTTCGGGTCGAACACCCGAACATCGCGGCCATGTTCGGCCTGTTCGGCCCGAACCCGAACATCTAGATGTTCGCCCAACACTAATCCTAAGTAAGCAGCCCATAAACAGACCTCATACAACACTAGACAATAATCAGTAATCTAAATGGTCTGAAAAGGGTAAAGTAAAGGAAAAAGTAAGAGGAAACACAAATAAAGGCTACCTTACCCACCAAGGATAGAGTAACAATCCACTGCCCCACCACGCTGTCTCGCGCGTTACGAATCAATCAGTTTCTTTGAGATTTTTGTTTCTTGCAAACTATTTATTCAGCTTCTCTATTCCTCTTTTTTTTCTTGATACAATTTTCTTCTAACACAAAAATGGGTATGGGTGAAAGCACCCATAATGCACTTGTGAAGTCCTTTGACCATAAATAGCACCTAATCATGTAGGAGCAGGAGAAAAACCACCTTTTGCATGACATGGAGGGATGGGTGAGCTGTGAAAAAAGTTTCAAAGGAAAAAGAAAATGGAAGGAGAACTAGAAAATATAAATTTACAGCTGTATTAGGCAGTGAAGGACCGGAAGCAGATGATTTGTTGATATGACTAGATTGCCTCTGATTGTGATATACCAGCATTGTTTGAAATATCCTTCTGTTATGATCATCATCTTCAGCCGTTATAGTATCAGCACGCCACATGCAATTTACACATCTGCAGTGGTTGCTATAGAGTGCTGTGAGTACTTGCAGCTGCATTATCTATACTAAGAAGCCAAATATAATTATAGTTTGTGGTGTTTGATTCATGCACAGCTACTTTTTGCTTCCTATATTAGTTTCACAGAGAAATATACTGTACAGGAATTTATGAACTGGTTTCATAAAGATTTTCCACATCTTATATCTTACAGTTATTTAGATATATTTGAGGTTCTACATAGCTGTATTTAGACATATAAACACTTGTTTGTTGTGCCTTGTGCCAGTCTTTCTTTTAAAACTTTTTGTGTATTCTAAATACTGCATAGCTAACACTTACTTTCTTTGCAATGTTCACCAACAATAGACAGGAATTAAAATATATGAATAACAATTACATTTCAATGTTATTTGTTTTCTAACTTCTGCACAGCAATCACTCATTTCATTTGTCAGTCTTACTAAAGAGTCTCTCCATGTGAACTGAAAGTTGTTACAAACATCTATCATAGATAGGACCGTAATGTGCTAATTACAATTTCACGAAATTTTGCATACTGCATTTTTTGGGCGATAAGACGCACCTTAGTAGCAGGGAGTGCAGTGATTGGCTCCGATCATGCAGCTGTGATCCTGCCCTCGGGACTGTCGTCTCCTATTAAGAATTAAGCAGGGGTGTGATTGGCAGTCTGGGGCAGCGGTGATTCTTGTAGATACTTTCCAAAGCTGTGTGGCTACTTCCGTAGCCTGAAGATACTTCCCAATAACCAGCAGCCTTCACCATATGTAAAAGGGGCAGAGGACACCGAAGGAGACAGGTGACAGTGACATTGAAGGGGGTGGAGGACAGTGGGACAGACAGTGGACACTGGAGGGGACCAAAAATATAGCATTCCTACTATAAGACGCATCAATTACAATTACGATTGTAATGGAAAAATTGTAATCACATACAATTAAGTGAAATTTTGCTTAACCAAACACAACATTTTCATAATTACAATTGTTTTTGTGCTGAAATTTTAACTACAAATTAATTTTTTTTTTGTAATTATGAGAATTTTGCAGGAAATTTTTTTGCATAAAACTGTTAATTTTGTGTAATTTATCATAACTGCACAAAATTATGGAATAATGAATAAAACAAATTGTGTCATAATTACAAATACAAAACATTTTGGCTCATCACTAATTTATCAGTGTTTTTCACAGATGGCAGCCAGTCACTGCCCTTCCAGCCTCACCCTGCACAGATTTTCCAGCAGTCAGAACCACAATCTATATACCAGCAAGCATGGCAGGGTCACTGACAACCGTTGCTCAAATACACATACGTTCAAAAGAAACAGTTATGCAGAGGGGCTGGGCTTGAAAATTCTGCCTAGCGGACGCATGGTGGAATAGCTCCTCCGCTAAGGCAGATTAGAGCACCTCTTTCAGCCTCTGGGCATTTCGCTAACACTTCATAGGTTACACCAGCAGCTGCCGTCTGACTCAGTAATGAGACCCAAGTGCCTTGGTGGCGACCGGCCCCCAGAATACCAGAGCTGTTTTCCCGCAAGACCAAGTCGGCAGGCAGCCAAGATGGTGCTGTGGTCTTCACTGCTGAACGGCAGGTGCCGAGTAAGTCTCAGTCCCCTAGGGAAGCGGTTACCAAATCAGACCCCAAGCAGCTATACCAGAGCTTGGAGAAGCTCATCAAGGCATCCAAAACAGAGACAGTTGGCTGGTGGGAGACTGCATTCAGAAGGTCGAGGAGGACCTGGAGGATGCCAGAGCCTACTGCACTCAGATTGATGGTGGTCTTGCAGTCATCCGGACCGACATCACCGTGTTGAAAGAAGCTCAAGAGGATGAGGAGAACAGGGACAGGAGGAACAACCTTTGCATCAGAGGTATTTCTGAATTGGTCCTAGAATTAGAATCTTACCTCACTGCCATATTCGAAAGCCTTGTCCCTGACCTGCCCACCACTGAGTTTAGAATGTACAGAGCAAACAGGGCACTGTGCCCGAAGCCTAAGGAGGAGGAAGCCACCCAGGCCTCAGCTTTCAGGGGCATGATCTTGCTCTCTCTTTGATCACCCTCAAGAAGCACCAGGATATGAAACCATTAACCACAGTGCTTTTGAAGCATAAGATGTACTATTGGTGGGGCTTTCTCTTTAAATTAGTGATCCTATTTAAAAGCAGACAACTCATCCTGGATGTACTGGATCTGGGGCAGCTTTCCAGTTGTCTGCTGTTACATTACATTCTGGTTGCTTCTGAATCCAATGGCCTGAGGCCCATGTAGAGCCAGATATAGGTACTATAAGTTGGGCACCATGTTTCACCTTCCTCATGGTTTGTTCTATGCTGCCTGAGCACACTGACCCCCATGAAGAAGCAGTGATCAGGACGGTGCAGCTTATACTACTACTATTAGAGACGATAATAATTGTCATCTCTGTCCTTGCAGGTTTCAATGGACTGTTATGTTAATTTCTGTTACAGTATAATATGTTTTTATTCTTGTCGAATGTTCAGTTTTTCAATGTTTCCTGCAGTTTTCCATTACAAGTATATAGAGTGTATACAAGTTAATATCCAGTATGTGAGATCTACTACAAATAGATGGTATCCTTTGTGTTGCTGTGGATACTGGGTATTGGGAAAGGTCACTGTGGGTGCTGCTGGTGATGGGAGAGGCCACTGCAGGTGCTGATTTTGGGATGGTTGGTCCAGTGGCGTAGCTCGTTGGCCCCGATGCAAGTTTTACAATTGGGCCCCCCAAGCACTCTATATATAATAATTAATACGACACACAAAAAACAGCCAATGGCAACTACAGTGAGGTGCAAGAAGGAGATGGGGAACAGTTTGTTAATGATTACCACTATTCAAAGTATCTATAGAAGTGATTATTATGAGCACAGGACCAATAGGGAACTAATATTGTAGTTTAGGGAGGGCCCCTCGGTGCCCCTCTGGCCCAAGGGCCCCAATGTGGTCGCAACCTCTGCAACCCCTATTGCTACGCCCCTGGGTTGGTCCCTGTGGGTGCTGCTGGGGACAGGAGGGGTGCCAATGGGGGAGGGAATGGTCACTGTGGGTGCTGAAGGGGGGGGGGGAAGGTCAGTGTGGGTGCTGAGGTAGGCAAGAGCACTGCTAGAGCTGGAGAGGGAGAAGCCACTGTGGGTGCCAGGTGGACGGAGAGGTCACTGTCAGTTCTGGGGAGAGAGAAGTCACAGTAGAAGCAGCTTTTAGGGAGACATCTTAGTTGCTCTCATACAGCTGACGGAATGGCCAAACTAGGACTCCTGTCCAGAGCCTCTTCACTCCACAGTGCCCCAGGTGTGTGCGTGTGTGTGTGTGTGTGGGGGGGGGGGGAGCTCCCGGCAGTTCGAGGTGGAGCTTCATTTGCATAGCCAAAAAGGCCTTTTTTCTATTGAGAATTTTAAAAGGGGGTGCCTGGTCACCCAGAGCTCCCCCCCCCTACACACACACACACACACACACACCTCTCCCCACGTGGCTGTCTATAAAACATACTATTTCTTTACCTACTTTTAGTAATTTTTCAATTGCCGAATGCTGAAAAATCATTTTTGTAGATAAGATGAAGTTAAGAATTAGATGCTGAAAAGCAAATACATATTTTGTTGTTTTTATTTATGTTTAGTCTGGAATAGTTCACACCTTTCTTTGGTGTCCTTGGCCTCGCTATCTGTCTGTAATTTCACATGTGAAAAGAATTGCTTCTGAAAACACCTACAGTACATTTACATTTACTGTGATCTGATGCTTTTGCTGATCTGTGATCTGATGTTTTATGCTGGGCTCCCTGTGCGAAGTTTTGTGCTAACACCTTTTGCCTCACTGTTTTGCAATAATTTACTTATGTGCCATCAAGCCAGGTAAAGCAGTGGGTACTGTTAAGATGCTTCGGCAGCTATGATGGCTACCTTCCATCCACTTCAGACACTTCATCCACTTCAAAATAATAATTTTAAAGTGGCTCTCAGATACAACCTTCCTATTGATTCCAAAAAACAGTAAACCTAAGTGGGTTGATCTTGAGACAGCAAAGTACCTGAGAAGAAATATTGCAACTAGAACTGGTCAATTATATGCAAATACGTCAGGCTTACATGCACATTTCATGCAGTTTGGAACTGAGCCAATCAAATGGACTAACTGATTGGCCAGACTTCTGAAGGCCCGTACCCACTACCCAATTTTTCAGACAATTTTTCCAATGATCGTTCATTTTTTGAGGGATGAACAATCGTTTCCACGATCTAGCGACGCGGGTACGCGATTATGCAAATGAGATTTGGCGATGCGCAGTGACAATGACCGTCGCGGAGGATCTTTAAGATTCCCGACGACTCCAGCGCAAAGTAACACGATCCCATGAACTCTCATTCGTACCCGTCGTGTGCCGTTGCGTATACCCGCCAGCAGCAGGATAGATCAGGGAATGCTTGTTGTCATGGGATGTTGCTGCGATCCTTCTTCTTGCCATATGATGTGATTATTCAGCTTAAAGGACTTACGAGGCCAAAACGGTAAAAAAAGTTAAAAACCTATTGTATTTTATCATCCTTAGGGGACGCCATCTGCGCCACCCTGGTTCATTCCGCTGTGTCTCTTTTATAACTTCCAGGCTCTGGTGGGGTCCCGACCCGATCCCTTGGGTCATCTTCAGCTGCCACAATTGAGATGGCTGTTAGGTCCTGCCACGCCTGCTTAGTTCTCATAGCCGCAAGTGCGGCTGCGCAGCTATAAGTCCTCCTCCAGCTCTGACCTCGTTCCCGGCAGTCTCGTGTACGTAAAGCATGCGAGACCGCTGGGATTCTTTTACCCACCCTGTTTTAAAAGAACAGGCAAATGTTTGTGATTTCATGAGGGCAGCCATCTTTTTGGTTGAAGGGAGGTGACAGGGAGCATGAGAGACAGTTCCAACTGTCCTGTGTCCTGATCACCCCTCCCAGCTGCTCGCGCTAGGCTTCAAATCTCAAATTCAAAATAAAAATAAATTAAATTTGCGCCAAAACAACAAAAGGAGAACAATAACATTAGAAATCCCATCATGCTTTGCACAGCATCAGGGGAAAATGCCCGGGCAGTTTTCTTCTGTGCAGCTAAAAATTCAGCTTGGGTAAGAAAAACAAAGTTCTGATGCTGTGAAACTGTTAAAGAAACACCAAGCCTTTTCAGTGCTGCTGAGTAGATTTGTAGGTTCACTTTAAGTCACTAACCCAGAAAGATCAAGCAGATCAGATGCTTTGACTGTAGTCTGATTCCATTAACCAGCTGGGCGGTATGGACGAGCTCAGCTCGTCCAGTACCGCCGGAGCCTGCCGCTCAGGCCCTGCTGGGCCGATTTGCCCCAAATAAAGTGCAGCACACGCAGCCGGCACTTTGCCAGCCGCGTGTGCTGCCCGATCGCCGCCGCTCTGCGGCGATTCGCCGCGAGCAGCGGCGAAAGAGGGTCCCCCCAGCCGCCTGAGCCCTGCGCAGCCGGAACAAAAAGTTCCGGCCAGCACTAAGGGCTGGATCGGATGCGTCTGACGTCAGGACGTCGGCTGACGTCCATGACGTCACTCCGCTCGTCGCTATGGCGACGGTGTAAGCAAAACAAGGAAGGCCGCTCATTGCGGCCTTCCTTGTTTATTCTGGGCGCCGGAGGCGATCGGAAGAACGCCTCCGGAGCGCCCTCTAGTGGGCTTTCATGCAGCCAACTTTCAGTTGGCTGCATGAAATAGTTTTTTTTTTATTTAAAAAAAACCCTCCCGCAGCCTCCCTGGCGATCTTATCAGAACGCCAGGGTGGTTAACTGATTGCTTGATGCAGGTGTGTGACTTTACAATAACTTAAAGTAAACCTGTAATAAACAAAAAGTGCCCCAGGGAGTACTTACCTTGGGAGAGGGAAACCTCTGGATCATAAAGAGGGTTCCCCTGTCCTGCTCAGCCATGTGGATCCAGCACTGGTTCCCCCAGACAAAGAGCAGCAATAATATTTACAACTGCAGCTGCGCATATGCGCAGTAGCGGCTCTTTGATTAGAAATATCCTTGCCTGATCGGGAAAGCGCTACTGTGCAGGAGCATATGACGCATGCCTGCTCAGTAGAGCGGACCCGATTGAGCTCGGCTATATCCGCCAGAGCCTGCGCATGTGCACACTCTGACAAGCAACCGACAAGGAGATCCTCGGAAAGTCTCAGCGCTGGATCTCCTCTACTGAGGAGGAAGAAGGAAGCCTTTTTAGTAGGGATGGGACGACGAATCCGGCGAATCCACGAATCCCTCGAATATTAGGAAATATTCGAGATTCGTGGATTCGAATCCCGACGCCATTTTCTGATCGCCGAATCCGCCGAATCCCGACGCTGCATCGCCGCGCATCCGCCGCTTTACCCGTCCGCAATTGTCCTCCTTCCTCCCCCTGCAGCCTCCTCCGCTCGCCCGCCGCATAAATAAGAGGAAGCAGCCTCTCACCTCCAGCGTGGAGCTCGGAGCGGCAGACCTCCTCCAGACTTCCTTATTTCCCCTAGTGACCGGCTCTTACTATGCATCATCAGTAAGAGCTGGTCAGGTGGCCACTAGGGGGAACCAGGAAGTGAAGGGAGAAGTCTGCCGCTCTGGGCTCCACGCTGATGCTGGAGGTGAGAGGCTGCTTCTCCTTATTTATGCAGGGGGACGAGCGGAGGAGGCTGCGGGGGGGAGGGAGGAGGATTACCCAGCTACCTATACTGCAGCCCCTCATAGCCTGCTACCTATACTGAAGCCCCCCATAGCCTGCTACCTCTACTGAAGCCCCCCCATAGCCTGCTACCTATACTGAAGCCCCTCATAGCCTGCTACCTATACTGAAGCCCCCCATAGCCTGCTACCTCTACAGAACCTCCCATAGCCTGCTACCTATACTGAAGCCCCCCATACTGAAGCCCCCGTAGCCTAACTATACTGAAGTCCCCCATGCTGAAGCCCCCCATAGCCTGCTATCTATACTGAAGCCCCCCATAGCCTGCTACCTATACTGAAACCCCCCATACTGAAGCCCCCCATAGCCTGCTAACTATACTGAAGCCCTCCATAGCCTGCTAACTATACTGAAGCCCCCCATAGCCAGCTAACTATACTGAAGCACCCCCATAGCCTGCTACCTATACTGAAGCCCCCCATAGCCTGCTACCTATACTTAAGCAACCCCATAGCCTGCTACCTATACTAAAGCCCCCCATACTGAAGCCCCCCATAGCCTGCTACCTATACTAAAGCACCCCCATAGCCTGCTACCTATACTGAAGCCCCCCATAGCCTGCTAACTATACTGAAGCCCCCCATAGCCTGCTACCTATACTGAAGCCCCCCATACTGAAGCCCCCCATAGCCTGCTACCTATACTAAAGCACCCCCATAGTCTGCTACCTATACTGAAGCCCCCCATAGCCTGCTAACTATACTGAAGCCCCCCATAGCCTGCTAACTATACTGAAGCCCCCATAGCCTGCTTACTGTACTGAAGCCCCCCATAGTCTGTTACCTATACTGAAGCCCCCCATAGCCTGCTAACTATACTGAAGCCCCCCATACTGAAGCCCCCATAGCCTGCTAACTATACTGAAGCCCCCATAGCCTGCTCACTGTACTGAAGCCCCCCGGAGCCTGTTACCTATACTGAAGCCCCCCATAGCCTGCTAACTATACTGAAGCCCCCATAGCCTGCTACCTATACTGAAGCACCCCATAGCCTGCTACCTATACTGAAGCCCCCCATAGCCTGCTACCTATACTGAAGCACCCCATAGCCTGTTACCTATACTAAAGCCCCCTATAGCCTGCTACCTATACGGAAGCCCCCCATAGCCTGTTACCTATACTGAAGCCCCCCATAGCCTGCTAACTATATTAAAGCCCCCTATACCCTGCTACCTATACAGAAGGCCCCTATACCATGCTGCCTATACTGAAGCCCTCCATAGCCTGCTACCTATTCTGAAGCCCCCTATACCCTGCTACCTATACTGAAGGCCCCTATACCCTGCTGCCTATACTGAAGCCCCCCATAGCCTGCTACCTATACTGAAGCCCCCTATACCCTGCTACCTATACTGAAGGCCCCTATACCCTGCTGCCTATACTGAAGGCCTCTATACCCTGCTGCCTATACTGAAGGCCCCTATACCCTGCTGCCTATACTGAAGGCCCGTATACCCAGCTGCCTATACTGAAGGCCGCTATACCCTGCAACCTATAGTAAAGGCCCCTATACCTTGCAACCTATAGTAAGGGCCCCTATACCCTGCTACCTATACTGAAGGCCCCTATACCCTGCTACCTATACTGAAGGCTCCTATACCCTGCTGCCTATACTGAAGGCCCCTATACCCTGCTACCTATACTGAAGGCCCCTATACCCTGCTACCTATACTGAAGGCCCCTATACCCTGCTGCCTATACTGAAGGCCCCTATACCCTGCTACCTATACTGAAGGCCCCTATACCCTGCTGCCTATACTGAAGCCCCCTATACCCTGCTGCCTATACTGAAGCCCCCTATACCCTGCTACCTATACTGAAGGCCCCTATACCCTGCTACCTATACTGAAGGCCCCTATACCCTGCTGCCTATACTGAAGGCCCATATACTCTGCTGCCTATACTGAAGGCCACTATACCCTGCAACCTATAGTGAAGGCCCATATACCCTGCTACCTATACTGAAGGCCCCTATACCCTGCTACCTATACTGAAGGCCCCTATACCCTGCTGCCTATACTGAAGCCCCCTATACCCTGCTACCTATACTGAAGGCCCCTATACCCTGCTGCCTATACTGAAGCCCCCTATACCCTGCTGCCTATACTGAAGCCCCCTATACCCTGCTACCTATACTGAAGGCCCCTATACCCTGCTACCTATACTGAAGGCCCCTATACCCTGCTGCCTATACTGAAGGCCCATATACTCTGCTGCCTATACTGAAGGCCACTATACCCTGCAACCTATAGTGAAGGCCCATATACCCTGCTACCTATACTGAAGGCCCCTATACCCTGCTACCTATACTGAAGGCCCCTATACCCTGCTGCCTATACTGAAGCCCCCTATACCCTGCTACCTATACTGAAGGCCCCTATACCCTGCTGCCTATACTGAAGCCCCCTATACCCTGCTGCCTATACTGAAGGCCACTATACCCTGCAACCTATAGTAAAGGCCCCTATACCTTGCAACCTATAGTATGGGCCCCTATACCTTGGTAGCTATACTGAAGACACCTTTACCTAGCTACCTATACTGCGGGCACCTATGCCTGGGTACCTTATACTGCGGGCAACTATACCATGGATCACACAATTCTTATGCGCAGGATTCGTTAGATTCGGGATTCGAAAGGTTCGAGATATTCGAGAACCTTTTTAGATTCGGATCCGGATTCGGATTCGAAGAAATTGTGGATTCGTCCCATCCCTACTTTTTAGGATCCAAAGGTGTATCCCTCCCGAGGTAAGTTTTTTGTTACACATTCTTTTAAGCTCAGGGTGACAGCCAGGCATCTAATATTGTTTATAAGGGAATGAAGACGGAACCTCTGCATTCCTTTTACTTCAGGTTCCCTTTAACATGAAAGGAACATCTTTAGCATGCAGTAAGCATAATCTATATAGTGCAGATCTTTTTTTATTTTGGTGATTAAAATTAAAGGTTTACTTTAGGGTCGGGCTGTGCTGAATTTATTTCAGCCTGGCTCTTTGCAGCAATAATTTGTGTTTAATATGCTCAAAGCATAGGTAAGCTATTTCCCCGTGCCTTTTGTCAAGCAAGGATAACAACAAATTGAATAGTACAGTTTAACTACTCATTCAAGCGAGGAAAATCAATCGAACAGATGTATGTCATCCGATATCTGATAATTCGCCGCTCACCATCAGTGAAAGAGTCACCATGGAAACTGAGACAAAACATCCATCCTGTTCCTGCCATGTCTAATGTAAGGGAAAATGCACATTAATGCCACTGTTCACAAATAAATAATAGTATAAGGATCACAGTGAGAAGATCCATACATATCACCTGGAATCCTGAGTACCATGGGGAGACCTTCACAACGGTAAGGACAAAATCGATATAAAATATGTAACCAACAGTGGCAAAAATAAATCTGAAATAAACTAGAGGAAAGAAAGACAATATTACCATTCAAAGCCTTAAGAAGAGAGCTACTGAAAAGTGTTCAAATATACATGAACTCTAAAAGATAAGCAGACATAATATAGAAATGTAATATTGAAGTAATACACATCGAAATGTGTTTCTAAACTTCAGCTTTAGTTTTGAATACTGTTAAATGGTGTTTGTTTGTTTGTTTTTTTACTGCTGGCTATGTGGCCATTTTGGATATATTCTTTAGTTCCTGTCCTTTGTAAGGGCAAGATAGCTTCTTGCCAAAGATTAGTGATGGTTCTTACAGCTGTACATGGGTGTATTTGTGTCACTGATTGGCACCTGGGCACTGTTTCTTTTATTGGGGTCAGATTGAAGCATAAAGATGCTGACTTGGGCCCATGTGCTTAGTCTGTGCTGCAAAGGCATGGTGCCAAAAACACCATGAAAGGATTTGCTGGTGAGTCACCTGATGCTGTACTAATAAAAATGTTTTCTATGATTGCCTTAAGCCTGTTCTGTTCTTGTTTACTGTTGCTGACCCAGATTGCCTTGACCATTACCATAACTACTGCTTCCTCGCTGCTTGCTACTGACCTTGGCTTGCAGCTGAGTACTGTCTGCCTGCTGCCTTCTACTGACCTTGGCTTGTTCCTGACTATGCCTTGTTTGCTCTCTGCTACTGATCTCGGCTTGGTCCTAGCTACTCTGTGCCTGCTAGGCTGCTACTGAAATGTTCTTGTTCATGACTACTCTCCGCTACCTGCATGCCACTGACTTTGACCTTTGCCTGTCCCTGTTGCTTGCCACTCTCCTCAGCTTTTTCCTGACTGTCTTGTGCTTGCTACTGACTTTGGTTTGTTCCTGACTACTCTGCCTCCTACATGCCATTGACCGCGGCCTTTGCCTGACCCTGCAGCTTGCCATTACCCTCAGCTTATTCCTGACCCTTCACCTGTCTGCCGACATTTGACAGCACGGGGTGTAGTGGTTAGCGCTCTTGCCTTACATCACTGGGGTCCCCGGTTTGATTCCCAGCCAGGTCAACATCTGCAAGGAGTTTGTGTGTTCTCCCCGTGTCTGTGTGGGTTTCCTCCATGCACTCTGGTTTCCTCCCACATCCCAAAAAACATACAGATAAGTTAATTGGCTTCCCCCCTAAATTGTCTCTAGACTACAATACATACACTACACAATATAGACATATGACTATGGTAGGGACTAGATTGTGAGCTCCTCCGAGGGACAGTTAGTGAGAAGACTATATATACTCTGTACAGCGCTGCAGAAGATGTTGGCACTATATAAATAATAATAATAATAATGATAATATTGCTTGTTCATGTCTCATCTGTTGCAAGTCCTGCTTATTGTACCTTCCTGGCATCCATGCTGTTTTAGAGTGGGAACGTCTGTCTCCACCTTCAGAATACATGAAAACATATGGCTTCAAGACAGTCCACTTCCAATTACTGAGTATATATTTGATGTGTTCAGTGACACTCAGGGAACTCCATGATTTTATTATAAATCATGTTAGTCCTGGGGACAAGAAATAAGAAGCAGCAATTTAAACTCCGTAAGCTCTGTTAGCCAGTCAGGAGCAGATTTTATTGGCTTCTGACCCTGTGATCATTGTTAGCACTGTGGCCCTACTGCGCCTTCATGAGTATGGTCATGCCTGCACAGTAAGCTGAAGTAAGCTAATGCCACTGATAGCTAGAAAATCTTACTAAAATCCCATAAGGTATGACATTGTAGTTGTTTGGCGATCATACTTTTACACTTGTTTAGTGAATTACATTTCCCAAGGTAATGGGATTTGCTTATTAAGGCGATCCTAAGCTGGAGATGAGTGGAGAACACAGGACAAGAAAATAAGGCATCAAATCTAAAGCAATGGGGTTGAGGCTGTTAATGTCAGCCTCTATGGGTGTGGCTATTGCTTCTTGGATTGCATCACTTTACTGTTCAGACTCCAAAGGCAGGCACAGACAAAAGTTTCAAAAGAATTTAGTAGCCTGTAGCAATAAAAGGTTGTGGTGGAGGAAGCGGTCAGTATCTATCCTCTTGACACTGGAGGGCAAACTCAGCTACTCAAGGAACTTTCAGACAATAAAAAATGAGCCATGCTACAAAGGACTAGGAAAATAGTCATCATTGTAGTGAGGCTTTAAAGGGAATCTGAAGTGAAAATAAACTTATGATATAATGATTTGTATGTGTAGTACTGCTAAGAAATAATACATTATTAGCACATGATATAATGATTTGTATGTGTAGTACTGCTAAGAAATAATACATTATTAGCACATGATATAATGATTTGTATGTGTAGTACTGCTAAGAAATAATACATTATTAGCACAGAGATAAGTATCATATGGTTTTCCAGTACAGGAGCGGTTAAGAAACTTCAGTTGTTATCTATGCAAAAAAGCTTCTTTGAGCTCTGCGACTTTATAAAGTTGTGGACAGAACTTTCTTTTGAAGCTCTTATCTCAACTGTCTCTCATTGTTTCGTCTTTGTTTCTTCTTTGTTTATGTTTTTTTCTGCAGAGAAAAGTTCAAAGGGTCCGTAGCCTGCTCTGTAAAATCATTTAGAATGCTGTGTAATGTGTAAACTGCAATTATTAGAGAATGATGCAATGTTATTAAAATTATTTGGTGGGCATGGTGTTCTGAGGGTGGTGAGGGTTTGGGTTATTCGCTGTCATGCATGATTTTGTATCAAGTCTTTTTGCAAGTTTTCAATAAAATTTTGTATTTTTATAAATATATTTGTATTCAATGAGGTCATTCCTCTCTCATATTCTATCTCAAAGGGTTTTTTTTTAATTAAAAAAAAGCTATTTAGTGAAAATAAAAATATGACACAATTTTCTTTGTTACCATTGTTCTATTAATTATACGTATTACACAACCAATTCATTATATCATGAGTTTTTTTTCGCTTCAGTGAGATTATTAAATGAATTACTGTCGCTTGCAACCTTGACCACTCCTTTAGTAAATAGATTCTGAGAATGTTTAAAAATAGAAATTTATAGATGATGCTGTCTGTCTGTCTGTCTGTCTATCTATCTTCTGTATATACATCACTTTGCAATTTTTGAACAGATTTTGGTATTTGCTCTCATAGGGATGTACGTTAGCAAAATGGAACAGAGGATCTCAGTCATAGCCGGCTTATCTCAGCTCAGCATCTCTTAATGTGTGTTCATTCCCCCCATATGTCCCTGGAGAGACCCGGCTTAAGAAGTGATTCCCGTGCATAGTGCTGGAAGCTTCACAGGCTCTCTGAAAACCACATCACACATCAAAACATCCAACCGACTCTCAACACCCATTAAGGACAAATTGTCCATTTAAAGATTTCTTTAGTCCTTCGATTTTCGGAGGTGCGGTTTGATAAGAGTAAAATACTTTAACTCCAGTTCCGATATAGCTTGAACTTTCTCGACTACTTTTATTTTGTTTTAATAGGATATTCATAAATTAAATGAAGGGGGAAAAAGCTTTGACCTGCATTATTTATGGACCTCATTCATAATGTAGGAGTTTATGTGAGGGCTACCTACAACAACGGTGTAATAGAGTAACGGACCAACTCTGACGGGAAATTAAGATGTGAAGACCCTTCCAGCTGTTTGTGTAGAAGCTGCTTATTCCAGATAGTGTTTAACTCTTTCAGTGACAGCAAGAACTGTTCCATGCCGTGAGTAAAGGTGACTTCTAATTGGCTAATCAGGAAATACAATGTGATGCAACTTAAAATATGTATTGCTCAACATAGTACAAAATCACAGATCCATGGGTGTATTAATCATCCCTTACCCCTGTGACCCCTGCTATTGCCGGGGGCCCTGGAGGCTTTGGGGTAGTGATGGGCGAACACCTGGATGTTCGGGTTCGGGCCGAACAGGCCGAACATGGGCCAGATGTTCGGCATGTTCGGCCCGAACCCCGAACTCAATGCAAGTCAATGGGGACCCGAACGTGCCGCAATATGGCCCCCCTATGGGGTCGCAGGCATAAGGGGGGAGCATGCCCCGATCGCGGGGGGGTCGGAAATTCCCCCCACCCCCTCCGCTAGCGCTCCCCCCTCTGCCCGCTTCCCCATAAAAAAGTTGGCGTAAAGTTAAATATTACCGGTGGTGGCTGCTGCAGTGGCTGGCTGGCAGTGGTGTGAGTGAGGACTAGGAGAAGGAGTCCGAGTATGACGCGTTGAGGCCGGGCAGCGGGCGGTTCAGCGGTAGTACCCTTGTGGTACTTCCGCCGTTTCTCTGACCTCACGTCCTCTACGTGATGACGCATACGAGGGTACGCGTGACGCGTACCCTCGTATGCGTCATCACGTAGAGGACATGAGGTCAGAGAAAGGGCGTAAGTACCACAAGGGTACTACCGCTGAACCGCCCGCTGCCCGGCCTCAACGCGTCATACTCGGACTCCTCCTCCTCATTCACACCACTGCCAGCCAGCCACTGCAGCAGCCACCACCGGTAATATTTAACTTTACACCAACTTTTTTATGGGGAGCGGGCAGAGGGGGGAGCGCTAGCGGAGGGGGTGGGGGGAATTTCCGACCCCCCCCGCAATCGGGGCATGCTCCCCCCTTATGCCTGCGACCTCATAGGGAGGCGGTATTCGGCCGAACAGGGCTCTGTTTGGCCGAACAGGGGCCCTGTTCGGCCCTGTTCGGCCGGGCATTTAGTAGTTCGGGCGAACCCGAACGGTTTGGCCGAACACCATCAGGTGTTCGGCCGAACTCGAACATCACCCGAACAGGGTGATGTTCTGCAGAACCCGAACAGTGGCGAACACTGTTCGCCCAACACTACTTTGGGGCCCCCCTCATCCTGCCTCTCCCCAACCACAAGTACAGCCAATTAGCAAAAAACCTCCCGCTCGCTCACAAAAACCACAAAAAGCCACCTCCTCCTGCCATGCAGAGTAGCGAGTAGCGGGAGTGTCTGTAATTGTTTCTTACTTCTAGACGCTGCTTAACAGCAGAACACTCTCTGCTGCCATTCCCCTGCTCCTAATCATGTGACTCTCATGAGGTTAATTTTTGAAGGGGGGCCCTATTAAGTCTAGTTGTGCCCCTGCACAGATCCACCGAAGCAACACTCTTTACTTCTGTTTATCTGCAAACAATGCTGTGTTGAAGTAATTACAGTATATCAGGACTCAATAAACTACTGGGTAAGTATAGTTAGTATATCAGTTTAGAAATGTTAAAGGGAGCCCGAGGTGAGAGGAATATGGAGGCTGCCATATTTATTATTTCCTTTTAAACAATACCAGTTGCCTGGCAGTTCTCCTGATCCTGTGTCTCTAATACTTTTAGCCACAGACCCTAAACAAGCAAGCAGCAGAATAGGTAATCTGACTCAGCTGACTCAGGTTTTACTGGATTAACCACATGCTCGTTCCAAAGTTTTGACTCAGACACTACTTATGCCAGAAGATTAACAGGACTGCCAGGCAACTGGCATTGTTCAAAAGAAAATAAAAATGGCAGCCTCGATATCCCTCTCACGTCAGGCTACATTTAAAGCACACCTGAGCTTCTTCCATCTCCCCATAATTTTCCTGGCCCCTCAGTTTCCTTGCCCCCCCCCCCCTCCATCCCATAAAAACAAACAACAACAACAACAAAACATATCCCAGTTGACCCAAGGGAAAATAAAAAATCTTACAAGGACCGGGCCAATTAGCTTAAGATTTAAAAAATCGAAAGCTTTTTTTTTATTCGATCAAGAAATCTAATCGAATTATTATTATTATTTTATTTGATAAAAGTTGATCAGGAATGGTGGATTTTTCTGATAAATTTTTATGAAAATTGAATGGTGTGTGGTAGTTTGTCAATTTATTAACCCATTCAGGTTCCGTCGTTTTCACGAGAGAAATGTTCACCTCCCATTCATTAGCCTATAACTTTATCACTACTTATCACAATGAACTGAACTGTTTTTTTCCGCCACCAATTAGGCTTTCTTTGGGGGGTACATTTTGCTAAGAGCCACTTTACTGTAAATGCATTTTAACAGGAAGAATAAGAAAAAAATGGAAACATTCATTATTTCTCAGTTTTCAGCCATTATAGTTTTAAAATAATACATGTCTCTATAATTAAAACTCACGTATTGTATATGCCCATATGTCCCGGTTATTACACCGTTAAAATTATGTCCCTATCACAATGTATGGCGACAATATTTTATTTGGAAATAAAGGTGCATTTTTTCCATTTTGCATCTATCACTATTAACAAGTTTAAAATAAAAAAAAAATATAGAAATATTTCATCTTTACATTGATATTTAAAAAGTTTAGACCCTTAGGTAAATATTTACATGTTTTTTTTTATTGTAATGTTTTTTTTTTTAATAGTAAACATTTTATTTGGGTAGTTTTGGGAGGGTGGGGGTAAACAATAGATTTATAATGTAAATGTGTGTTCATTTTAATTTATTTTTATTTTCAGTTGTAGTATTACTTTTTGGCCACAAGATGGCGGCCATGAGTTTGTTTACATGACGTCACTCTAAGCGTAACACGCGCTTAGAGTGGCGCATTGGGGAGGGAATGGCCAGAAAAGGCGCAGCTTCTGAGAGAAGCTGTCGCTTTTTCAGCAGGGGAGAGGAATCAGTGATCGGGCACCATAGCCCGATACATTGATTCCCTGGCTACCGAATCCGTGGCTGGGAGTGCGCGTGCACGCACGCGATCGGCCGCGGGGGCGCGCGGTAGCGCACATGGTTCCTGCACGTAGTTTCTACGTCCAGGAACCAAAATAGGTTAATATATACACTCGAGCAATTTTCTCAGTTTCCAATAATTTTTATCATAATTGAAGACAAATTTAACATAGGGGTGTGGTACATCGGTCAGATTTGTGAAATGTTAAAATCAGTCTGAAAATTGATTGCTACTCTTGAGTTGAACAGATATTTCAAAAATGTTATGGTGTGTGGCCACCTTTAATAGGGAAAGAATCCTTCCCGACTCCAGATGGCAATCATATAAATCTCTGGATCATCTCTCCCAGGAATTTCCTAGTAATTATAGCTGTAGATGCCGTTCAGTACAAGAAAAGCATCTAAGCCCTCTTTACATGCAGATATAGAGTTTGCTATGACTACTTCCTGAGGTAAGATATTCCAGATTTAACCACTCTTACTGTGAAGCACCCCTTTCTAAATAGATAGCAAAAAGCGTTTTTCCTCCATACGCAGATCATGTCCACCTGTCCGTTGAACAACCCTGGGACAAAAAGCTCATCTGCCAAGCTTTTATATTGCCCTCTGATGTATTTATACATCTTGTCAAAAATAAGAAGAGGAAAACGAATAGCTTTATTATGTGACAGTTATCAGCAAGAGGCAAATTATAGCATCAATGCCAGAGAGCCTCTATGTTGGTCCTTCAAGCCTCTCAGTAGGTAAAGTACACAGGTTATTTGGGAAGACAATAAGAGGAATATACAAAAACCTATGACAGTATGGTAATACTCTACCTTCCAAGTAGTTTTACACCGGATATTAAGATTAGTTTTAATTCCTGTTTCTAACTGATCATTTTTTTATGGGGAATATCTTGAGCTGTAGAAATTTGATACATTTTATTTAACATCATAAATCTCAATGTGCCACTTCAATAGCCACGTGGAATGTCTTACAAATCTATCTTCTTGTATTTCTTATAGGTCTCACACAGACCTTGTTCTAGCTGCCTTTATTACTGGGTAACACTTGAATACAAAGCCCCAGACACACGGAGTATTCAAGGTACGAAGACTTTCACAATGACTAGTGCAGTGCTTTGTCTCCTAACATCTACTCTCTGTGTTATCATTCCTCTACAATTTGACACATAATGTTGGCAAAGAAAAACCATTAAATAAGAAGAATGACAATGGTGGACGGTTTAGCATTCTGCGCTTTGAACGCCAACAGAGGCATTTATGGAAGAAGCACACAAAGTTTTGTTCTACAAACAGGGAATTATGTTCAGTCCTAACTACGACACACCTATATTGTAAAGCAAATAAGGTACATACAATGGATGAATTTGTGTAGGACATGTTGTACAGATCTGTCATTTTATGACACCATCTAGAGGTTGGAAAAGAAAAAAAAAAGTTTGAAGAATTGAGAAAACTACAGGGACATAATCCTAAACCATCTCTATCTATCGATCATTTCCACAATGCTTTTAATTTTTTTTTCTTTGACACAACATCTTCAATCAGTTGTAGCCCAACTCCAAACTACCTGATATTCTTTAGTATTCTGGAATATTCCCCAATGTCAATCTCTTCAAGCAAATTCATTTATCGGCATAGTGCTAGGAGCTTGACCTGGATGCAATAACTGGCTCCACCCCATCTACCCACAATGGCCTCAATTCTGGTAACTATGTGCGGTAAGTATTTTTTGACGGTAAAATACCGCAATCGGTAACACACAACAGCAAAACCAAGTGGGAATGCAATCGCAAGAGTGGCGATTGCCAAAAGTGACACAAGACTGAATAAGACAGAGCACAAGTGTAACAACGATCAGAACATCAAGGAAAATAACAAACGCTAGCTAAACGTGAACACCGCACTCATTCGCAACAGCAAACGCGTTTTAAGACACAATCACCGCGTGTTAGGCGCCCAGTGATAAGCGGGCCACCCTAACTAACCAATGTAACACACACACGAAATAGAAAACGCGAACGCTTGATAAACGGTTACCTCACCGAGCCTACAGCAAGCGTTTGTAACAGACAAGACAAAGAGAAGGAGTAGCTAGCAGCATCTGCAGCTCTGGCCTACACTCCCAGACAAAGCACAGAAGGAACCATTGCTGCTAACGCTAGAGCGGATGCGATCCAGACAGACAGACAGATGGAGCAGCCAGTAGCAACCGCAGCTCTGGCCTACACTCCCAGACAGACAGAACGATTTCCTGTCGACCGCCGCTCGTGACAAGACAATCGCAAAGGAAAGACAGAACGATTAGCTACCGCCAACCGCTGGCGACAGCGCAATCGCAAGGACAAGACACAACAGAATAGGCAGTACCAATATACACAATCCTGGCTGCACTAAACAGGAATGCAAGGAGCACTCCCAAAGGGTATCTACTCTAATCTAGCAATAATAGCCAACAATGAACAGAGGTCTGAGACTCCAGGCAAGTTAACAGGAACAAACCATCATGACCAGCAAGGAATTCTGAGAAGAAATGGCTTTTATACTGCAAGCCATCAGAAGAAGCAGCTGTAATGGATAGCGGAGATACTGCCGCAACAGCAAGCGGCATGGCGGCTATCTTCGCGTCGCAGCCAGCGGTTTCCGCCGCACAGTTACCTGCTGGTGCTTTGCCTGGTCCTTCTATTGCTCAAAGACTAAGGGCTACGCAAGAGCGTTGAGCGACAGGACCTTTATGCATCTAGAAGGGGAGTCAGCTGATCACTCGGTCAGCTGACTCCAGCTATGCTCTGGATTGGCTGAGTGACTGGGGCGGCGCTATGGAGCGCGTTTAGTATATATAGGACCCGCCTGTCAGTTGTTCCGTGTCTGCTGTTGCATATGCTACGTGTTAGCACTCAGACCTAGTCAGATCCCAAAGTGTGCTAGAACCAGCTGGAGCTGGGGATCCACACTTAGCCAGATTCTGTTGATAGCTTAAAGTACTAATTGAATTGTATTATTTGTTATGACCTTCTGCTAGTTTGACTATTCTTCTGCTCTATGATTCCGTACCTTTGCCTATCTGATATAGTTGCCGACTCTGCCTGAATTACTACTCTGATTTAGCTTCCTGTCTCTGTACCGTCTCTGTCCGCCTGTTGCCAAACCTGCTTGTCTGACCTTCCTGTCCTCGACGGTGAGTTAGTCACTGGTGAGGGATCCTCTACTAGTGTCACTGTCACCTGCTTCTCAGGTGATCAGTAGCTTCAGTACAGTCTGAATCACCTGCTCCTCAGGTGATCAGTAGCTTCAGTACAGTCTGAATCACCTGCTCCTTAGGTGATTAGTAGCTTCAGTACAGTCTGAATCACCTGCTTCTCAGGTGGTCAGTATCTGCAGTACAGTCTGAATCACCTGCTCCTCAGGTGGTCGGTAGCTGCAGTACAGTCTTAATCACCTGTTCCTCAGGTGAATAGTCACTACAAGATTATCTCCTCTGCCTGCTCCTCAGGTAGTAGTGGCTTCAGTATAGTCTGAATCACCCGCTCCTCGGGTGATCCGTACTCTTGTTCATTGTATTTCTACCTGCACCTCGGGAGACCTATTTCACTACTGTCACCTCCAGTTTGCTGGAGTTTGTTATATTGAGATATTTCCCTCTCCCAGCTCCTCTGGGAGAATAAGTATCTCTACCATTACTGTTGCACCAAGCACCTATCATTACATTGGTTGTCCTGGTTCTGGCTATACTAGTATTATTGGCTATTCTGCAGATCACCACATAATCAGGTATAGCATCTGTATTATTGGTGATACTGCAGATCACCAATAATCAGAGAAATCTGTTCTCGCTGACACCTATCGTTACAGTAGCTAAGCAATTTGCATGACAAGTATATGCAAATTCCTCACCAGCAGAGCAACTCTGAAACTTGCAAAGCGAAGACAGGTCTCTTTTCCAGAGACCTGTAGCACTCAGACCTAAAGAATGGTCAAACAGCTGTCTGCCTGTGCAGACAGCAGAGCAGATCATTACATCTGTATGTTTTTTTTCATACAACAAAAGGAATGGCAGCGCTTTCAAAACTCATACCTGAATGTTTTAATAGCATAAGATGTGCAGAGCTCCAATAATGGACTAAAATACACACCAACACTCATTGCAGGCACAGAAAGTGGGGGAACATGACTTCAGTGAGAGGTAAAATACATACCTGAATGAATTATCTGCCATAATGCGCAGAGCTCCAATGGACTAAAATACACACCTAGCTTCACTTCAGGCAAAGGGGGTGTTAGCTTCAGAGATAATATGTGCACAAATTATGCCTACTAGACTTCCCCACGGCTGTGACGGACCCCCTTGGGGAAGACCTAACGCTAATCTAACCTAACGCTAATCTAGCGATAAAAACACAACATTTCCAGTGCAGCTAATCAGACAAATGGTATACACATTTGATAAAACATACATACAGACCGGTGACAGCGCTCATGGATGCATCCGTTTGCAAACCTACAGAGGCAATGCAAAGCCCCTCTGGACTAAATACACGCCCTGATTGCAAAACAGATGCAAATTGTGTGCTAATTCTAATCTAAAGCTATGTAAAATAATTGTGGATAAGTGAATGCAGCTAGCCACTAGTATAAACACATTTAACTCATACAACAAAAGGAATGGCCCTCACTGACGTTATGTTCCCCCACTTTCTGTGCCTGCAATGAGTGTTGGTGTGTATTTTAGTCCATTAATGGAGCTCTGCACATCTTATGCTATTAAAACATTTAGGTATGAGTTTTAAAAGCGCTGCCATTCCTTTTGTTGTATGAATTAAATGTGTGTATACTAGTGGCTAGCTGTATTCACTTATCCACAATTATTTTACATAGCTTTAGATTAGAATTAGCACACAATTTGCATCTGTTTTGCATTCAGGGCGTGTATTTAGTCCAGAGGGGCTTTGCATTGCCTCTGTAGGTTTGCAAACAGATGCATCCATGAGCGCTGTCACCAGTCTGTATGTATGTATGTTTTTTTCACCACTAATTAAGCCTTGTTTGGGTGGTACATTTTGCTAAGAGTTATTTTAAATGCATTTTAAAGAGGATAATAAGAAAAAAGTGGGAAAAAAATCATTATTTCTGTTTTTGGTCATTATAGTTTTAAAATAAAAATTTCCACTGTGCATAAAACCCACACATTTTATTTCCCCATTTTTCCCAGTTATTGCAATGTTTAAAATATTTCCCTAGTAGAATGCATGGCACCAATATTTTATTTGGAAATTTTTTTCAGTTTTGCATCCATCACTAATTATTAATGACTACATGTCATCATACTGTGGGAGTCCTGTGCAAATCTCAATATTAGAGAAACGCACATGTGCAGGGCTCCCACAACGGCCTTCATGATGACACATGACACAAGTCGTCCCATAACAGAGCCGTCAGCCGTGACCGGGAGAGGAGCCAGGAGGATGCTCGGGGACCTTGCGGCCTATGGGGGGTTGGAGGAAGCCCCAGATAAGTCACTATTTCATTTTTAGTAAGTGCTCAGGGTCCCTTTAAAGTGGTATAAAACCCAGCATTTCTTCTTTGCTCTAAAAGATTATTTACAGCATATAATATACTACCACAATTTTTCCAGAACAGCATTCAAAGTGTTTAAAACATAGGACTTACTTTTTCAGTAGAAAGCTCCCTGCAGAGAGATCCCCATCCAAATTGGTGAGAACATTATCTTGTGTTTACTTAATTGTGGCAGAGAGGAATGTAAACATTCCCTGATTGTGTGCAGGAACTTCTAATGTGTCTGAAACACTGCTCAGAAATCATTACTGGGTACATTGCAATATAAATACACCAATTATGAATAAATTGCAATGGCAGCTTTCAGAGCAAATAAAACTGTACTTTGGGAACTGATAATTTGTAAATGAATAATAATTATACGTGTGCACAAAAGCAAATATGATAACTGTATGGGATATAAAAAGTAGGAAAACACATTTTTATTGAATACTAGCTAATGACGCGGTGTTGCCCGGGTGTATATTTGTGTGGTGTTGGATCTGACCACTTTCTCTAACCCTAACACACAAACACTCAATGACCAAGTTTGTGAGCTTTGGGATCCTTGGCATCAATAATTTGTATTTTCCCATTGAAATGAATCAAATCTTATTGGCTGTTTTTGGCTCCACTCCCTTTTCTGAATCTGAACCCCAGTCACCCACTGACCAACTGTACCAGGTTTGAGGCTTGTGCCATTAACAGTGCAAGAACGGCAGCAATTTAACTACCTAAAGACCGCCCCACACCAATCCGCGTGGCTGCTGCGGTAGCCCCAGGACCGCCTAACGCCAATTGGCGTCAAGTCCTGGGGCCGGCTACTGCAGGAGATCGTGCACAGGCTGCGCGCACATATCCTCCTTCAGTCTCCAATCGGCCATCTTTTCAGTTAGTACAGCGCTGCGATCAGCAGCAACGCTGTACTGCGGACACAAGAGAGCGATTGGCTCTCATAGGCTGAAGACTATGACAGTCAATCGCCAGGTTTGGCTGGTTGGAGGGAGGCGTTTACAAAAAAAAAAAAAAAAAAAAATATATATATATATATATATATATATATATATATATATATATATAAAATAGTAAAACAATAATAAAAAAAGAAACCAATATTTATAGAGCTCTGCTGGTGGGGAGAAAAGGGGGGGGGGGGGAATCACTTGTGTGCTGAGTTGTTCGGCCCTGCAGCTTGGTCTTAAAGCTGCAGTGGCCAATTACACTAAATATGGCCTGGTCTTTAGGAGGCTTTAGCACTGTGGTCCTCAAGTAGTTAAATATTCCCCTTGAAAATCAAAAGGTGAATGTTACATTGCCCCAAAACTCCCCCAAGAACTGTATATAAAACAACTGATATTGAGCACTAAAACCTGCTAAGGTCAGAGGTGCGAAGCATCATAGATGTGATTATTACCAGCACTGGATCAATAAAGTTCTAATATTGCAGTTGAGGGAGGGTCTCTCTGGCTCAAGGCCCAAGGCCTCGGTTTGGTCGTAACTTCTACACCCCCTATTGCTATGCCACTAGGTATCTTGAAATTAATGAGGAAATATATGGAAAGGGAAATTGTGTGTTGTATGGTATCTGGAAATTAGTGAGGAAATGTATGGAAAGGGCAAATTATAAAGAGCTTTGTAGAAGTAGGTAAGGAATTTGAACTGGATCTTTTGGGTACTCGGCTCCCAGTGGAGGTATTGGAAGAAGAAGGCGCTTTATAAAATAATAATATTATAAATAACAACAATAAAAATAATACATTGCAAAATGACCTGGACAGCACCAATATATGGTAAATCATTGTTTTTGAAGGCAAATATTGTGATACTTTAAGTCTTTCTGATTTGTAATCATCATGCGTGTGTTTTATTCCAGAAAGGGGTATTATAAAAACAAAACAAAATCATGAATAGTAAACAGATGTTAAGGTTTAAAAAAAAATAGACAACAAATTAATCTGGTACGGTAAACCTAGATTTCATCCTACAGCATACAGGAAAATAATCAAACATTGCTTCTGTAATCTGGTTATTATTTTCCTAGCATATTATTTCCTGGAAAAAAATACTTATTCATCGGATGATTACAGCGAGACTATTCTGTTGTGATTTATACTTTTCTTGATTAAATAAAATGATACTTACAAAAAAGGAACTAAAAACAAATTCTAAAATGAGTGGCATGTTAGACCTGCAAACATGCATATTAACCCTATATAGGCTACATGTTTTTTAATTGATATAAATGTCCATAATTCTGTTGTCTGCATCTATATTTATGATACATTTATTTATAACTTTGCTTGTATAAACATGATTTAACATATAGATGTCATATACACTGACATATACACAGCATTAAAGAGAATCTGTATTGTTAAAATCGCACAAAAGTAAACATACCAGTGCGTTAGGGGACATCTCCTATTACCCTCTGTCACAATTTCGCTGCTCCCCGCCGCATTAAAAGTAGTCAAAAACTGTTTTAAAAAGTTTGTTTATAAACAAACAAAATGGCCACCAAAACAGGAAGTAGGTTGATGTACAGTATGTCCACACATAGAAAATACATCCATACACAAGCAGGCTGTATACAGCCTTCCTTTTGGATCTCAAGAGATCATTTGTGTGTTTACCTTCTGTCCCCCTGCAGCTCTCATCCACTGAATACTAGTAACAGGCTGTGAGGCTGATCGTTTCTTCCTGCAGACAGCTCTGCCCTGTCTGTAATTCCTCAGTATGTGTCAGCCAGCTCCTTTCACAGCAGAGGAGGATTTTTATCCAGCTCTCTATCACTGATAAGAGAGCAGAGACGCTGCTGGCTTATGTAAATAACACAGACACTGGAGTGTGCATAGAGGGGCCTGGAGAGGGGTGTGCATAACAGATCAGCACAGAAGAGTTGGCAGCCTTCCAGACACAGAGCGACAAGTCCGACAGGGGAAAGATACATTGATTTATTACAGAGACGGTGATGGTAGAAAGTGCTGCAGTAAGCCAGAGCACATTAGAATAGGTTTAGGAACTTGTAGGATGGTAGAAAAAGGATGAAATTTTTGTTACAGAGTCTCTTTAAAGCAAGCAAACCAGTGTGTTTGGGCCATGGATGTCCAAAGATCAATAATGAAGACTATTACATTTGGTCTGATCTCAGAGAAGAGAACTAATTGTTGTTAAACTTTCTGGCCAAAAAAACATGTGTTCAGACTCAAAACATATTGCAGCTTTCTATGTATGAGACTGTGTAGCCAGAGACTAGACAGATTGCCCGTAGTGACCATCACAGTGATTACAGGGTTAGGCAGGCCCGGATTTACATCACAGGAGCCTATAGGCACAGATGTTCTGGCACCTTAGACTTTGCCCTCCACGAACCTGCAAACGCCCACCGAATCGCACCGCAAGTGTGCTGGCTGTCCCAGCTGTCACTTCTCACTTACTTCCCCTGCCCGGGGTATATAGCTCCAGGTGTCGCATAATACTGATTGTACCACTGGCTACCTGGTATAAATAGGTAGAGGTGCCCCTGACTGAAGGGAGATCTTGTTAGTGGAATTTATGGTCCACTTGGGATGGAAAGGAAGGAAATACTCAAGGAGGGGAGTGAGTCACCTTTTCATCATCAGGCGCCTGTAGTCACATGCCTATAGTGCCTTATGGTAAATTCGGCCCTGGGGTTAGGAGCCAATAAAATTGGCTCCTAGTCCTGACTGGAACACAGAGCTTGGTTGTCATTAGACAGCTGAGCTTAGCAGAGATCTCGGTGGGAGTTCGCAGACACGAAAAGGTGAATTGTATCTCTTGTCAGAGACTGCCATGCTAAAGCATGCCATATATTTCACCTCATGCAGCCCCAAATGGGTTAAATGATACATTTATTAGCATACAAAAAATATGATCAGGGTTGTATGCAGGGCCGGCCCTAGACTTTTTGCCGCCTGAGGCAAAAAAATTATTGCTGCCGCCCCCCCCCCCATTCCCCCCGTGGGGGGGGGGGGCGCCGCCGCCGCCGAGCTGGAGGGGTAGCGGGCAGGACGGGGGTATTGGGCCTAGCGGCGGGGAGGGGGGTCGGACCCCCCCCTCCCTCGCCTGGGTCCCCCATCCTCCGCTCCCCTCCTGCTTTAAGGAGTTATGTCGCTGGCTGAATTGTAAGAGGCAACGGGCGGGGTCACTCACCTCTTCCTTGTTAAGCGTGCGCTCCACTGACGACACTTCCTGCGGGCCGCAGGAAGTGTCGTCAGTGGAGCGCACGCTTAACAAGGAAGAGGTGAGTGACCCCGCCCGTTGCCTCTTACAATTCAGCCAGCGACATAACTCCTTAAAGCAGGAGGGGAGCGGAAGATGGGGGACCCAGGCGAGGGAGGGGGGGTCCGACCCCCCTCCCCGCCGCTAGGCCCAATACCCCCGTCCTGCCCGCTATCCCCTCCAGCTCGGGCGGCTCCCCCACACCCACAGGGCGGGTGCCTCCCCCCCAGAAGTGCCGCCTGAGGCAAATGTTTCACCCCGCCTCATGGGCGGGCCGGCCCTGGTTGTATGCATTATGCATTCGATTTTGCACTGGTGTCATGCATTGAAAAAAGCATATAATAGTTGCATATGACATAGGTAGTGAATCATCTCAAACACATCTGAGAGGCTCACAAGACACTAGTATAAATTAGCTCAGAGCTCTTGGAACAACTAAACTGTTTTTGGAAAGTCTTATTGAGATTTTAATGGTATTTTTCTTTTCAAAACCTAACAGAGTTGAATATTTACAATTATTAACCACTTCAGCCTACAGTGTTGTTCACCTTCTGCATCCGAGCAACTTTCACCTCCCATTCATTCACCAATAACTTTAGCACTACTTATCACAATTAATTGATCTATATCTATTGATCTTTTTCCACCACTAATTAGGCTTTCTTTGGGTGGTACATTTTGCTAAGAATTATTTTTTTCTAAATCCGTTTTAACAGGAAGATTAAGAAAGAAATGGAAAAAAAATCATTTTTTTGGCCATTATAGTTTGAAATTAATACATGCTACAGTAATTAAAACTCATGTATTTTATTTGTCCATTTGTCCCGGTTATTTCACCGTTTAAATGATGTCCCTATCACAATTTATGGCCCCAATATTTTATTTAGACATAAAGGTGCATATTTTCAATTTGTGTCCATCACTATTTACAAGCTTATCATTTAAAAAAATAATAATCCGAACATTTGTATAGCGCTTTTCTCCTGTCGGACTCAAAGCGCTCAAGAGCTGCAGCCACTGGGACGCGCTCAGGAGGCCACCCTGCAGTGTTAGGGAGTGTTGCCTTGAACTCCTTACTGAATAGGTACTTGACCTAGCCAGGATTCGAACCCTGGTCTCCCATGTCAAAGGCGGAACCCTTAACCAGTACACTATCCAGCCACTACTATATAACAATATACTCTCTTGACATGCATATTTAAAAAGTTCAGACCCTTAGGTAACTATTTATGTTTTGTTTATTGTAATTCTTTTATTTTTTTTTATTAAAAAATTATTTGGGTAATTTTTAGTGTGGGAGGTAAACAGCTAATTTTAAATGTAATATAATGTAATTATTTAATACAAAAAAATGTATGTGGGTGTAGTTTACTATTTGGCTACAAGATGGCCACAGTCAAAAAAGTCCTGGAAGTGTACGATCACGCTTCCAGGAACTAGAAAGAAGATGGGAAACTTTTTTTTTTATTTTGCAGAAAGACCATGGTCTCTGATAAGAGACCGTCAGTTTTTCTGCGGGGAACTTAGATCTGTAAATGGGAACTATATTCCCATTCACTGATTGGAGGGCTAATGGCGGGCGACGGGAGCATGCACGATCGCGCGCCTCAGGCAGCAGGAGCTTCACAGTCTATCTGGACAGATATATCCATCCAGATAGACTTAAAGTGGACCGAAATTCAAAATACAAAATCTCAGAAATCAAATCTATTTTCTAAATTATAGTAATAAATAGCAGCCTTTTTTTCAGCTGCATGATGACAAATACAAAATATTTTACATTTAAATTGAGGAACCCCTCCCTTCCTTTCATATTGCCGGGACAGAAAATGGCAAACTGGTGTAGTAGCAGGTGTCTGGAAAAGGAGGAATTGCTAATGGCTGCCACCTGTATAACCCTAGTTATGAAAAGAGAAGGGTGAAAGCATGCACTGAAATGCTCATAGGCTTGAAGGAGTGTTTATTTATCTTTGTATGTGTCAGAGTGGTGCAACTAAATATTTTGAATTAAAAAAATGTTTGGTTTGGGTCCGCTTTAAGTGGTTAAAAATTGGGACTTGATCCTTTGGGTGACAGTTTGATTAGCCTGGCAATGAATCTTTAGGTGATTTTGTGGTGCTTCTTCTTTTTACAAGCTAGATTCTAGTCCAAGGTGGTCTTTAAAGCGGTATCGTCACCATAAAAATCAAATTTCAACAGCAACTGGTCTGAGTGTATTATGTGATAAAGATGCTAATCCTGCATTCAAAACTTTCAAAAAGTTTTCTGCTGTTATGATTTGGAGTTATCATATACCTTAGGAGCATTGGCTCTTTAGTAGTCGGTGCCAAAGAATTGCATGCTGGGGGTTCTTTTTATCTATAATATATTCCTCCTCTTCCCTTTATTTCCCTGTCTGCTGCTTATCTGAAACCTGATCCCCTACTCACTTGTGTTTACAAGCAAGGCTGAAGCGACTCAGCGATTGGAGGAGACAAGAAAAAAAGTAAAGGGCAGAAATTACATCACGAGTTAGCCTTTACTGGGCTTGATTTACAAAACGGTGCTAACTTTAGCACTGGCCCTTAGCACGTCTAAACTCAGTTGAAATGTGAGAAGTAGTGATCGTGCGCAAAGTACCGCGCGCAAAGTTTTGCGCGCGCACTGCACAGAGCGCAGGGCGCTCCGCGCGAAGTGCCCACTAAAGCCTATAGGACTTAGCGCGCGCATAGGACTTTGCAAAGTTTTGCGCGTGGTACTTATGGTACTTAGCGCACGATCTGATTGAGAAAACTGGTGCTAACCTACTTAGCACCCTGGTTAGCGCGCCTTAAGACTTTAGACGTGCTAAGTAGGTTAGCACCTCTTAGTAAATCAAGCCCGCTGTGGGCAAAAGACATGGCCCTCACCAGGAACAGAATTCTCATCATTTACTATATAACATTCACTGAAATCAAAACGTGGAGAGTACAATACATGTGTTATGTAAGTAGATCAAGTATGTATCTACTTATATATGTGTTTTTTTCCCCTGGAATAGTATGGCTGATCCTACTGCTTTAACAACTGCCTTAAAGGCCACCTTGGCCAAGATTAATCCATCGTGGGTACATACCCCAAGACCACACTTTAGGCATGGGCAAGCTGTCCATCACATTAGGAGCTCCCTATTGGATACCAGGAGCATGTGATATACAGAGAGCCCACTGCGCAAGTCCCAGAACCCAGAGCCATAATTGGAGTGCTCCTGGAATTCCGAGAAATGTATGATTACTTTCCAGAGATATGAAAACAACCATGCTTAATCAGCTATTGTTGTGGACAGTGCCTGGCTGTCTCTGTACATTTGAGCAGATAGCGCTCCATGGCAGGGGCATTGCTAAGATCCTAAGAGATCCGGGGCACTCCAGATGGGTGTGATGATGCACTGGAATGTGGGTGTAATCATGGGTGGAGCAAGATTTACATGAACTTAACAGCGGTCTATTTAGGCCTGCCCAGCAAAATGTTGGATGAAGCTCCCTTTCCATTAATGCAAAACAAAAATGCAGCATATCACATAAATAGGCAGTGTCACTTAAAGATGAACTCCAGAGAAAATACTGTAATAAAAAGTGCTTCATTTTTACAATAATTATGTATAAATGATTTGGTCATTGTTTGTTCATTTTAAAAGCTTTCCTCTCCCTGATTTACATTCTGACATATTGCACATGGTGACATTTTTACTGCTGGCAAGTGATGTCAGTGGAAGAAGCGGATGCTTGCTTTTTTGGCAGTTGAAAACACTGTAAACAGCTATTTCCCACAATGCAACAAGGTTCACAGACAGGAAACTGCAAGGAGCATAGTCCTCACAGTTTCCTGTGGAAGGGGATTCACCACAATATCAGCCATACAGAGCCCCCTGATGATCCATTTGTGAAAAGGAATAGATTTCTCATGTAAAATGGGCTATCAGTATCAGCTACTGATTGGGATGAAGTTCAATTCTTGTTTAAGGTGTCTCTTTAAACATAACTAGGCAGAGTTACCTGGCTTCTGTGCTGGCTGATCTGGCTTTCTGCTGGGCGAGCTGGCCTGCTGCTAGTACCCCCCCCCCCCCCCCCCCCATAGCATTCCCTGTCCTTCAAGTTTACTCCCTCTAATGTTCCCACAGGAGTCCATAGAAGAACGACCGCTCCCTGCATGCCCCCATAAAGGCATCACAGTTTCTAGCACGTCATCATAGCACCCAATATGCCCACATAGAGGCATCATATCACCCAGCATACCCATTGCTGTGTGCTGTGGTGCCGCTGGGTACTATGGTGTCATGCTGCGTGCTATGGTGCTTCAATGGGGCATGCTGGGTGCTGTTATGCCATGCTGGGTGCTGTGTGGTGCCATGCTGGTTGTTGCGGTGCCTCTGTGGTGCATGCTGGGTACTCTGTAGTGCCATGCTGGTTGCTGTGGTGCATGCTGGGTACTGTGTGGTGCCATGCTGGTTGCTGTGGTGCCTCTGTGGTGCATGCTGGGTACTGTGTGGTGCAATGCTGGTTGCTGTGGTGCCTCTGTGGTGCATGCTGGGTGCTGTGTGGTGCCATGCTGGTTGCTGTGGTGCCTCTGTGGTGCATGCTGTGTACTGTGGGGTGCCATGCTGGTTGCTGTGGTGGCACTACACTACCTGGAGGACATACGGGCACCCCAGAATAGATCAAGGGCATGTGCCACTGATCTTTGGGGCTAGCAACACCCCTGCTCCGTGGCCTTCCTGAAAGCATGACCTTCCACAAAAAAATTTAAGAATTATACTCTTCTCCAGATCGCCTTAAAGGAGAATGCTGTATATAGTCTCTGACTGAAACAGGTTTTTTTTTTTTTTTTTAACAGTAAATGACAGTCTTGTTCATGGCTGCCTGACAGAGACATTAAACAAGACAATGAACGCATCTGTAGCTAATTATCACAGAACATACATATATATATATATATATAATATATATATATATATATATATATATATATATATAATATATATATATATATATATATTATATATATATATATATATATATATATATATATATATATATATATATATATACACAGTGGTTTAGCCCCCTTGAAGTTTTCCACATTTTGTCACATTACTGCCACAAACGTGAATCAATTTTATTGGAATTCCACGTGAAGGACCAATACAAAGTGGTGTACACGTGAGAAGTGGAACAAAAATCATACATGATTCCAAACATTTTTTACAAATAAATAATTGCAAAGTGGGGTGTGTGTAATTATTCAACCCCCTGAGTCAATACTTTGTAGAACCACCTTTTGCTGCAATTACAGCTGCCAGTCTTTTAGGGTATGTCTCTACCAGCTTTGCACATCTAGAGACTGAAATCCTTGCCCATTATTCTTTGCATAACAGCTCCAGCTCAGTCAGATTAGATGGACAGCGTTTGGGAACAGCAGTTTTCAGATCTTGCCACAGATTCTCGATTGGATTTAGATCTGGACTTTGACTGGGTTATTCTAACACATGGATATGTTTTGTTTTAAACCATTCCATTGTTGCTCTCACTTTATGTTTAGGGTTGTTGTCCTGCTTGAAGGTGAACCTCCACCCCAGTCCCAAGTCTTTTGCAGACTCCAAGAGGTTTTCTTCCAAGGTTGCCCTGTATTTGGCTCCATCCATCTTCCCATCAACTCTGACCAGCTTCCCTGTCCCTGCTGAAGAGAAGCACCCCCAGAGCATGATGCTGCCACCACCATATTTGACAGTGGGGATCGTGTGTTCAGAGTGATGTGCAGTGTTAGTTTTCCGCCACACATAGCGTTTTGCATTTTGACTAAAAAGTTCCATTTTGGTCTCATCTGACCAGAGCACCTTCTTCCACATGATTGCTGTGTCCACCACATGGCATGTGGCAAACTGCAAATGGGACTTCTTATGCTTCTCTTGCTTTCTTCTTGCCACTCTTCCAAAAAGGCCAACTTTGTGCAGTGCACGACTAATAGTTGTCTTATGGACAGATTCCCCCACCTGAACTGTAGATCTCTGCAGCTCGTCCAGAGTCACCATGAGCCAATTGACTGCATTTCTGATCAGCGCTCTCCTTGTTCGGCCTGTGACTTTAGGTGGATGGCCTTGTCTTGGTAGGTTTACAGTTGAGCCATACTCCTTCCATTTCTGAATGATCGCTTGAACAGTGCTCTGTGGGATGTTCAAGGCTTTGGAAATCTTTTTGTAGCCCAAGCCTGCTTTTAATTTCTCAATAACTTTATCCCTGACCTGTCTGGTGTGTTCTCTGGACTTCAAGGTGTTGTTGCTCCCAATATTCTCTTAGACAACCTCTGAGGCCATCACAGAGCAGCTGTATTTGTACTGACAATAGATTACACACAGGTGCACTCTATTTAGTCACTAGCACTCATCAGGCAATGTCTATGGGAAACTGATTTATTTATTTATTTATTTATTTATTGTATTTAGAAAGCGCCAACATTGCAACCAAAGTAGGGCTGAATAATTATGCACACACCACTTTGTAGTTATTTGTTTGTAAAAAATGTTTGGAATCATGTACGATTTTCGTTCCACTTCTCATGTGCACACCACTTTGTATTGGTCTTTCACGTGGAATTCTAATAAAATTGATTCATGTTTGCAGTAATGTGACAAAATGTGGAAAACTTCAAGGGGGCCGAATACTTTTGCTGTACTGTATATATACACAGTATTTTTATATATATATATATATATATATATATATATATATATATATATATATATATATATATATATATATATATATATATATATTTATTTTTCTTTCTGAATGGAGGGTGTTTGTACAGGCAGGATGTTGGGAAACTAGTTTTCCTTTAAACTGCATGTAACTACATGAGAAAAATACATAAAGAAAAAATGTTTGCCTTTTTCATTAGAGTTCAGATGAAAATTAAGTACTTCATAGGTACTTTTGTGAAATCCTTTTAACTAAAAATGGACAACACGCTCAGCAGGAGATGTGTAATGGGAAAATATTATTAAAATGTAATAAAATGATGAGAAAACAACATATTTTCATGGAACACATATAAGCAAGATACCATTTAAAGCTGTCAAGAAAACATAAAGAATATATAAGCACCCCGTGGATCTGCTGTCAGGGCACCGACAATGTGCTGTAGTGATAAAAGATGAAAAAAAAAAGAAATGCAAAATTTGAATACGCTGGTGCACGAGAAAGAAGCCGATGGCATTTTCACAGCGAGTCACGGATTGTTACCACTCTGCCCCGTAATAATACAATAAGGCCGCTAGAAATGTCCAATTAACACAGAGATTAATACATTCTGTTTCTCATCTCGACAGCCATTGCAAATGAGCAACGCAAATTAAGATATAAGAACGCATAATTAGAACGAGAACTCAGCAATACAATGACTTTCATAGTATTACAGTAAAGAAGCTAGCTAATTATGAATTATACCGAATGTTGCTCAGTCAGGAGATACAGTCCCAGGGGTTTTGGGTTTTCTTGCCACACTATCAGAGGGAAGGGCGAGGAATCTATTTTTCACCTAGCCATGTTTTTATTGTCATTGTCATATTTAAACTCCTAAAAATGTCCCTCTTCCAAATACACTCAAATGCTTATGAAATCCTCATCAAAACTTCAGCAGTAATATAACACAAGGGGCACCTGCAAGGAGGGGGTGTGGTTGTACCCGTCACTAGCCTGCCCGCTCTTCAAGTCTGGGGGGGGGCTGACGCTCATTAGCAGTGCAGCATCGAACAATGCCATGACTGTGAAAGTAGGGGCTAGCTTGTCAATGAACTTCAATGAACTGTTGTTCTTAATTATGAGAGCTTTGTTTTTCTCTCTGAGAGCTTTCTCTCACACAGGGTTAACAGATGTATTGTGAGGGAATTCCCATCCCTTCATGGGTAACTCAGCATCGGTTACTGTGACATTGAAGTGTGTAAGGAATTTGATAACAGTAAACAAAGAGATAAGCATTCAAAACTATCCCTATCTCAATAATAAAAACAATTAACATCTCTGGTCATAATGATAAGCAAATATTAACAGGATTATTTGGAGGGCAGATGTATAGCAGAAAGTAAAGTGTAGTGGCAGCCTGATAAAAGAAGGTTGAAGTAGTGCCAGCCGGGGTGGGATCAGGAGGAACAGCCTTTGCTGAGCTTTCTTCTGGGTTCTGATGGTGTTCTCTCCACATCTGAGATCATTGGTAATAGTGATGCCCAGGACCCGGAGGTTTGGTACTCTGGTGACCTCAATGCTTTCTATGGAGACCGAGTTGGAGGGGGGATTATTTCAGAAGTCTATATTAGCTCTACCATTTTTGCCACATTTAGGATGAGCTTGTTGTCCTTGCACCATTTGCAGATCCTTTTGATCCCGTTGTGGCATGTGTGCTCTCCCTTTTCATCCACAAGACTTAAAATGGTTGTGTCATCTGTAAATTTAATGACTTTTTACTGAATCATCTAAAGAAGTACAGTTGTTAGTGTACAGGGAGAACAGGATCAGGGACAGAACACATCCCTGGGTAGCGCCTATATTTGTGGTTGAGCGGAGAGGCTTTCTAGCTTAACTTTTTGTGCTCTGTTGTTGAGGAAGTCCTTGACTGATGTTAATAGGAAGGCATCATCAACTGCGAGCTGAGTCAGGTTGTTGTGAAGAATGTTTGGGGATATGATGTTGAAGGTGGAGTTGTAGTCTTGGAAAATTATCCTGGCGTAGGTGCCTGGTCTGTCAAGGTGTTCCATGATGTGCGCCAGACTGATGTAATGGCGTTGTGTATAGGCCTGTTTGCCCTGTATGTGAACTGGAATGGGTCAAGCAGAGCGTTTGTAGTGTTCTTCAAATGGGTCATGAGCAGTATTACCAGGATCTTCATTACCATTGGTGTTAAAGCAATGGAATTGTGTTGCCTCAAAAGAGTGCTGCAACTGAGAAAGAGGGATGAAACCCTCTATGCAATGTTAAGAGTAAAGAGCTGGCACATCCAAAATTATTCTTTATTAGTTTAAGGTAAAAGCATATTACAAACGCTTTTGAGCCACATAGGGCCCCTTTATCAAGGCAGAATTTGCTCACAGGCAACAATCTGTCTGCCGCTGTTTGTATGCTCCTATTGGAGAAGTGTGAGTCAGGCTCCTCTAGACACTCGCGAATGGCAGTGTGTATCCAGCAAGCGGCTGCAGCCGCTAATCAGCAGCAGCAGACAGACTAATAAACAGCGGCAGACAGAATATTGCCTGTGAGAAAATCCTGCCTTGATAAAGGGGCCCTATGTGGCTCCAAAACGTTTGTCATATGCTTTTTAATGAAACTAATAAAGAATATTGGATATGCCAGCTCTTAACTCTTTGTTAGAGCAATGGAGTTGTTGACAGCTGGACGAATACTGGTTTTATATATAACTTTCTCAATACTTATTAACAGGAGATGTGATAGCAGGTGTTGTAGGCTAAAACAACTTCTGTTAATAGAGCTGACACAGTCATGACAAAAACTACACTCTATTTCTAGTAGAAGGTTTACATACCAGATGTCTCATGGGAAAAGGTATATCAGCTACTGATTGAGATGAAGTTCAATCCTCGGTTACAGTTCCTCTAGGAAACTTCAGTCACGTTTCTGAATCTGTAGTCACCTTTTGTACTGAAAGTCTAGACTCACCCTTTTCATACGTGAGACTGCCAGTTCTTGAAAATGGTATTCAAACGAAGGAATGGTGGGTGTTTTTTATACCACAGGCTGGGTTAATAATAATTCACTAATTTGAAATATTTTATTTATTCTTTTCTAGGAAGAAGCAGGCCTTAAACGGATCTGCTACGCTCAATTACTATAGCCTCTCCTGCACCCTTAGGCTAATTTCTAACAGAGCCCCAAATAAAGAATGCACCGCATTCCACTTCATCTTATCTCATTTTTGCTGATTTTCCCTGACAATCTATTTATCATAATTATTAGTACTTGTCAAGGTTAATACATTCACCAATTGTATCCAGAAAACCCTGTGTTATTTTCTGCTATGTGCTGCCAGCCTCTCTCATAACAATATGCTGGGCTGAAATCGGCATTTACCCAAGCTAGCTTATTCTCTAAATTAGGGCAATGACCAAGACTGACATATAATATTCAATCAGACACTATTTGTATCTGCAGTCAATTTTCCAAGACAGAGAAAAAAATTGGTGACTTACAAAAATAAAAGACATTAGTCTTGGTGTATAAACATTTCACAGGAGGTATCTTAAAGTGAATGGGAACCGTTTTTTTAAACTTCATTTGAATAGAGGACATTTCAGCTTTTTTTCACTCTCTCGCAGCCTAATTGATCAGAAATCCCCTTTTATTCAATTTGACCATTTCGGTCGAAAAACTCTTGTTTCGGAGGAGGCAGAGCCTCTTTCCCCTGCTCTGTCACTCCTCTGTCATTTCTGGCATTCTCCACCCCCTTCCCCGCCCCTCCTGTCCACGTTCACTTGAAAGCGTGGCTCTGTGGTCTCCCTCACAGAGCGCACACTTCTTAACGTCACGTCTTCCTGCTTACTCGGCATCTTGGGAGACAAGAGAGAGGTTTACAAGTGCTGCACATAATGCTAACTTTTTTTTTTGCAACAATTCTATTGGAACTACTATATTCCATCAGGATTTAATGTGTTAGAGGAACTATGACCGGCAATATCACTGGTACCAGTGGCTGTGAACACAATTATACATAAGGGGAGGTGTGTGAGTCTGGAATGTGGTTGGAGTTGTGTGTGTGAGTGACGGTGTGATTTGATTTACCACGCTTGGCTTTTTAAGATTTTGTATTTCTGTATGATGGAATTAATAAAAATTATGATATTTTAAATAGATAACAAAGGTTTTTGGTGATGTTATTGGGTTATATGCCCTCCTTATCTTTCCTCTAAAGCATTGTATAATGCTAACTTTGATTGATAAATCATTGAGCAGAGTGAAGGTGTTTTTTATCTAAACATACCTTCACTCGTAAGGTGCACTGCAGACGGCCGTTCCATTCTAAAAAGACTGATGTGACCCGTGCATGCTCTTGATCTACAGTACGCGCTCGCACACGTGAACAGGGCCGCGCTGCACACGACTGTCCTCTCGCAGAGCCAAATCTCGCGCAGCTAAAACCGCTGTGTGGCACACAGGAAAAGGCTGCTGATAAAGAAAAGGTTAGCAGCCATCTTGGAAACCGGGGGAAATTATTATGCAGCAGAATTTTTGGGAACCAGGGGCCGGGGAGCGGCAAAAACACATGTAAGGAACTATGTTCTTCATTTGCTTCAAATACATGTTTTTATTAAAAAAAAAAAGAAATAGGATTCCCAATAGCTTTAACTTTTAAATCTTTCTTACCTTAAAGTGTAACAAAGACAAACCCCGGGTCAAAAACCAAATATTTACCGAAGAAGAGGGAAACTTCTGGACCCTCCAGAGGCTTCCATCAGGTCCACTGTTGCCGAGTGTGGCCCCACTAAAGGAATCCACCGAGAGCTTGTCAGAGTTCAAGCTCACACCAGCCCTCTTCTACAAGCACGAACGCGCTAGTACTGCACCTGCGTGAGCAGTGAACTTGAGCCACTCATGCTTCTGTGCAGGTGTGGTCATGCTTGTGCATGAAGAGGAGCGTGATTGCAATGTGCAGGAGGGTCCCAGGCAGTGGCTTAGGTAACTATTTGATTTTTGACCTAAGTTCCCCTTGGGTTCAGTTTAAATCAGAAATGCTGCTTCTGGTCCAAACCAGTACTCTTCTTTAAAGTAAATGTGTCTTTTTCTTGATGAAGATCCACCAGTTCTGCCTTCCAAGATAGTTGTAATGTCTTGCCCCTTCTTTATTTGTGTCCTTTGGAGCAGGTATGTCCAACACCATATAGTCACAGAAGGTACAGGTTTCAATTAGTGGTGTAACCCACTTCACTTCTCATTGCTTACTTACCTCGGCAGCAGAAGCAGCCAGCAAAGTGCTTCAGAGCATACAAGAAGCTCCTCCTTTTTACAAACAAGGATAACCAAAAGGGAGGTCCCATCAGCATTTTTGTCACTGTGGCATCCCCAAATTCTTACCCTTCTTCATTGCAACACATGAGTTGTCCCTCCAGAGCAGGTATTGTTGACTACAGTATTATTGAGTACAGAGGGGATCATGATGACCACACTTATTAGAAGAATCCTTGCAGATGCGCACCTTTGCCATGAGGATCACCATCATGGAGAATGGCCACTGGGAAAATCAAACTTTTTCTGGGGCTCATATGATTTGTAGCTACACTTCTGATATGATGACCACAAGTGGTGGTGAGGGTGGCTCTGTAAATTTAGCCAGCACTCACTGAAGATCCATAGAGTTGCTGTTTAAGAAAACGGTCTCACAGCATATTGTGCTGTGACATACCATCTATTTCAATGATGATATTACTTTAAAATGTGGTTTTAATGTGTTGCAGTAGGTTCCTGGCAGTGGCTGAAACAGGGCCAAATTCACATCTCAGGAGCTTATTAGCACATAAATCCTGCTGCCTTAAAAACACCACTCATTGGCACATGTCACAAAATACGTCAAACCCAACACCTTAAGCACACTGTGGAATTAATCCAGAAAATATATTTAGGGTCTGATGCACAAACCTATGGAAATACTGGCATGGGCAAGCTGGTACGGCATATTACCAGTATTAATGCCAGCAGAGTACCACATGTTGCGCAAAAAGCATGGTCCGCTGAACTTGGGTAATGCAAGCATAGCTATGGTAAAGCACATTATGTCACTTGCTTAACTTGTGTTACCATAGCAACACTTGCATTACCCATGTACCACTGATTGTGCTAATTGTGCAACGTGCGGCATTTGGCTGGCATTATTCCCGGCTCTATTGCCATGCGCTGCTTGCACACAGCAATATTACCATATACAGTTTCAGTATTTGTGTATAGGGTCTCTCATGAATTATCTCACCTTACTTATTAACTTACAAATCAGATCTCCTAAATAACTCATGATTTTGATTACGGCAACCTAAGTAATGCTCGCATTAGATTACTAGCACAAAGTTCTTTACTGTGGCAATGTGGGCATTATCTATTTACTATAGGTTGCGCTAACTGGGCAATGCACTCTACTTCAGTTGAGTAAGTAACGGTAAAATTACCGCATGCATTCTGCGCACAATAGTTATAATGTAGGTCAGTGAGTCAAAGCAAACAAAAATTCTACACCAACTAAGGGTAATCACAGGTAATTCCTCCATAATGAAAGGATTGCTGGCAAAAATAAGCAGTCAGATATACTGGTTGAACTCGATGGACGTGTGTCTTTTTTCAACCAAAATAACTATGTAACTATGTAAGAGCACTCACAGGTACATTAAAGCAATTCTAAAGAGAAAAACTTATGAGATAATAAATTGTATGTGTAGTATGGATAATAACCAGTTCGGCCTATCTGGACGAGTTTCCTCGTCCAGATAGGCACTGCTGTTTTCCCTGCGTGGTGCGCGCGATCGGGCGCGCGCCCGCGTGCGCACCCGCCGCCCGCCGCTAGCCCCCCGATCAGTGAATGGGAATATAATTCCCATTCACCGATCTACCTTCCCCGCAGAAATACCGACGCTTTCTCTCCAGAGAGCGCGGTATTTCTGCCCCCAGGAAACTTTTCCCCAGCATTTTAGTTCCTGGATGCGAGATCGTTCGCATCCAGGACTTTTTTCACTGTGGCCATCTTGTGGCCAAATAGTGAACTGCACCCACATACATTTTTGATTAAAAAAAATATAATTTTACATTTAAAATTAGCAGTTTCCCTCCCACACCAAAAATTACCCACATACACTTTTTTTATTTAAAAAAAAAATACAATTAAAAAAAACCAAAAACAACATAAATAGTTACCCAAGGGTCTGAACTTTTTAATTATGCATGTCAAGAGAATATGTTATTATATTATTTAAAATTATAAGCTTATAAATAGTGATGGATGCAAATTGAAAAAATGCACCTTTATTTCTAAATGAAATATCGGCACCATAAATTGTGATAGGGACATTGTTTAAACGGTGTAATAATCGGGACAGATGGGCAAATAAAATACATGCATTTTAATTACAGTAGCATATATTAATTTCAAACTATAATGGCCAAAAACTGAGAAATAATGATTTTTTTCCGTTTTTTCTTATTCTTCCTGTTAAATTGCATTTACAGTAAAGTGGTTCTTAGCAAAATGTACCCCCCCAAAGAAAGCCTAATTGGTGGCGGAAAAAACAAGATATAGATCAATTCATTGTGATAAGTAGCAATAAAGTTATAGGCGAATGAATGGGAGGTGAACATTGCTCAGATGCATGAGATTTTCGGCACTGTGGCGCTGAACCGGATAAATAGAACATTAGTAGCAGAGAAAAGAGTCTCATTTTTATTTTCAGTTACATTTATAACATTGCATCATACTGTCACAGTTTAGAATCCACACTCTACCTCTGCTCTGTTTTACAACATAAAAGACAAAGACCCTTTGGACTTTCCTGCAGTAAAACCTTCTTGGCTGTTTAAGCTCTAGAAAAAATTTGACCACTAGCTTTTCAAAGCACTTTTACATTTTAACTCTTCCTATACTGGAAAACAGAAACAAATGTCACATAATGGTCTTGATTCACTAAACCGTGCTAACTCATATCACGGCTGTTTTCGCACGCATTTTCGCATTTGCATGCGATCCTGAAAACTCGTGCGAAAATTGCCATGGTATGAGTTATCACGGTATAGTGAATCAAGCCCAATGTCTTAGTAGGGCTTGTATCATATGTGAATATGTTTATCTAATCATGTCACATGTCGCTTCAGTTTCACTTTAAACAGGAGCTGTCAGTAGATAAATACTTGCTCTACTAACATAACATATGTATTGCACTGTCCACCTTTTGATTTGAGTGATTTTTCTACTGTAAAAAAGAGAAAATCCTTCTTAGCATTTCCCTTTGTAACTGTGGCAATTTTGAAGCAAATCCCAATGTCATTTCCTCTCTTACTCTGTCTGATTTGCCCGCCCTTCACTATAGAAAGTGCATTGTCTCAGCATGAGAAATATTGGCCAATCAGAGGGGAACAGAGGTGTGGAAGGGAAAAACAGGAGGAAAAGAGGCTTCAGCCAATCATGCTGCATTAGTTAAGTCTGAGGGGAAGTAGAGAAGCAAAAAAGGACAACCCAGCATGCCCTGCAACTCGCCTTTTGTGTACCAAATTTTGTGTGTACCAAATGAGAGTCAGGTAAACTGAGGAATGATCATTTATCAACAAGAAAAGTAATAGTGATTTCTTTTTGTGTACCAAATTTTGTGTGTACCAAATGAGAGTCAGGTAAATTGAGGAATGATCATTTATCAACAAGAAAAATAATAGTGATTTTAACTTTTGGATTGCCTGGTTAGCATCCTTATTATTTGTTTACCAGATAAAAATAAAGAATTGCTTTTTGATTTTATGCCTGACAGTTACACTTTAAAGGTGAGTGTTTGTAGCAGTGTTATAGTTTTGTACACGTCTGACTTAGGTGGTCCAAACCTATTATTTGGGATGAATGTAAAGATGTCTCTGGTCTCCGACAGACTAGTTGCTAGTGATCAGACATGTAGGAAATCCATCCTTGTTGTTAGTGATCAGACATGTGGGATATCCATGCGCATCACTCCTGTTTCTTTTCCTCCAACGCTATAGGACCGAACAGGCTGCCCATTCACACCAGGCTGGCATGGCATCTAACTATTAAGTGAACCGTTCTGCACCATCTTTTATCTTTGTATGGCACAAGAGCTTTGTAGTAGCAGCTAGGATCTGTACTTGTCAGGATGATCTACCTCCTGACACTAAATTCACAGCCAGTGCTGAGTCTCCATTCTCTCCACATTTCCATCTGATTGTCCTCCTAATGGATTGCTCCCATTCCTTGTCTGCAGTGCACACGAGAAGAAAAGGAAAGACACATCATGCAGCTGTCTGTGCTGTGTAGCTCTCATAGCATGGGCAGCTTGCTGCATGACGTGTATCTTTCCTCTAGTACGTCAAAAAAGGGCGTCAGGAAAAAAGGGCGCGGGGTGTAAACGATAAGCACTAATAGCATTTATAAAAATATTGTGCTGTATTTCGTTTACAAATAATGTTTTACAAATTTATAAATCATTAAATAATGTGTATGAAATTGGCAATTGTGAAAAAGTTAATCTTCCCTGTTTCAAAAGTGAAACTTATAATTACGTTTCTTAAAAAAAATGATAATATATGTTTAATAGTGATAATTGTATATTATTGTGAATAACCTTCATTTATTGTTTCTTTTTATAATAAAATCTGAAAATATTGTTTATAACGATGATATAAATATAACTACGTTCGTAATAAGTGTTTTAAAACATTAGTAAGTATTACTAAAATGTTACTAAAACTATACCTAACCCTACTCTCACACAGAACCCTCCCTGTACCTATCCCTAACCCCTAGACCCCCCCCCCCCCTGGTGGTGCCTAAACCTAAGACCCCCCTGGTGGTGCCTAACCATAACCACCCCCCTGGTGGTGTATATTGTACTGTAACTATACCCAACCCTACTCTCACACAGAAGCCTCCCTGTAACCTAAGACCCCCCTGGTGGTGCCTAACCCTAAGACTCCCCTGGTGGTGCCTAAACCTAAGACCCCCCCGGTGGTGCCTAAACCTAAGACCCCCCTGGTGGTGCCTAAGACCCCCCTGGTGGTGCCTAACCCTAAGACCCCCCTGGTGGTGCCTAACCCTAACTACCCCCTTAGTGATGGCTTTATTATGTGGATAATAATGTTTTACAAATAGTAACTGTAAAAAATATATTGCAATTTATGTTACGTACTAATCGCTTAATTTTGTGAATAATAATGTTTTACAAACAAAGGGATAACATTTTAAATAATGTTTTAAATAGGATAAATATGTTTAATTTTTTTTATAAACGTTATTTGTCACGGGTGCATTTTCTAAACGTAAATCATCACACGCACAGTTATAAAACATTAAAAATCTCTGGCCGCCGTTTGTAAAACGTTATTAATCTCCGGCGCCCTTTTTTCCTGTTGGGCGACCATTAAACGATATTTATTATGGGAGTGAATGGTGGCGCCCTTTTTGTCCACTAGCTGCCTGCACCCTTTTTTCCTGTCACCTCTTTCCTCCCCTTTTCTGTGCACACTGTGGACAAGAGCTGGGAGGAATCATTTAAGCAGCGTGGTCAGATAACTTTTAGGTGCTGGGAAAATAATACATTAGTGTGATCAGTGAAGCAGGTAGAATGCTCTTGTGAAGTGCATAAATTAATTTTTGGTGAGTAATTCTGTCCAGTCCCGTAACACTCAGCTTGGGACCCTGCAGAGGTAAGGCAGGAAGGAGGCACTTGGGGGAGGGGTGTGAGCCGCCTTTCCATCATCAGACACCTGTAGGCACGTACCTACAATGCCTTATGGTAAATCTAGCCCAGACTACCTCATTTGTTTGTTTCGGTGTTTTTTTGTTTTTGTTTTTGTTTTTTTAAGATGTTTTTTATTTTAGTGTTTTAGTTGTGTTGAGTGAATAACTACTGTAATTTAAATGAGAAGAGTGTAAGTGCTTATTTCTTCTCACTAAACTAGCTTAGTTCACAAACTTAAGAGGTAGGTGTTAGTTCCAGTCCTAAGAAGATCATCGAGCCGTATGTGTAGATGCAGTACAGTGTTTAGACCTATAGGGTTGTGCTGTACTCTTTGTAGCAATTTAGCAAATCATCTGTCTATTATAGATATTTGAAATGATAGGTGGTATTTTCAGACATTTTCAATGGCTGGGCTTCCTCCGTTTGATGTTTTTTTTTTTTTAAAGAAAGCTAGTAAGATAAAAAAAGGGAGTCATTTTAATACTTACCTCAGTAGAGGGAAACCTGTGGATCCTCCGGGAAGCTTCCTGCCTCACAATTCCAGTACTGGAACCCCAAAGCTTGCGGCCACGCTCTCTCACATAAGAGCATGGAGCCACCACTCAGGCTCAGCGGAAAAAACTCGACTCTATGCTAATAAGCAGGCGCGAGCCTTCTACACCTGAAAAGTGCTAAGCATCATCCACAAGCCCTTGTCAGTGGGCTTGCAGGGGTCTCATTACAGGAATAGCAAGAAGGAGGAAGACTGTGGAAGCATCTGGATTATCCAGAGACTTCTCTCTACCTAGGTAAGTACCCATTTAGGGCACTTTTTTCACTACAGGTTTTCTTTTTTGTGAAGCCTCTTGACATTCAACATAAACAAGATTAAAATTAGGTCACATTCTTGGAAATATGAAAATAGTATTTTTGCCAAGTTATTTAGCAAAATATGCATTATTCTGATAAGCATGTTTATTTTCTTTTGAAGAGTTTATTGATGTATTGTACAGATGGGGTAATTTGGACTGTTTCCCTTATTATTATTATTATTATTATTTATTGTATTTATAAAGCGCCAACATATTACGCAGCGCTGGACAATAAATATATACAATGATACAAGAATGACAGACATAGGGTTATACACATAGAACAAAGTTATACATGCAAATTGTACAAAATACATGATCATGCAATATGGGCTGGTTAGGTAGGCCCAGTAGTACAAGTACAGGCTGTCATAGGACAGGAGCACATGATCCTGTAGATTACACTAGGGAGTGGAGGACCCTGCCAGAGGCTTACAATCTAAAGGGAGGGGTAGAAACACTAGGTGGGGCTGTTAAATATTCCTTAGAGAGTTACTGTGTGGTAGGAGGTGGGTAGGCCATCATAAAGAGGTGGGTTTTGAGGGTTTGTTGGAATGTGTTGAAAGAGGGAGCAAGTCTGATGGGTGGTGGAAGGGCATTCCAGAGGGTGGGGGCAGCTCTTAAAAAATCCTGCAGGCGGGCATGGGAGTGTGAAATGCGAGGGGTGGTGAGGCGAAGGTCGTTGGAGGAACGGAGGGGGCGACCTGGTGTATACCTGTGAACAAGCTCAGAGATGTAGGTAGGGCAGGTTTTGTGCACAGATGTATACGCCAGGCATAGAATCTATATATGAGGGAATACATTATTTTTTAAGTAGCCATTAGAAGATCAAGACATGGTTGCCCCTAAATAAACAAAATTATCTTTCCACAATAATGTTTCCCTCAACATTATTAGAGATGTCTGTGGGCATAATATTAGAATTAATGCACTTAATAAAAAAAATAAACTATTTTTCAGATACTTTTTAAAGCACATTATACAGGGATTTATGTGGGTCTTTAGTAAAAGTAATGTATTGTCTGTATCAAGTGCAATTTTGTCTATTCAGTTACCACAACTCTGGTGCTTTGAGTCCACCAGGAGGAAAGTGTGATATAAATGTTCTGTGTCTTGTCTTGTCTAGACAAATTGTTATATCCTCCTTCACCAGAAAATAGGATTGAAGCCTAACTGAGAAGGGTTCCTTGGCTAAAGCGAAGAGTACATTCTTGACTAGTTCCTTTCTCAAAGGGAAATGGAATTGAGATCAGCTGTTTATTGCAACTCCAGGCTCAAGTGAAGGAAAAAGGAAATTAACATAAGATACAAAATCTGGGATGAAACCAAACCTGGAAAGCACTGCACATACATTTGGCCATTCAGCTGATTCAAAAGTCTTAGCTGTGTCTAATGCAACTATGACACTTATCCAAAATTTGTTGTGACTGTATTCCAAATTTCTATTGACTCTCCTTACATTAAAAATGCTTGCCTTGCATGGCTAGAGTCTTGTTCGATCAGTCAGGACCCTTCATACATAAAGTTTATATGTTCTCCCAGTGTTTGTGAGGATATCCTTTGGGCACACTACTTTCTCAATATCCCAAAACAATTATACGTTTATTGGTTACACCCTTAAATTGGCCTTACATTAGGGTAGTGACATAGAGTATGGCTATGATAGGGATTAGATTGTAAATTCCTTTGAGAAAAAGTTCTTGACATGACTGTCTACTCTGTAAGGCATTAAAGAAGATGTCAGTGCCACACAAATACTTAATAAATATAATATAACAGCAACAACAATAACAACAACATATTGATTGACTGACTGATTTTTACATTTTGTATTGTGTGAGTAATGATCTTTTTCATTTCTTCCGTGTTTTAATAAAAAAAAAAAAATAACTCTGTAATGCTGCTATAAGATCTGTACAAATCAATTGTTTAAATAGGGGAGAGTTGTAGGTATATTTAAGTGGGCTACTTACATTTCACCATAGGCCCTGGAAAATACAACCTTAGAGGCATATAAAACCTGGTACTGGAACTGGAAAAACATCTGGTTAATACCATCATGGCTAGTAATGATTTTTTTTTTATGTAGATTATATTATCAACATTCAAACACTTTATTATCATTGTGTAACACAACAAAATTACTTTTCATGACAGCCCCCTGGTGCATATAAGGAACATAGTGATAGTAACAAAGTTAGAAATAGAGAAGTTATACAAGTATGGCAAATATTTATATATTGTAAATATTTAAAAGTGTTTTAAACAGGGTTAAGGGGTTTCTTGTACAACATTAGAGGGGTGTTGCCATTGGTCAAAAGTACTAATAAAGTACCATTTATTTCTCTAAATACTTTGGGATTTGTCCTTACAGTGCTATTTCTCCTGAGCCTACTTCAAACATCTTTTATTACTAGATGAAGGACCCAGGATGTAATGTGTTCCTCTCTGGATCATAGAGAGCTGGATGGGTGATTTGCCCATCCAGCTATCTATGCTCTCTAGATGGACTAGTCACTGCCAAAAGAACATGGGCTGGGTGGGCTTCAGGATGTGAGAGTTTGCAGATTCAGTGGGGGAGGAATTTAGGACAACAGGACTTCTGCACCTATAGGCTCCCAGGATGATAAACCAGCCATAATATGTTTATTGCTTTCTAGATTTGCATTCAAAACATCATAAAAGCTGAGCATGTTGGACAAACAAGACCTATCATTAGTAAATCTCTTAATTATGTGAGATTAGATTATTTTGATCTATACATGTTTTGTATAGCATTATCTAAGCTGTGTAAACACATTCAATTTATATCACCCAAAAGATTAATGATTAGGCCAATGTTTCTCAACATTTTATTGGTGTGTACCCCGTTTAAAACCCTGTACTCAACAAGTACCCCCTAGCATAGTAACCATTATCACAAGTACCCCTTGACAAATATATATTTAATCGTAGTACATGATAATTGGTTCTAAACAATTTCCAAGCATTTACTATTGCTTTTAATTCGCTAAAACACTAATTTGGCATTTTTTAAATAGGATTTATAATTTTCTAAAACTCTAAATTTGTTATTCTTGGTTAAGTATATCAAGCCTGAGTACCCCCTGAAACCATCAGAAGTACCCCCTGGGGTACGCGTACCACACGTTGAGAACCTAGGCTTTAGGTGACAGTTCAGGTGAAGCAGGTCATTTCAGTGCTCGCTCTTCACCAGGCTGCACCTGACCTGGGTTCTGCCATAGAAATGTTATAATGCCTTTAGGCACACCGCAGTGTAATTTGGTTGCCAGCGATAGCCAGACCTCAAATTACTTCTACCTCTAAGTTGCTACGACTTGGAAGGAGAATAGTAATTAACACCACCCAGAATTTCAGTGGCAGTGAACCTCAATGTACCCGAGCCCAGTGCTGTACAGACAAATTACTAGCCTCAATTTTAGTGGTTGGTGACACATTCAGTTGCTATAAAGGATGGCAAAGGGCCAGCGGTAACGAACGTTGCCTAAGCATCAAGGAGGATGGCAAACCCAGGATTTTTAAGGGGGGGGGGGGGATTTCTGAAAGGTCTCCCTCAGCCACACACAATACTGTATAACAATATGGTAGGACATCATGCTCAGTTCAAACAATGCAATTTCCCATCCAACTGACAGGATCTGAGCATTATTTTCGACATGTCCGATCTGCTCCCAATCGACAGCGGGTTCGATCAGGAGCAGTTTTGATACAGACAATAATGAAGACAGCTGACATTGCTAATCTAGGGGAAAGTGATGCATTCATACAGCAGGGCACAGGGTTGTGCTCATACCTGGCTCTGTGCTCTGTTAAGTGCCCCAGAGCTGCACCATGCTCTGTACATCCAAAGTGAACTGTAGCAGGGTAAGAAAGGGGGCAGTGCTGTGAGCTGCGGAATACCTTCAGATATTCTGGTGTCTCAACTTGTGCCTGCCCCCAGGCACTACATTGGCCCTGGTCTGAGGGGGATTCTGGACAGCTGTAATTCCCCCCCCCCCCCCCCCCCCCTGCGTTTGACTTTGGATCATGGGCCACTGTACAAAAGCTTGGCCGAAAACCATCTAGCATGTGTACAAAGATTTAGAATGCTTTCATAAAGTTTACATACAATATTGTTTAAACATGCCATGGGCTGGATGTCTTCAGAGGATTACAGACCCAAATAACTGTTTATGGAGAAACATCATACTCATTATTACAAAGAAGTCGATGCTGTGCAACCAAATAAACAATAATTGCAATAATGATGCGGCACCTTTACATTGTAGTTAATGCAATTGAGCCTCGAGTTCAGCTTTATCTGTAAATTCAAAGCACAGAATGAAAGCACTTCCCAGGATGCACTCTGGACTATTAGTGAAATTTCTTTCTACTGGCATTTTCCTGTTCGGCACAAAAGCATGAAATTGCTCTAAATAGGCTGCTTGTCAATGTCAATATGATGAATGGAAAACACAATAGGAGCGTGTTTTTATTTGCAGGTATAAAATATGTAATTTGACACACACAACAATATTATCATACTCAGGCCCATCATAGCAGTGAATGAGCCTACCCTGCATTATGTTTCTCATGGTTATCGTATTGTCAGGACTGGAAGTTATAACAAAATATGTGTTAAAAGTACACTGGATATTTTAAACTATGTACAGTGGACAAAAAAAGGCAACATTTTAATCAAAGTGGGCTTAAAAGCCCTAAACTACAATTTAAGTACCTACTTCTAGGTATATAAAAGAACATTTGAAAGCATTCCCAGGCCCATATGCAATTCACTTTTTCACCTGAGTTTTCTCCTAACTAATAATTTTAAACTTGTCAATAAAATGCATTTTAAGCCACCAGCAAGCAAGAAATACTCAAAATAATTTTAATAGTACTTTCTCACCTACTTTTTGGTACTTTTTAGTTGAAAAGTGCTGGAAAGTTATTTTAAATTGAAGATGAAAAAATATCTCCTAGGAGAAAAGTTTGCACTGCTTTGCTCATAAGCATTCAGCCTATCACTAAAGAAGCTCTCTGCCTGTTCTTTCCACATTGCTCCTTTGTTTTAAATTGGGCCTTCCTCATTCACCGCAGATTTCCTTGAGAAGAGCACATACAATATTCATGTACATTTTCACAAATTCACCTGCAATTTTTGGAGTGGAATTGCATTAAATAATACCGTCGACTAGCAAGACGATTTAGATTTAGTTGGTGACCTTTGAACAAGAGGTACTGCTGCGTCACATGCAAAGTACTACAGTTCTAACTCTCTGTCAATGCAGAGAGAGCACAGATAAGGAGTTAGAACTGTAATACTGCGCATGGGCCGCAGAAGTACGTACGGTTCAAGGTTTGCCAGCTGAATCGAGTCTTGGCAGTTACCAGAGTGAATTATGGGCAAGCCTCTTTGGCGAGAACAGACACATAGGTAATAGGTTATAGTTTAAACAGAGGTGCCAGTGCAGATAAAAAATGTTTAAAAAGAGTTTGAAAAAGGAGGTAGTGGTGGACTTACTTCCCAAAGCAGACTCAAAATAGTCTGTCAGTAGAAAAACTATTTTATTTTTAACTCCAAAATTCAAAGCGTTTATCGGGTCTGTCCCTGCTCCACTTCATCAGGCTATAACAGGAGCAATTGTTCAATAAGTCTGAGTCATCAAATCACCTCCATCAGATGTTGCATGTTGGAGTAAAAACTCCAAAACTGACAATTTTGAGTTTGCTTGGGGAGGTAAGTCCACCATTACCTCCCTTTTACACTTTTTTTTATATTTTAGTGTGCACTGGTGCCTCTATTCAAATTATAACCTAATATCTAAAGTCCACCATTGGTGGAGTGGTGCTACCCCCTGTTTTTCGCCTGTCTATAGAAAGCGACTCTTAACCCAAGTGGAGTCGGGTCTAATTTCCCCACCTGTCATTAGAGCCTTAGTGGTAATCCACCTTTGTGAGTATCCTTTTTATAATATTTGTGTGACACACCAATTGTGCTAACATACTACACTTTTAAGGGCTCAAAATCATCTTTCCATTTGTGTCTTTTAAGAAACATAGGTAAGTGTCTGCAAACATGCCCGCACCCTTATATGGGCTCTGTTTCTCCCCTTCAGTTCACCTCCCGTATAGTGTTGGGCGAACAGTGTTCGCCACTGTTCGGGTTCTGCAGAACATCACCCTGTTCGGGTGATGTTCGAATTCGGCCGAACACCTGATGTTGTTCGGCCAAACTGTTCGGCCATATGGCCGAACTAAGAGCGCATGGCCGAACGTTACCCCGAACGTTCGGCTAGAGCTGTGATTGGCCGAACGGGTCACGTGTAAAGTTGGGCAAACATCTAGATGTTCGGGTTCGGGCCGAACATGGCCGCGATGTTCGGGTGTTCGAGCCGAACTCCGAACATAATGGAAGTCAATGGGGACCCGAACTTTCAGGCTTTCTAAAGCCTCCTTACATGCTACATACCCCAAATTTACAGGGTATGTGCACATTGGGAGTGGGTACAAGAGGAAAAATTTTTTAGCAAAAAGAGCTTATAGTTTTTGAGAAAATCGATTTTAAAGTTTCAAAGGGAAAACTGTCTTTTAAATGCGGGAAATGTCTGTTTTCTTTGCACAGGTAACATGCTTTTTGTCGGCATGCAGTCATAAATGTAATACATATAAGAGGTTCCAGGAACAGGGACCGGTAACGCTAACCCAGCAGCAGCACACGTGATGGAACAGGAGGAGGGTGGCGCAGGAGGAGAAGGCCACGCTTTGAGACACAACAACCCAGGCTTTGCATGAGGACAAGAAGCGTGCGGATAGCAATTTGCATTTTGTCGCCATGCAGTCATAAATGTAATACAGATGAGAGGTTCAATAAACAGGGACCGGAAACGCTAACCCATCACAGATGTTCATTGTTCATGTTACTTGGTTGGGGTCCGGGAGTGTTGCGTAGTCGTTTCCAATCCAGGATTGATTCATTTTAATTTGAGTCAGACTGACTTCCGCAAACCCAGGACGACCAGGAGGGCAGCAAACAACACAAGCCGCAGCTAGTGCCCAAAAGGGAATGGTATCGGCAGTGTCCTTGGAGTGGGAACATTTTCTGACACCCATGCAGCAGCACACAGAACAGCAAGTGTGCAGATCCACCTCCAACACCGATCGCCTGGAGAAGATGGTCAAGGACTACATGTCAGATGGCATAGCTATGTTGAACAATCCATCTGCACCCTTCAACTATTGGGTATCGAAGCTAGACACCTGGCACAAACTGGCAATGTACGCAATAGAGGTGCTGGCTTGCCCGGCAGCCAGCGTTATGTCGGAACTCTGTTTCAGTGCTGCCGGAGGGATCGTCACAGATCGGCGTATCCGCCTCTCCACAGAAAATGCAGACCGTCTGACTCAAATTAAAATGAATCAATCCTGGATTGGAAACGACTACGCAACACTCCCGGACTCCAACCAAGTAACATGAACAATGAACATCTGTGATGGGTTAGCGTTTCCGGTCCCTGTTTATTGAACCTCTCATCTGTATTACATTTATGACTGCATGGCGACAAAATGCAAATTGCTATCCGCACGCTTCTTGTCCTCATGCAAGGCCTCAGAGCCTCGCCAAGACCCAGAGGCTTGTCCTCATGCAAGGCCTCAGAGCCTCGCCAAGACCCAGAGGCTTGTGCCTCAGCGTGGGTCTCGGCGTTCCGCCGCCATATGCAGCGAGAGCTGACACACTCCATACACATATAATGGGATCATTTGGGGGCAACTACCAATAATAGAGAAGCTAGACATGAATGATACACACACATATATATATATATATATATATATATATATATATATATATATATATTGTTTTCTTTGCTTGCCTTACTTCATAGAACTTCATAGTACTGCATACGGATACAGATTCACATTAGTGCAGCCATTTATGTATCAACCTGAATGTTGTTCTAATCAATAAAGAAATGGTCAGTGCTAAGCAATTATCATTTGAAATTCAAACGATCGTTTAAAAACAAACCATCAGCACATCGACTGAAATCAGTCAGATGCCATAAAGAATATAAATTGACCATCAGAGCACTCGTTTGGTTGACTGGACCATTGATTTGCTACATCTTTAGCTACCTTTGCTCTAATTATTGCCTAAGACCCACTGGCGTTGTTGACAATATGAGCAAGAAATTTTGAATCAGGATGATACCATTTATTGGGTAACTTAGAGGTAAATAAAAAGTAAGCTTTCGGGTAATAAGCCTTCTTCCGACTTAGTTCCTCTATAATAACAACAAGATGTTAAAACACACAGCTTATATACACTGGACATTCGAAGGAGAAACATTCTTTTGAAAACAAATGTAATTAGATAGTGACATTCATGTATGTTTGCAAAATAATTTTTCTTCTCTGATTGTCCAGTGTATATACCGTATGCTGTGTGTTCTAACATCTTGTTATTGTACAGGAACTGTGTCTGAAGAAGACTCATTAGCCAAAAGCTTACTTTTTATTTATCTCTAAGTTAACCATTTAATGGTATCATCCTGGTTCAAAACACTGTGCTTTTACTCAGTGGCGTAACGAGACTTAAAAATGCCCCCTCCCTGCAAAAATGATAGAATGGGGCCCCCTTGGTCCCCAAACCCCATGAGGTCACATGATTAGGAGCCAGCAAATGGCATGTTCTGTTGTAAAGCAACGTCTTGAAGCAGGAAAAAATTTCAGACACTCCCGCTGCTTCCTACTCTGTATGGCAGGAGGAGGTGTCAGGGACAGTTTTTGTGAGTGAATGGGGAGGTTGTTTTTTTTTTGCTAATTGGCTGCACCTGTGGTTAAGGAGTGGGAGGAGGAGGGGCCCCCTGGGATGGCAGGGCTCACAGGGGTGATTTTTGTTACACCCATGCTTTTACTGATGGCTAACACGGTACAAAACTCCACTGCTTTGACAATATCAGCCAATCTAGTGTTTACTTACTTTCTTCTACCTTCTGTACAGAAAAAATAAAATAAAATCTGAATTTTGTTTATTGTAGGAAACACTTCTTGTCTTGTTTTACAATATTTTTCGAGTATCTCATAAGTGTGATTTTGATTCAACTATTTAGCTTACCCCGATCATTTGGGGTAAAGGTCAGGGGCTGTGTGAGGTACCATTGCATAGATTAGGTTTTTCTGTCTGTTCACCAGAGCAGCTTTAGAATAACAAATGTTCTCTTTAACTGGTTATCTTCATGTTTATGTGCCACAAGCTTTATGAGGTGTGAAAATTGAAATCTCAATTGCATTCTCTCCAGCCCACTCTAATCTGTGCCGCAGAATCTTTTTGTAAAGAGAAATAATATTCATTCCGGCACATTCTTTGGAATGCGCTAGTTCAACTTGTTAAGATAATTGTGTGGCAGTGATTGATTTAGGCTTGTCGGGGATAATAAGGTTTTTAGAGCCACGAGAAGCCTGTAATGCAATTTTGGGAGGAATTTTGCTCTCTCTCTATCTGCTTTATGAGTTCATCTCCATGCTTCTAGTTGAATCTGTACTGTAAAATTCAATAACATTTATGTGACAATTGAAAAAAAAAATATGAAAGGAGATCTTATTGCTCACTACAGTTTTCACCAGTGTATCTTAAAGTAAACCTGACAACTGCCAAATGTAAGCTGAGATGTATCTGACATAAATAATAAAGATGGCCCAAACCTCCGATTTTCGTGAACTTCCGCGAGACTTCGGTTTGCACGAACCTTCGAGAACCACAATAGACTTCAATGGGGAGGCGAACTTTGAAAACTACAAAAATTTATGCTGGCCAGAAAAGTGATGGAAAAGATATTTCAAGAGGTCTAACATCTGAGTTTTTGCATGGAGGAGTGGGATAAAGGCCAAAAGTCCCGAGGAAAAATCTGGATTTGACGCAAAGCAGCGTTTTAAGGGCAGAAATCACATTGAATGCTAAATTGCAGGCCTAAAGTGCTTTAAAACATCTTGCATGTGTATACATCAATCAGGTAGTGTAATTAGAGTACTGCTTCACACTGACACACCAAACTCACTGTGTAACGCACCGCAAACAGCTGTTTGGTAGTGACGGCCGTGCTAGACTGGTGCGCACCATGGCGAGAGTGTAGGCCGTGGCGGTTTTCAAGCCTATATGGTCGCCGGGCTGTGGTAGCTCAATGATAGAACAACAGTGACTGTCCAGCTGATCAAATTTGGTCTGTCCACAATGGAACAACAACCTTATTATCTTGGGTGTGCCCCCCCCCCTCCCCGAGACACTCATATTGGCGGCAGTCATTGCTTCATTGCAATACGCAAACCCCTTCACCGCGGCAAGGTAACGATCACAAAGGGGAATTGACACATGTACATGCCTTTTTGTAACGATAGGTGTCAGCAACCAGAGAGAGAATCTGATTCTTGGCGATCTGCAGTATCCCCAAGAATACAGATATACCTGATTATTGGGGATCTGCAGAATCGTCAATAATCAAATATGTCTAACCTCTAGACACCTGAGCGTGTAAGTGTTTTGGTGCAACAGTAACCTTTGGACCACCGGGGTAGCAGGTGGTCCAATAAGTAGAGACGACTCTACTGCAGTCAAGGACACCTGGAGAGGGAGTCCCTGACTGATAAGGAGCAGTGTCCCCTCTGTAGAGCAGGGGACCCCTGCGGAAAGGCTGGACACCCTGCGGGGGGTGACAGCCAGAAGGTCAGACAGGCCGGGTCGGCAACAGAGTATCAGATATGCAAAGTACCAAATCAGAGACCAGAAGAATAGTCAGGAAAGCTACAGGTCATAACAGATATCAGAACAAGGCCTAGTCTGAGGTGTGAGGTCCGTGATCTCAACACCCTGGAACTATGCTAGAGAATAACACAGATGATATACAGTAACTGGCTAAGTGTGGATTCCCAGGTCCTCCTGGTTCCACCACACTGAAGGATCTGACTAAGGTCTGAGTGCTAACACATAGGCATTCGCAACGCCAGACAACCAGCAACTGAACAGCAGGAGATATATATGGTAAAGCGCTCCACAGCGCCGCCCAGCTCCCATCAACCAATCACTGACTGAGCAGGGATCAGCTGACCGCCCTGATCAGCTGATCTTCCTCCTATTGGTATAAAGAGCTTGTCTAGCATCGCGCGCGCGCGCGTAGCTCTCCATCTGTGTGCACTACTAGGTCCAGACAGCCCAGACACATGTTGCTGCGGGGAAACCGCCGCACTGGACGCGGAATCCGCCGCCTTGCCGTCAGAACACGCGGCGGCCCCCACGCCATTCTTCCCATGTACACCACCAGTTCCAGACAACCCAGACGCATGGTGACGCGGACAAACCGCCGCATCAGACACGGAATCAGCCACCTTACTGTCAGAACATGCGGCGGCTTTTCCGCTATTCATCACAGTAACCCCCCCCCAAGGAGTGGACTCCGGACACTCTCCACCAGGCTTTCCAGGATGTAAATCATGGAACTCTTTCTTCAAATCCTCCGCATGCATGCAGCAATCTGGCACCCAAGATCTCTCCTCTATGCCATATCCTTTCCAGTGGACCAGATACTGCACGGAATTCGGCACCAGGCGAGAATCCAGAATCTTTTCAATCTCATACTCTGGTTGGTCATCCACCAACACAGGGGGGGGGGAGGAGTCCACCTGTACAGCTGGTTTCAACTAGTGTTGGGCGAACACCTGGATGTTCGGGTTCGGGCCGAACAGGCCGAACATGGGCCAGATGTTCGGCATGTTCGGCCCGAACGCCGAACTCAATGGGAGTCAATGGGACCCCCGAACATGCCCATTTTGGGGGCCCCATGGGGTCGCAGGCATAAGGGGGGAGCATGCCCCGGTCGCGGGGGGGGTCGGAAATTCCCCCCACCCCCTCCGCTAGCGCTCCCCCCTCTGCCCGCTTCCCCATACAAAAAGTTTGAAACAAGTTCAATAGTACCTGGGCTGGTGGCACTGGCTGGCAGTGGAGTGAGGAGGAGGAGGAGTCCGAGTAGCAGAGTGACGTTGAGGCCGGGCAGCGGGCGGTTCAGCGCTAGTACCCTTGTGGTACTTCCGCCCTTTCTCTGACCTCACGTCCTCTGCGTGATGACGCATACGAGGGTACGCGTGATGCGTACCCTCGTATGCAGAGGACGTGAGGTCAGAGAAAGGGCGGAAGTACCACAAGGGTACTAGCGCTGAACCGCCCGCTGCCCGGCCTCAACGTCACTCTGCTACTCGGACTCCTCCTCACTCCACTGCCAGCCAGTGCCACCAGCCCAGGTACTATTGAACTTGTTTCAAACTTTTTGTATGGGGAAGCGGGCAGAGGGGGGAGCGCTAGCGGAGGGGGTGGGGGGAATTTCCGACCCCCCCGCGACCGGGGCATGCTCCCCCCTTATGCCTGCGACCCCATGGGGGGCAGTATTCGGCCGAACAGGGCCCTGTTCGGCCGAACAGGGGCCCTGTTCGGCCATGCATTCAGTAGTTCGGCGAACCCCGAACAGTTTGGCCGAACACCACCAGGTGTTCGGCCGAACTCGAACATCACCCGAACAGGGTGATGTTCTGCAGAACCCGAACAGTGGCGAACACTGTTCGCCCAACACTAGTTTCAACAGGAACACATGGAACGATCGCACACCTTTCATGCTGGGTGGGAGATCAACAGCATATGTGACATTATTAATCATCTTGGCCACTGGAAATGGTCCTATAAATTTAGGACCTAGCTTGGGTGACAATTGTTTCAAGGCCAAATGACGAGTGGATACCCACACCAGATCTCCAGGGGAGAATCTCCACTCTACCGACCGATGTTTATCTGCCTGCTTCTTCTGGGTTTGGAAAGCTTTCCCTAGGTTCCTCTTAACCATTCCCCAAATCTCTTTCAAGGCCCTCTGCCAGTCCTCCAGAGTAGTGTTGGGCGAACATCTAGATGTTCGGGTTCGGGCCGAACAGGCCGAACATGGCCGCGATGTTCGGGTGTTCGACCCGAACTCCGAACATAATGGAAGTCAATGGGGACCCGAACTTTTGTGGTTTGTAAAGCCTCCTTACATGCTACATACCCCAAATTTACAGGGTATGTGCACCTTGGGAGTGGGTACAAGAGGAAAAAATTTTTTAGCAAAAAGAGCTTATAGTTTTTGAGAAAATCGATTTTAAAGTTTCAAAGGGAAAACTGTCTTTTAAATGCGGGAAATGTCTGTTTTCTTTGCACAGGTAACATGCTTTTTGTCGGCATGCAGTCATAAATGTAATACATATAAGAGGTTCCAGGAAAAGGGACCGGTAATGCTAACCCAGCAGCAGCACACGTGATGGAACAGGAGGAGGGTGGCGCAGGAGGAGAAGGCCACGCTTTGAGACACAACAACCCAGGCCTTGCATGAGGACAAGAAGCGTGCGGATAGCATGCTTTGTACCACCATGCAGTCATAAATGTAATAAAGATAAGTGGTTCAATAAACAGGGACCACGCGGCAACGCTAACCCAGCAGCAGCACACGTGATGGAACAGGAGGAGGCGCAGGAGGAGAAGGCCACGCTTTGTGAGACACAACAACCCAGGCCTTGCATGAGGACAAAAAGCGTGTGGATAGCATGCTTTGTACCGCCATGTAGTCATAAATGTAATAAAGATAAGAGGTTCAATAAACAGGGACCACGCGGCAACGCTAACCCAGCAGCAGCAGCAGCAGCAGCACACGTGATGGAACAGGAGGAGGCGCAGGAGGAGAAGGCCACGCTTTGTGAGACACAACAACCCAGGCCTTGCATGAGGACAAAAAGCGTGCGGATAGCATGCTTTGTACCGCCATGTAGTCATAAATGTAATAAAGATAAGAGGTTCCATAAACAGGGACCGGCAACGGTAACCCAGCAGCAGCAGCAGCAGCAGCAGCACACGTGATGGAACAGGAGGAGGCGCAGGAGGAGAAGGCCACGCTTTGTGAGACACAACAACCCAGGCCTTGCATGAGGACAAAAAGCGTGCGGATATAGCAGCAATGCTTTTTGCCGCCATGCAGTCATAAATGTAATACAGATGAGAGGTTCAATAAACAGGGACCGGAAACGCTAAACCATCCCAGATGTTCATCGGTCATGTTACTTGGTTGGGGTCCAGGAGTGTTGCGTAGTCGTTTCCAATCCAGGATTGATTCATTTTAATTTGAGTCAGACGGTCTGCATTTTCTGTGGAGAGGCGGATACGCCGATCTGTGATGATGCCTCCGGCAGCACTGAAACAGCGTTCCGACATAACGCTGGCTGCCGGGAAAGCCAGCACCTCTATTGCGTACATTGCCAGTTCGTGCCAGGTGTCTAGCTTCATGCCCGGTTTCAGGTCCAGCGGTGCCAGCCACAAATCCGTCTGTTCCTTTATTCCCCTCCAAATTTCCTCCCCTGTGTGCTGCTTATCCCCAAGGCAGATCAGCTTCAGCAACGCTTGCTGACGCATGCCAACAGCTGTGCTGCACTGCTTCCACGATCCTACTGCTGCTGGTGCTGGGTTAGCATTTCCGGATGAGGTACAGCTTTGAGATGCGTTGGAGGAGAAGGAGTCAGAGAGGTAGGTGCTGCTGTTGTTATCCAGCTGTTTGCGGCGTGGGCAACACCCGCGCCGTAGCAGGTGAGGAATCGCTGCCAGGCTCCACAAGGTTCACCCAGTGCGCGGTAAGGGAGATGTATCGACCCTGGCCGAACGCACTCGTCCAGGTGTCAGTGGTGAGGTGAACCTTGCAGGCAACGGCATTCTTCAAGCTTCGGGTTATTTAGCTGACCACGTGCTCATGCAACTCAGGCACTGCAGAGCGCGCAAAGTGGTAGCGGCTGGGAACCACGTAACGTGGGATGGCCACTGACATCATGCCCTTGAAGCTGTTTGTCTCCACCACTCGATATGGCAGCATTTCGCAGGCCAGAAGCTTGGCTATGCTGGCTGGCTGTTACTGCCACGGCCCGGGGGTCATTTGCTGGCAATTTCCTCTTGTGCTCAAACATCTCAGAGACAGACAACTCAACCGTAGCGCTGCACACCGAAGGGCTGTTGGTTGTTGTGTTTGATGAACACTGGGAGACCTCAAGAGCACTAGTCCGGAAAGTGACAGTGTCAGCATCGTCTGATGTTTGTGAATGTTGTGAACCACGCAATGGCTGGGCTACTGCTGCTGCTGAGGCGGGTCTGGTGGTGAGTCTGGTGAACCCAAGGGAGGCAGTGTTGCTGGTGGTACCCTGTCCTGCCGCGTTTGCCCACAGAGTGGGATGTTTGGATAGAATGTGGCGGCTCATGCTGGTGGTGGAGAGGTTGTTAATACTTTTCCCCCTGCTCAGGCGGGTCTTGCACACCTTGCAAATCGCCATGGTAACATCCTCAGTGCAGTCTTCAAAGAAAGCCCAGACTTTAACTGGCTGAGGACTCGGACCTCGTGCGTGATGTGCTGGTGCTGCTTAACCCACTGCTGGACGCTTGAGAGGTCATCCAAGTAATTATCTGGTCCTGTTCTTTTGGATCTGTGAGGGTTGTTGTCCTGGACAACATGGGCAGTATTGAGTGGGTTTTCTTGGGTGCTCCCCTGTGGCCTGTACGTGAACCGTCAGGGGAAACACCTCTTCCCTTGCCCCTCCCTCTTTCACCGGATTTCTTCCTCATTTCACTTATCCTTAAAGTACACGCTGACTGGCAGCAGTACAGTGGCAGTACAGAAATGCTATACAGTGGTGGGTGAGCGGTGTACCACTATTGTCAGCAGTGACACAGAGCACAATGCTATACAGTGGCGGGTGAGCGGTGTACTACTGTTCCCAGCAGACACAGAGTGGAAGTAAACACAATGCTATATAGTGTGGCTGAGCCGTGTACACAGAGTGGCATTAAACACAATGCTATATAGTCTGCTATATAGTCACCCCGAACAGGGTGATGTTCTGCAGAACCCGAACAGTGGCAAACACTGTTCGCCCAACACTACTGGGAGGGAACGCAGATTTTAGTACCTAAACACACGATACAACATGTTTTCCGGGGTCGGACTCTGAGGCACATACAGATGGTCCCGATCATCATCCTCATCATACAACTCTTCTCCTGAGTCTGACCCACCCACCACCTCTGCCACCCCAACATCCCCAGACACAGACCCCTCATCGTCCTCAACATTAACTTGGGATGCTGGCCTGAGCCAGACCTCCTCCTCCACATCAGGCCCCATCATCTCCTCAATGGCAGCCCTCATTAATCGCTCTGGCGACGGACTGATGGACACAACGTTCTCCTCCGGGGAGGGCTGCTGCTGACCACTGGCTGCTGGGGTGGATGTTATAGCTTGCGTGGGACGTTGGCTGTTGCTGTTGTTGGGAGTGCTGCTCACAGCGGAGGTCTCTGGGGAACTCATGTTGAGCTCATATAGTGGTTGACGGTGAGTGGAGTATTACTGATCCCAGCAATATACACACTGACTGGCAGAGTACGCAATGCTATATAGTGTGGCTGAGCGGTGTACACAGAGTGGCAGTAAACACAATGCTATATAGTCTGGCTGAGCGAGCGGTGTACTACTGTTCCCAGCAGAATCAGAGTGGCAGTAAACAATGGTATATAGTCTGGCTGAGCGGTGTACACAGAGTGTCAGTAAACAATGGTATATAGTCTGGCTGAGCGAGCGGTGTACTACTGTTCCCAGCAGAATCAGAGTGGCAGTAAACAATGGTATATAGTCTGGCTGAGCGGTGTACACAGAGTGTCAGTAAACAATGGTATATAGTCTGGCTGAGCGGTGTACACACAATGCTATATAGTCTGCTATATAGTGTCAGTAAACAATGGTATATAGTCTGGCTGAGCGAGCGGTGTACTACTGTTCCCAGCAGAATCAGAGTGGCAGTAAACAATGGTATATAGTCTGGCTGAGCGGTGTACACAGAGTTTCAGTAAACAATGGTATATAGTCTGGCTGAGCGGTGTACACAGAGTGTCAGTAAACAATGGTATATAGTCTGGCTGAGCGGTGTACACAGAGTGGCAGTAAACACAATGCTATATAGTCTGGCTGAGCGAGCGGTGTACTACTGTTCCCAGCAGAATCAGAGTGGCAGTAAACAATGGTATATAGTCTGGCTGAGCGGTGTACACAGAGTGTCAGTAAACAATGGTATATAGTCTGGCTGAGCGGTGTACACAGAGTGTCAGTAAACAATGGTATATAGTCTGGCTGAGCGGTGTACACAGAGTGGCAGTAAACACAATGCTATATACTCTGGCTGAGCGAGCGGTGTACTACTGTTCCCAGCAGACACAGAACAGTAAACAGAATGCTATATAGTGTGGCTGAGCGAGCGGTGTACCACTATTCCCAGCAGACACAGAACAGTAAACAGAATGCTATATAGTGTGGCTGAGCGAGCGGTGTACCACTATTCCCAGCAGACACAGAACAGTAAACAGAATGCTATATAGTGTGGCTGAGCGAGCGGTGTACCACTATTCCCAGCAGACACAGAACAGTGAACAGAATGCTATATAGTGTGGCTGAGCGAGCGGTGTACCACTATTCCCAGCAGACACAGAACAGTGAACAGAATGCTATATAGTGTGGCTGAGCGAGCGGTGTACCACTATTCCCAGCAGACACAGAACAGTGAACAGAATGCTATATAGTGTGGATAAGCGAGCGGTGTACCACTATTCCCAGCAGACACAGAACAGTAAACAGAATGCTATATAGTGTGGCTGAGCGAGCGGTGTACCACTATTCCCAGCAGACACAGAACAGTGAACAGAATGCTATATAGTGTGGCTGAGCGAGCGGTGTACCACTATTCCCAGCAGACACAGAACAGTGAACAGAATGCTATATAGTGTGGCTGAGCGAGCGGTGTACCACTATTCCCAGCAGACACAGAACAGTAAACAGAATGCTATATAGTGTGGCTGAGCGAGCGGTGTACCACTATTCCCAGCAGACACAGAACAGTAAACAGAATGCTATATAGTGTGGCTGAGCGAGCGGTGTACCACTATTCCAAGCAGACACAGAACAGTGAACAGAATGCTATATAGTGTGGCTGAGCGAGCGGTGTACCACTATTCCCAGCAGACACAGAGTGGCAGTAAACAGAATGCTATATAGTGTGGCTGAGCGAGGTACACAGAGTGGCAGTAAACAGAATGCTATATAGTGTGGCTGAGCAAGCGGTGTACTACTATTCCCAGCAGACACAGAGTGGCAGTAAACAGAATGCTATATAGTGTGGCTGAGCGAGGTACACAGAGTGGCAGTAAACAGAATGCTATATAGTGTGGCTGAGCAAGCGGTGTACTACTGTTCCCAGCAGTGACACAATGACAGGGGGGACCCTGGCTAGCGTGGCTGGAGCGCGAACTACCCTGCCTGCCTACCCAAAGCTAAACCCACAGACAAATGGCGGAGATATGACGTGGTTCGGGTATTTATTTACCCGAACCACGTGACCGTTTGGCCAATCAGAGCGCGTTCGGGTCCGAACCACGTGACCCGTTCGGCCAATCACAGCGCTAGCCGAACGTTCGGGGAACGTTCGGCCATGCGCTCTTAGTTCGGCCATATGGCCGAACGGTTTGGCCGAGCACCATCAGGTGTTCGGCCGAACTCGAACATCACCCGAACAGGGTGATGTTCTGCAGAACCCGAACAGTGGCGAACACTGTTCGCCCAACACTACTCCAGAGCTGGAAAAGGAGTTGATGCGACTGGCAAAGGAGCAAACTTAGGTGATCTACCGGACACCACTTGAAAAGGGGAATACCCAGAAGAAGAGCTTTTCAGATTGTTGTACGCAAACTCTGCAAACGGCAAAAACTTTACCCAATCCGTTTGCGCATCAGCAACATAGCACCTGAGAAATTGTTCCAGGGATTGGTTAACTCTCTCGGTCTGGCCGTTGGTCTGAGGGTGGTAGCCTGATGAGAATGCGAGTTACATGTCTAATTGATGGCAAAAGGCCCTCCAAAATTTTGAAACAAATTGGACACGATCTGACACTACATTTTCCGGAATGCCATGCAGCCGGAAGATGTGCTGGATGAAGAGATCAGCCAGTTCCTGGGCCGAGGGGAGTCCTTTCAGAGGGACAAAGTGCGCCATCTTACTGAAACGAACTACTACCACCCAAATGACCGATTTGCCTTCAGACCGAGGGAGTTCACCCACAAAATCCATGGAAATATGAGTCCAAGGTTCATTGGGGACTGGCAAAGACTGTAACGTGCCCACGGGGGCCTGACGAGAGGGCTTACTCCTCGCACAGATCGCACTCCCTTACAAATTCCTTACAATCAGACGCCAAACTAGGCCACCAGGCACATCTAGCCAGTAGATCCTGAGTTCTGGTGGCTCCAGGATGACCGGCATTCTTGTGAGAGTGAAAAAAACTGTAGAATTTGTAACTGAAAGGGCAGTGGCACAAACATGACCCCCTCTGGCTTCCCCTCTGGAACATCCTGTTGATAGGGACTCAAAGTGGTTGACCAATCTCTCCAAGTCTCAGTGGCTGCCAGGACTACCTTTGGAGGCAGGATAGTCTCCGGATCAGTAGACTGCACTGACTCGGGCTCAAAACACCTAGAGAGTGCATCGGCCTTGATATTCTTACTTCCGGGAGTATACGTGATTATAAATCTAAATCTAGCAAAAAACAGGGACCACCGGGCCTGAAGGGGGCTAAGTCTCTTAGCCCCCTCGATATACTCCAAATTCTTATGGTCTGTGTAAACCGTGATAACATGTTCTGCACCCTCCAGCCAGTGTCGCCATTCCTCAAAAGCTAATTTAATGGCTAGGAGCTCCCGGTTGCCGATGTCATCATTTTTCTCGGCATGTGAAAATCTGCGAGAAAAGTAAGCGCATGGATGTAGCTTGCCTTACAATCCTGACCTCTGCGACAACACCGCTCCTACCCCCACCTCTGAGGCATCAACCTCCACAATGAAGGGAAAGGTGACGTCAACATGCCTCAGTATTGGGGCAGAACAGAACAGCTTCTTTAAAGTCGAGAAGGCCGTATGAGCCTCAGGTGACCAATGATGAGTATCAGCCCCTTTCTTGGTGAGACTGGTGAGAGGAGAGATGATGGTAGAGTACCCCTTAATAAACTTTCTGTAGTAATTGGCAAACCCCAGGAACCTCTGGAGTGCCTTCAGCCCCACGGGCTGAGGCCAGTCCAGGACAGCAGAAACCTTCCCTGGGTCCATCGAGAGACCAGAAGTGGAGATGATGTAACCTAGGAAGGCTACCGACGCTACCTCAAAGAGGCATTTCTCTAGTTTGGCATACAGCTGATTCTGTCGTAACCTCTCTAATACCCAACTGACATGCTTGCGATGTTCAGCGAGGTTGGACGAAAAGATTAGTATATCGTCCAAATAAACCAGAACAAACTTCCCCAACACTTCCCTGAAAACTTCATTGATTAATTCCTGGAAGACAGCTGGCGCATTGCACAACCCAAAGGGCATCACCAGGTATTCGTAATGCCCATCGGGTGTGTTAAAGGCTGTCTTCCATTCGTCCCCATCTCTGATGCAAACCAGATTGTATGCACCCCTGAGATCTAGCTTAGAAAAAATCTTGGCGTTGGTCACCTGTGTGAATAAATCGTCAATCAATGGTAAAGGGTAGCGATTTTTCACAGCGATCTTATTCAGTCCTCTGTAATCAATACATGGGCGGAGACCTCCGTCTTTTTTCTTCACGAAAAAAAACCCTGCCCCTGCTGGTGACCGAGAGGGACGTATGAACCCTTTCGCCAAGTTTTCCCTGATGTATTCCTGCATAGCTAGTTTCTCTGGCCCAGATAGATTATAAATATGACCTCTGGGCGGCATACAACCAGATCTCAGATCGATAGGACAATCAAAGGCACGATGGGGGGAAAGTTTGTCTGCTGACTTTGGGCAAAAGACATCAGCAAATTCTGCGTATTTTCTTGGTACACCTTCAACCTGAACGTTGGTATTACCCAGGGTTACTTTCGCTAAACAATGATGATCACAGTGGGACGACCAGCTCGTTAGCTGACCCGTAACCCAGTCTATCTGAGGTGAGTGGATTTGTAACCAGGGCATGCCAAGAATGACGGTAGAGGTTGCCATATGCAAGACCAGAAATTGCAGACTCTCCCCATGTAAAACCCCTACCTTGAGATGCACATTAGGAGTCTGGGACAAGGGGCGGTTACTCTGCAGAGGAGAGTCATCTACTGCAGTGACCAAGATTGGTTGATTCAAGGGAAGCATGGGTATACCCAATCTTTATGCAAACTCGTAATCGATAAAATTAGCTGCTGAACCAGAATCAATAAAGGCTTCCGTAGAAGCAGTCTGACCCTCCCATGTGACTGAACAAGGGAGTAACAGACGATCATTATGTAGAGGTAAAGACTGCACGCCCAGGGTATTACCTCTGACTACACCTAGGCGGCAGCGTTTCCCGACTTCTTGGGACAGTTTCGCACTATATGACCCTCCTCTGCACAGTACAGACAAAGCTGCTCCGTCTTCCTACGATTCTTCTCTGAACGAGTTAATTTGGAGTGACCAATTTGCATTGGCTCAGATGGTGGTGAGGTAGGTGGAGACGTGGCATAAGAGACATATCTAACCCTGTCTTTACCACGGGTTTGCTTTTGGTATCGTAACCGACGATCCACACGCACTGCTAGAGAGATTGCTTCCTCAAGTGTCTTAGGTTCAGGGTATCCCAACATCAGCCCAGAAACTGCGTCTGACAACCCCGATAAAAAAACTAGTCGTGCAAAAGCCCCCCACCTAGCCGACATTGACCACTTCCTGAACTCAGCCGCATAGACCTCTACTGGATCCTTGCCTTGACGCAAGGTTTTTAGCTTCCGCTCAGAGGTAGACGCAATGTCTGGGTCTTCATAAATTATGGCCATGGACTTGAAGAATTCTTCAACTGACCTAAGTGCTTCATGCCCTGTTGGTAAATTATACGCCCAGGTTTGAGCATTCCCTGAGAGTAAGGTTTTGATAAAGGTAATTCTCTGTGCCTCTGTCCCTGACAGATTAGGGCTCAAATTTAAAATATGACATCACACGATTCTTAAAATTCTGAAAGTCAGATCTATGGCCAGAAAATTTTTCCGGTACAGACATTCTCAAGTCTGTGACTGGAGGGGATCGCACTGAATTGACAGTCGTCTGTAAGACTTGTAGTGACCAAGATAAAACAGAGATCTGGGCCTGCTGACCGTCCCTCACTCTGATGAGATTTTCCACCGAGGTGGTGAGTGTGTCCAGACGAGTGCTAAGTGCACCCATATTGTTTTGGTCTGGCGTTCTGTAACGATAGGTGTCAGCAACCAAAGAGAGAATCTGATTCTTGGCGATCTGCAGTATCCCCAAGATTACAGATATACCTGATTATTGGGGATCTGCAGAATCACCAATAATCAAATATGTCTAACCTCTAGACACCTGAGTGTGTAAGTGTTTTGGTGCAACAGTAACCTTTGGACCACCGGGGTAGTAGGTGGTCCAATAAGTAGAGACGACTCTACTGCAGTCAAGGACACCTGGAGAGGAGTCCCTGACTGATAAGGAGCAGTGTCCCCTCTGTAGAGCAGGGGACCCCTGTGGAAAGGCTGGACACCCTGCGGGGGGTGACAGCCAGAAGGTCAGACTGGCCGGGTCGGCAACAGAGTATCAGATATGCAAAGTACCAAATCAGAGATCAGAAGAATAGTCAGGAACGCTACAGGTCATAACAGATATCAAAACAAGGCCTAGTCTGAGGTTTGAGGTCCGTGATCTCAACACCCTGGAACTATGCTAGAGAATAACACAGATGATATACAGTATTCCTAGTCTGGGGTGTGAGGGCCGTGAATAACACAGATGATATACAGTAACTGGCTAAGTGTGGATTCCCAGATCCTCCTGGTTCCACCACACTGAAGGATCTGACTAAGGTCTGAGTGTTAACACATAGGCATTCGCAACCCCAGACAACCAGCAACTGAACAGCAGGAGATATATATAGTAAAGCGCTCCACAGCGCCGCCCAGCTCCCATCAACCAATCACTGACTGAGCAGGGATCAGCTGACCACCCTGATCAGCTGATCTTCCTCCTATTGGTATAAAGAGCTTGTCTTGCATCGCGCGCGCGCGCGTAGCTCTCCATCTGTGTGCACTACTAGGTCCAGACAGCCCAGACACATGTTGCTGCGGGGAAACCGCTGCACTGGACGCGGAATCCGCCGCCTTACCATCAGAACATGCAGCGGCCCCCACGCCATTCTTCCCATGTGCACCACCAGTTCCAGTTAACCCAGACGCATGTTGACGCGGACAAACCGCCGCATCAGACGCGGAATCAGCCGCCTTACTGTCAGAACATGCGGCGGTTTTTCCGCTATTCATCACACTTTTGTGCTGTTGTTGCAGCTGCAGCCAGAAAAATTAGGCAGGCATGTACACGCACCATAAAAATTATTACAGCGGCCTTAAAAATTCAGGAATCCGCCTGGAGTCCTGGACCCTGTTGGTGGTGGCGGAGAAGGCAGTCAAGCGGCCTTCAGCCAGAGATGCTGTGTGGGGAGCGACTTAGTCTTGGGGCAGGCAGTCACACAGCGTGCAAGCAGAGATGCTGTGTGTGGACTGACTTAGTCTTCGGGCGGGCAGTAGACCTCTGGGATCCATGCCTCATTCTTTTTTATAAAGATGAGGTACTGAACACTTTTGTGAATTAGGCGATTTCTCTTCTCAGTGACAATGCCTCCAGCTGCGCTGAAGGTCCTTTCTGACAGGATGCTTGAGGTAGGGCAAGACAGAAATTGGCAAATTGTGACAGCTCTAGCCACAGGTCAAGCCTGCGCACCCAGTAGTCCATTGCTGCTCATACTGTTGATGGTTCTTTCTCTACCATTGTTAAAGAAAGCGTACTGCCGGAGAGTCAGGGTTCAATTCCAGTCCGGAGTTGGAGCCTAGAAACAGCTACCACCACACATCCAAGGAAGGCAGCAGGCATGGCATGCAAGTCCGGAGGTAGTGACAAAAAATAACAACACAGGAGGACTTTTGAGGCCCTGCTGTATATGAGACAAATCAATTTTAAATTATTTAACGAGAATCTGTTATGGAAGGCAAGTCTGCCATCCATTCAAGTGAAAGGTATGCATCGACTGCCAGGTATAATATAATGTGCAGTCACAGATGCAGTGAAAAGTATGCAGTGACTCGTATTACAATACAATGTGCAGCTGTCACACAAGTGCAGTTAACAGGTATGCTCAGAGTGGTATATTACACAGCGTGTGGTCACACAGGTATTTTGCACAATTATGCAATGACTGGTATTACAAATGTGCACCTGTTACACACACAGGTACCAGACAGGCACAGTGACACTGTGTGCACTCACGTAGGTAGGTGGGTGCACTGAAGTGAACAACAGGTAGGTATATGCAGTGATGGGTATTACAATGTGAACCTGTCACACACAGACAGGTACCAGAAAGACACAGTGACACTGCGTGTGCTCACATAGGTAGGTAGGTGCACTGTGAACAACAGGTAGTTATATGCAGTGATGGGTATTACAAATCTGCACCTGGCACAGTAGTAATTACCACCAAGAGGCCAAAGGCCAGCTGTGACTGACTGACAGGGCTGTATATAATACAAGTGTGCCACACAAAAAAAAATAGATCACAAGAACAAGATTAGCTCTCAAAAGAGCTGTTGATGGGTGCTTTTTTAGCAATAAGAATCAGCAAGGAGTAAGCTAACAATCCTACAAGAGCCTAACTAAGCTTTCCCCATGAGAGTCTGCAGCAGCTCTCCCTTCTCTAATTACTGCAGGCACATGAGTGAGTCCAATGCCTGACGCTGCGTGCCTTTTATAAGGGGGGGGGGGCTCCAGGAGGGAGTGTAGCCTAATTGGCTACAATGTGCCTGATGACTGTGATGTAGAGAGTCAAAGTTGACCCTAATGATACACTATGGGGGCGAAACGAAGTTCCGGAAAAGTTTGCGGTTCTCCGTGAACGCGAACCACGGAAGTTCGCCGGGAACCATTCGCCGGCAAACCGTTCGGGCCAACTCTAGCTGGGAAGGAGAACCCGGAAGCAGGACCAACCCAGCCAGGACAACTCTTCCACCAGACTGCCACCATTAGACCCAGCCTGCCATCAGCCTAGCCCTACCATGCATTACAGCCTCACATTCCCTGCTACCATCCGCTGTTCCTGATCACTCGCATCAGTCACATGATCAGAAACAGGCAAATGGTAGCAGAGAGTGTACAGGGGTGACGCATGGAAGAGACCTGCAGCACTTGAGCAGGCAAATGTTACAACACTCCCTGCACTACTCTGCATGCGAGTGGGGAGAGGGAGGAGGAGTGGGCCCCCTAAGGATTGCGGGGTCACAGGGGCTATTGTTATGACCTACTCTGTATGAATCTGCCAGGAATCTATTGCATTAGCATGTCCAATCTATGGTATATTAATCAACTGTGGCCTAACATAGATCAGAAGCATTGACTGGACAGAATGGGAAAATTAAGGTCGATCAGGAGAGTTGTTTGATTGATGGGCCATAATGTTGCACTGCTGAAATGACAAAGGGATGTGTTGTGTGTGAGAGAAATCAAACCCTCTCTGAGCAGATTCTGCTCAGATCAGATCAGTTGTTTTCCTGCTTCCATTCCCCCTTTGAGCTGGTGCGCACACGTGCATTAGTGCATGCATGACCGAAGATGAAGGGGGCATGTGTGTGCAGGTGCTGGAGCACGCAGCACTGGCTTTCAATGGTGGTTGTGATTTTTCATGACGAAGAATCCACGGGAGTGATTTTTTGGGATGTGAAAATCAAGTGGTGTTAAGAATTTTTACCAGCTTTGAATATTTTCATACTGCACGTTGTATTCAAGAAGCTGTAACATTCTGTAACGGGGAAATTAATAAGGACTATTATACTGGGTCATCATTGTGCAGAGCTGCTATCTGTAATATCTGAGTAAAAAATGTAATTGGTATTTGCAGGCAGCTGAAAAAAAAATAATTTGTAAGTAAATGAAAGTGGACAGCTCTTTAAATTTGAATATTTAATGAAAATACTAATATGTGATCATTTTAAGCTATTTCTTTCTTTATAAGCCTACCAAGCATCCAGTCCAGCACAAAGATAAAAGTTGCATGATCTAACTACCATCATGGACTTTGTGCAGTGGTGCTGTATAGTCATGTACCTTCATCTGGACACTGGTCACATGGTCAGGTCATTATTATGGTTAACAACGGTGAAGAGAAACAGGAGGCCCCCTGTAATGATCGCTGCTGCAGCAGGTATTGCTGGAAGCAGTAGTGCTGCAGCTCAGGCAGTTCTGATCTATTTCCATGCAAGCTGCATAGCTTTGTCTGCCTTTCCCTGCTGTCAGCTTGTGACTGATTATCATTCACCTGTGTGGGAATCTGCATGTCTGCTCCCATTGGATGACCTCAGTATAAAGATCTGCTTCCTGCAGGGTTTCCTTGGGTTTTCATAGCTTCAGTGTAAGCCAGTCTTGCTGTCGCTTTAGCCCCCGATCGTGTTTCTTGTTATAAAGATACTTTGCTGGTCTTTGCATCATATATTGGTTCATTGCCAATATATATGCATACCAGCACGTTTATTATTTTCCTTGTATTTGTGTTACGTTGATACATCAGTGTCGCTGATGTATACGTACACGAACTGTTTATATCCTGTGTGCAGTTAGTCAGCTTTCCAGCACGTTTTGGTAGGTTGCGCGTACCGTGACCACCCGTGCTGAGGTAGTTACCCTGCTCCTGGTTCTGTTTGTGGATTGCGTTCATCTCTGCGAAGAGATAACGAATCCTTCTGAATCCTGTTCTGTTACTGTTTGTGGATTGCGTTCATCTCTGCGAAGAGATAACGAATCCTTCTGAATCCTGTTCTGTTACCGTTTGTGGATTGCGTTCATCTCTGCGAAGAGATAGCGAATCCTTCTGAGTCCTGTTCCCTGTATTACTCCATTCCTAGTCAGCGTTCCTGCTTATGTCATATATCGGTTCATTGCCGATATATACATATGTTAGTCAGACGTTACAAATAGTTTCATTGATAGCTGTAATTGTAATACGCTAGGAAAACATACTTATTGTATATTTATCTGTGTTACGTTCATCTATCTTAATCCTGCTGTTTCCTGACTGTCCTGTCCTGTCTTTGTGAGGCACGCCATCGCCGCAGCGCATTGGCTGCCTCATTCCAGTCTGTCTGGTTTTGGACGCTTGCTGTCGCTAAGTAGCCGCTTGCTAGCAAGCGTTCATTCTGTCTACCTGTCCTGATCTCCTCAGTTCTGGTTTGTGCGCTCAGCGCTACTTTGCGCTGAGACGTTATAACGAAAGCATTGTTTGTGGCTGTCAGATCTGCACCGGCTCTGTGCGCCACAATCTCCTATTGGAGTCAGTCCTCCCCTCCACTATACTAGGGATAGCCTGTTTCCTTGTGCTAGTGTGTGTACCTCCTCCACGTCAGCTCATGCGTTGCATGCTGACTGTGGAGAATACACCACCAAGCCTTACACCCCCTTCGGCAACACACAGACACAGAATGTTATATTTTTTTTTTGTACACACTCTTAAAGAGAATCTGTAACGTCAAAACGTCCCCTGGGGGGTACTCACCTCGGGTGGGGGAAGCCTCAGGATCCTAATGAGGCTTCCCACGCCATCCTCCGTCCCTCAGGGGTCTTGCTGCGGCCCTCCGTACAAGATGACGTCATTATTTACCTTCCTGGCTCCTGCGCAGGCGCTCTGACGGCTGTCGGCTCCGAAGTAGGTGGAAATACCCGATCACCGTCGGGTCTGCTCTACTGCGCAGGCGCAAGTTTCCGGCGCCTGCGCAGTAGAGTGGACCCGACTGAGATCCGGTATTTTCGTGTAGTTCGGAGCTGAAAGCAGCCACAGCGCCCCCGCTGGAGCCAGCAAAGGTAAATATTGAATTGGACAGTCGGGTCTGTCGCCGGCTGTTCGGAGGGCTGCAGCGAGACCCCCGTGGGACCGAGGACGGCGTGGGAAGCCTCATTAGGATCCGGAGGCTTCCTCCACCCGAGGTGAGTACCCCCCAGGGGATGTATTTGATGTTACAGAGTCTCTTTAATATATAATCTCACCCAAAACAATCATCAATGGTCATTTTTGGGTGACAGTCTTGGAGCTACGGCGCACATACACACATCTCTGCTATCTAGCTAGCTCTAGGAAAGGTGTCACTTTTTTAGGAGAGGACCACCCAGAAAGGAGACAAAGGGAAAGAAGACGGAGAGCTACCCACAGAGGAAGGGGGGGCAGATACGAGGAGGAGGAAAAAACTTACCAGGAGAGGCAAACCAGACAGGAAGAAAGGGGCATGAAAAGACGGAGCAAAGACAGTCAAGGATTTAAATAATGAATACAAATATGGCCATAAATCTTTCCGATTTCCAGTTAAATGACAGCCATTTGTCAGTTCTAAACAAAGGGCTGTCATTTTCTCCCCAAATAGGAGGTGATTCTTTTGAAATTTTTAAAGATCTAACATTGTTTTTGCGTAAAGTGGCCTTTAGATTGTGGCATCAGGAGGGGGATAACGTTGTGGAGGAAATAGATGGTGGAGACGATCCTGACTCCCAATTGGATGTTAATGATCAGATTGTATTGACAGAACTAACAGAGCTCTGTGAAGGATGAGAGAATAGTGATGAAGATGATGGTGATCACTTAGATGAAAATTTAGAAGAACCTTATAGCCTTCCCTTTTAACCCTCCTCTGACTTACTCCCCTCAACAAAGTTACGTAAGAAATCTATAAAAATGCCTCCTCTGTCTAAAAATAAATACATTTTTTAGTATTACAGTATTTTTAGAAACTATAAAACAAGATCTAGATAGATATGACTGGACTAAAAACGTGACAAAATCCAATTTGACAAAAAACGAGAGACAAGCCCTTATGGAACTTGCAACAGGCAAAGGATCTGGTAATAAAACCAGGAGATAAGGGAGGCAACATAGTCCTCCTCAAGGAGGGGGACTATGTTGCGGAAATAAAGAGACAACTAAATGATAAAACGACCTACTGTAGATTGGAAGGAAATCCATTTACTTATATTGTTCAGAGGGTTAATGATTTGGTAGATGATGCATGGCACAATCAGGTGATCACTGAAGCTGAGTGGGAATATATGAAAGTAGGGTCCTTTAATATTCCAACGTTCTATACTATTCCTAAAATTCATAAAAATCTCACCAAACCGCCAGGACGGTCTATAGTGGCTGGAATAGGAGGACCAACAGAAAGACTGGGCAAATACGTAGATGAACGTTTAAAGCCATTGCTAACAAAGCTCCCCTACTTTGTGCTAGATACCAAAAGCCTGTTGGGTGAATTGGATGAGTTTACTTGTCCCCCTGGGTCCCTCCTTGTCGGGATCAATGTGGAATCTTTATACACGTCGATTCCCCACAGGGAGGGACTCAGGGCAGTCAGTTTCTTTCTTGAGGCATTTCATCCAGAGGCAGCTATGACTAACCAACTTGTGATTGATGCTATGGAGTTAATACTCAATTACAATTGCTTTTCATTTGATGGCAGATTTTACAGGCAGATCAGGGGCACGTCTATGGGGGTGGCGTGTGCTCCGGCATATGCCTGTCTCCATTTAGGTCTATGGGAACATCAAGAGGTCTATAGGGATGAAGGCTATCGAGCACACGCTGCCCTCTGGCTTCGCTACATAGATGATGTGCTCCTGGTCTGGACTGGTACTAGGGAAGAGTTGGATAGATTTCTTGAAAGGCTTAATGTAAATGACAAGAACATCAAATTGACCTATACTGTCAGTGACCAGTCTTTGACATTCCTAGACTTAAGGGTGACAGTACAAAACAATAGACTGATGACTTCTACCTTTAGAAAGCCAACTGCAGGAAACAGCCTGCTACATGCCTCTAGCCACCATCCTCCACCTCTAATTAGAGGCATACCCTACGGGCAATTTGTACGTTTATGAACTGTTCAACAGACGAACTGTTTAGGAGTGAAGCACGCGAGATGTATCAGAGATTCCGTGAAAGGGGTTACCCTCATCGTACACTGAGAAGGGCCCTAAAAAGGGCCTGGAATCTGAGTATAAATTCTCTAATCCAGCCTCTGTCAATGGAAAATGACAAAGAGGAAGGTGAACAATTTATTAGGATGGTGTCTAGATATAGATCGCATTGGGAAGACTTCAGAGAAATGTTGACAAAAAACTGGGGGATTCTTACTTCATCCCCAGAAATAGCGCAAATTATAGGTCCTAGACCGCTATTAACTGCACGACGTGCACACAATTTAAAGGACAAACTGGTCCACAGTGAATATGTAAGAGACAATACCGCATGGCTAATTAAGATGATTCCCAATGGGACCTATAGATGTGGCAGGTACAGACTATGTCCATTTTTTAGCAGACAGAATAATAAGACATTTACCAACAGTTCTGAAACTAAAACTTTTGAAATAAGATCTCATATAAATTGCCAAACTAAAAGGGTAATTTATATGATCGAATGCCCATGCAAACTCAAATATGTGGGAAAAACTAAAAGAATGCTAAAGGAGAGGGTTTTGGAGCATTTACGCCTCATAGAGGAAGGTGATGAGGAAAAAAGCTATGTGACAACGCACTATGCTGAGGCCCATGAAAGCAGCCTAGAAGGTACAGTCGTTAAAGGGCTATATAAGCTTACTGTGTCTGCCAGAAGCGGTGACTATGATGACCTGCTCTATTGTAAGGAGGCCATGTGGATATATAAGTTGGGGACGCTGTATCCACAGGGCCTCAATAGAGAGCTAGACTTAAGGGCGTTTTTGCGCTTGGAGGCATATAGGTAGACATCCCTAATTCTGGTAAGCGTGGTCTGAGAAGTGTGATTGCTTTGCATTGATTGATCTGAGAGAATCTGTTACTTTCCTTTTATCAATCCTTCATTTAATGTATAATCTATATTGTCTAAATCAGGAAAAAGATGAAAAAATACTTACCCGAGGAAAAGATAAATAGCCTTTGATATTGTAACGATTGGTGTCAGCACACAGAGAGTATCTGATTATTGATGATCTGCAGAATCATCAACAATGCAGATGTATACCTGATTATGGATGATCAGCAGAATCACCAATAATACAAGTATGACTAACCTCTGGACACCTAATGAAGTGTAAGTGCTTGGTGCAACTGTAAGGCTATCTCCCGTGGAGCGAGAGACACAGATACTACTGCAGCCAGTGCCCACCTGAGGGGCAGGCGGCCTCTGGCTGTGCAGGGACTATCTCTATGAGAGGAGGAGATAATCTTGCAGCCAGTGATTCCCTGATGGTCTGGAAATCAGACTGTACTGCAGCCAAGGATTCCACGATGTATTGGGAATCAGACTGTACTGCAGCCAGTGGACTCCTATGGGATAGAGGCCACTGGCTGAACTGCAGGAAGGACTCTCTGAGGAGCAGGAGGTCCCTGCAGCTAACTGACACCTGGGGGATTAGTGTCACGAGTAGTACAGACAGACTGATCACTCGAAGGATGAGTGACAGTCAGAAGGGTCAGACAGGCCAGGTCGGCAACACACGAGCAGACAAGGTACAGAGACAGAAGGCTGATTCGGTAACCGGGTACAGGCATGGTTGGCAACTGGTAGACAGATAGGCAGAGGTACCGAATCAGAAAGCAAGAGACAGGTCAACAGAATAACACAGTATCCTAAGCTTGGGTGTGAGGTCCTTGGTCTCAACACCCTGGAACTGGTCTAAAGTATAACACAGTAATGACACAGTAATCCTAAGCTTGAGTGTGAGGTCCTTGGTCTCAACACCCTGGAACTAGTCTATAGAATAACACAGTATACTATGCTTGGGTGTGAGGTCCTTGGTCTCAACACCCTGGAACTGGTCTAACGTATAACACAGTAAATGACAAGAGCGGAATCTGGCTAAGTGTGAATTCCCAGTTCCAACTGGTTCTAACACACTGTAGGATCTGACTGAGGTCTGAGTGCTCACACGTAAGTATTTGCAATGGCAGACAACTAGCAACTGACAAGCAAGATCTATATATACTACAGCGACCGCAGAGCCGCCCCCAGCCTCTCAGCCAATCAGGAGTTCCGCTGGGATCAGCTGATCGTCCTGATCAGCTGATACCTCTCCTGCTGGCATAAAGATCCTGTCTTCTTGCGCGCGCGTAGCTCTCTATCTGTGTGCACTAGAAGGCCCAGGCAAACCAGACACATGTTGCTGTGCGGAAACCACCGGTCTGAACGCGGAGACAGCCGCCCCGCCGCCAGACCATGCAGCGGCATCTCCGCTATTCATTACAGTACCCCCCCTGAGGAGTGGACTCCGGACACTTCCCACCCGGCTTCCCGGGATGTGAGTCATGAAATTCTTTCTTTAATTCTTTCGGATGCATGCGCCCATCTGGCACCCAAGTTCTTTCCTCCACCCCACATCCCTTCCAGTGGACCAGATGCTGCACAGAATTTTGCACTAAGCGAGAGTCCAGAATCTTTTCAATCTCATATTCAGGTTGATCATCAACCATCACAGGGGGGGGGAGGAACCCACGTGCACTGCCGGCTTCAACAGGGACACATGGAATGATCTCACACCTCTCATGCTGGCTGGGAGATCAATCGCATAAGTGACATTATTAATCTTTCTGGTCACTGGAAATGGTCCTATGAATCTAGGACCCAGTTTGGGTGATGGTTGCTTCAAGGCCAAATGCCGAGTGGATACCCATACCATGTCTCCCGGAGAAAACCTCCATTCTACAGACCACCTTTTATCAGCCTGTTTCTTCTGGGTCTGGAAAGCTTTCCCCAAGTTCCTCTTAACCATTCCCCAAATCTCCCTTAAAGCTCTCTGCCAATCCTCCAAGGCTGGGAATGGTGTAGACGCCACAGGTAACGGGGCAAACTTGGGTGGTCTTCCCGAAACTACCTGGAATGGGGAAAATCCTGAAGAGGAACTCTTCAGATTGTTGTGCGCAAATTCCGCAAATGTTAAAAATTTTACCCAATCGGACTGAGCATCTGCGACATAACATCTGAGAAATTGCTCCAGGGACTGGTTAACTCTCTCGGTCTGGCCATTGGTCTGTGGGTGGTAGCCTGATGAAAATGCAAGGTCCATATCCAGCTGATGGCAAAACGCTTTCCAAAATTTTGATACAAATTGGACTCCCCGATCTGACACTACATTTTCCGGAATGCCATGCAGCCGGAAAACGTGCTGGATGAAGAGATCAGCCAACTCCTGGGCCGAGGGGAGTCCTTTCAGTGGAACAAAATGGGCCATCTTACTGAATCTATCCACTACCACCCAAATGACTGTCTTGCCCACAGACCTGGGGAGTTCTCCTACAAAATCCATGGACAGACGGTCCATGGTTCACTTGGCACTGGTAAAGATTGTAGCGTACCCACAGGTGCCTGGCGAGAAGTTTACTCCTAGCACATACTGCACATTCCCTCACAAACTTCTTACAATCTGTTGCTAATGTAGGCCACCAATCGAATCATGTCAGCAAATCCTGAGTTCTGGTGGCCCCGGGATGACCTGCATTCTTATGGGAATGGAACAGATGTGGGAGTTGCAGACGAAAAGGTAGTGGTACAAACATCACCCCCTCGGGCTTCACCTCTGGAACATCCTGTTGGTAGGGACTCAGAGAGGCTGTCCAATCTTTCCAAGTCTCGGTAGCTGCCAGGACTACCCTCTGAGGTAGAATGGTCTCAGGGGCTGAGGGTTGTACTGTCTCGGGCTCGAAACACCTGGACAAGGTGTCAACCTTGATGGTTTTACTACCTGGGGTATACGTTATAACAAATCTGAATCTTGAAAAGAACAAAGACCACCGGGCCTGACGAGGGCTAAGTCTCTTGGCGCCCTCTATGTACTCTAGGTTTTTATGATCTGTATAAACTGTGATGGTATGCTCTGCACCTTCTAGCCAATGTCTCCACTCTTCAAAAGCTAATTTAATAGTTAAAAGCTCCCGATTGCCAATATCGTAGTTTTTCTCTGCGGGTGAAAACCTACGAGAAGAGTAAGCGCACGGGTGAAGTTTGCCCTGCAAACCAGAGCGCTGAGACAATACAGCCCCCACCCCAACCTCTGAGGCATCGACCTCCACAATAAAGGGGAAGGTGACATCAACATGATTAAAATGGGTGCAGAACAGAACAGTTTTTTCAGTGTAGAGAAAGCAGAATGTGCCTCTGCTGACCAGTGGTAAGTATCAGCTTGGTGAGACTAGTGAGAGGTGAGACCACTGAGGAGTATCCCTTTATGAATCTCCTGTAGTAGTTGGCAAAGCCCAAAAATCTTTGGAGTGCCTTCAATCCCACAGGTTGAGGCCACTCCAAAACAGCAGAAAATTTTCCTGGATCCATAGAGAGGCCAGACGTAGAGATAATGTACCCCAGGAAAGCAACGGAGGTTACCTCAAAGAGGCATTTTTCCAGTTTAGCGTAGAGTGAATTCTGTCTTAATTTCATTAACACAAACTTGCCATGTCTTCGATGTTCCAACAGACTGTAAGAGAAGATCAGTATGTCGTCCAGATATACTAAGACGAACTTCCCCAACACCTCCCTGAATACCTCGTTTATCAACTCCTGGAAGACTGCCGGAGCGTTACACAACCCGAAGGGCATCACCAGATACTCGTAGTGAGCGTCGGGTGTGTTGAAGGCCGTCTTCCATTTATCACCCTCTCTAATTCGAACCAGGTTGTATGCACCTCTTAAATCTAGTTTAGAGAAAATCTTGGCGTTGGTAACCTGAGTGAACAAATCATCAATCAAGGGCAATGGATAACGATTTTTCACTGTAATCTTGTTCAAACCTAGATAATCAATGCAGGGACGAAGGCCTCCATCTTTTTTTTTTTTTACAAAAAAGAATCCTGCCCATACTGGTGAATGAGAGGGACGGATGAAACCCTTGGCCAAGTTTTCTTTGATGTATACAATACAATAATACAATAATACAATAACATTTCTATAGCGCTTTTCTCCCATAGGACTCAAAGCGCTTAGGCTCTCTCAGATTCAGTAATTAGTAGGATGAAGTATTCACACAACAAAAGTTATATTTCTGCAATGTATTCCTGCATTGCCACTTTCTCAGGCCCAGATAGATTATAAAGGTGACCCCTTGTAGGCATAAAAACAGATCTTAAGTCGATGGGACAGTCGAAGGTACGGTGAGGGGGAAGTTTATCTGCCAATTTAGGACAGAATACATCAGCAAATTCTGCGTACTGAGTTGGCACACCTTTCACCTGAATCTTGGTGTTCCCTACGGTTACTTTCGCTAAACAGTGATGATGACAATGGGTAGACCAGCTCGTTAGCTGACCTGAAGCCCAGTCAATCTGAGGGGAGTGAAGATGTAACCATGGCATGCCAAGAATAATGGTGGGGGTTGTCATACGCAGGACCAGAAACTGTAAACTCTCTTTGTGTAGTACCCCAACATTACATATCAGCTCCGGGGTTCGAGAAAGAGGTTGTCTACTTTGCAGAGGAGAGTCATCTACAGCAGTGACCAAAAGCTAAGGCAGTGAGAAGGTTCATGACGCTCTACCCCTAACCTTCATACCAGTCGGTGCAGGATCAGGCAAGCCAGGCCATAGTAGTAGAGAAGTACAAAAAAGGATCCGCAAGCCAGAGCAGGATGAGGTAAATAGAATAACACAGTATCCTATGCTTGGGTGTGAGGCCCTTGGTCTCAACACACTGGAACTGGTCTAAAGTATAACACAGTAAATCTGGCTAAGTGTGAATTCCCAGTTCCAACTGGTTCTAACACACTGTAGGATCTGACTGAGGTCTGAGTGCTCACACGTAAGTATTCGCAACGGTAGACAACTAGCAACTGACAAGCAAGATCTATATATACTACAGCGCTCCGCAGCGCCGCCCCCAGCCACTCAGCCAATCAGGAGTTTCACTGGGATCAGCTGATCGTCCTGATCAGCTGATACCTCTCCTGCTGGCATAAAGGTCCTGTCTTCTGGTGCGCGCGTAGCTCTCCATCTGTGTGCACTAGAAGGCCCAGGCAAACCAGACACATGTTGCTGTGTGGAAACCGCCAGTCTGAACGCGGAGACAGCTGCCCCGCCGCCAGACCACGCGGCGGCATCTCCGCTATTCATTACAGATATAACTTCTATTGAACTTCCACTGTTTTATTGCCATCTAGTGGCAGTTCTGAAAACTATCTCGCTCCCTCTGTAGAGGCATAGTATTTTGAATAGAGCGTACTCCTTGCCCTATCAGGATGGAGGTGGGAGGAGACGACACAAGGATAAAAAGAAGTGTAGAGAGGAGTGACGTCACACCCTGAGGAAACGCCCCAAGAAGCGTGAAACGCATCGGTGGGTGGAGCTACGCCACGTCTGGCTAGGCCTGGATTATCTACGTACGGCACAAGATGCCGGAGATGCAGAAGATGCTGAGCGAAGAGGAAAGGTGGTAGCGGAGACCCGACGAACAAGCAGGCTGGGACGCCAGCCGGTAAAGGGTCCGCACACCGCCGCTCAGCGTGAACCCCTCATATAGCGGCAATTACTACAAATATACAGGGCTGTCCGGAAAGAACTGCAGTAAGAAGTTGTGGTGAGATATCGGTGTAATACCATTTGATTGCAATATTGGACTAACATAGCTGCTTTTGCTTATTTGCACTAAACAAAAGAACTGCTTGCCATCATCTGCTTTAAAGCCAAAATATGCATTAACAACTGCTTAGTATAGCAAATTAAACTGAACTTTCATCATCCTTTTAGGAAAAAGCAGCTTGATTATGCTAACAGCTTATTTTTTGCTAAATACTGACTTTATAACTCTCCCATGTCATACTGCGCAGTATATTGGACTATCTAAGTGGTGGTTCCACTTTAGCTTAATTTTGCCAATAATAGATTGATTGTGGCGTGTGTACGTATGAATGCTTTATTAATTATTATAAGCTGGCCAGCAAAGTGGATTACGTAGCTCCGCTGCATTTCTATTGATTTTATCTGTTTTTCCCCTCCCCCATATTTTCCCATATCCCAGTTTTTAACAAATTGATAACTCAATATTAAATAAAATGTTGATACTTTTTGCAATTACACATGAGACCTTATACTTTTATTTATAACATCTCTGCTATCTACCCTGCAGACTGTTTCAGTATTCAGGTATGTAAAAAAGGCGTACATCAAAAAAGGGCATCGGGAAAAAAGGGCGCGGGGTGTAAACGATAAGCAGTAATACCGTTTATAAAAATATTGTGTTGTATTTCATTAACAAATAATGTTTTACAAATGTAGAAATCATTAAATAATGTGTTTGAAATTGGCAATTGTGAAAACGTTAATCTTCCCTGTTTCAAAAGTGAAACTTATAATTACGTTTGTTAAAAAAAACAATAATATATGTTTAATCGTTATAATTGTATATTATTGTGAATAACTTTAATTTATCGGTTTTTCTTATAATAAAATCTGAAAATATTGTTTATAACGAAGATATAAATATAACTATGTTCGTAATAAGTGCTGTAAAACATTAGAAAGTATTACTAAAATTTTACTAAAACTAAACCTAATCCTATTCTCACACAGCACCCTCCCTGTACCTATCCCTAACCCTAAGACCCCCTTGGTGGTGCCTAACCCTAAGACCCCCCTGGTGGTGCCTAACCCTAACCACCCCCCTGGTGGTGTATATTGTTCTGTAACTATACCTAACCCTACTCTCACACAGAACCCTCCCTGTACCTATCCCTAACCCCAAGACCCCCCTGGTGGTGCCTAACCATAAGACCCCCCCTGGTGGTGCCTAACCCTAAGACCCCCTGGTGTTGCCTAACTCTAACCACCCCCCTGATGGTGCCTAACCCTAACCACCCCCCTTAATGATCGCTTTATTATGTGGATTATAATGTTTTACAAATAGTGACTGTAAAAAATATATTGCAATTTACGTTACATACTGATCACTTTATTTTGTGAATAATAATGTTTTACAAACATTAAGGGATAACATTTTAAATCATTTTTTTTTGGTGTGGATAATAATGTTTTACAAATAGTGACTGTAAAAAATATGTTGCAATTTACGTTACATAGTGATCGTTTTATTTTGTGAATAATAATGTACACATTCTTATCCCTCAAGCCTTGCACAGCTATGGAGATTTGCATGCAGCATGTGATTAAATTTTCCTTTTTCCTTTCCTGTTTTAATTTGGGTGCAAGGAAACACTCTAAATGGTCTCTAGTGGGAATGACCATTAACTCTAAATTTTTTCTTTAGATATTCTACAGTAAATTCATCATTTTGGTTGATTGTATTGTTTCAAAAACAAAACCAATCCATTGTACACAATTAAATTTTTTTCTGTTAATTGATTAATATTTTCCACCGTGGTGAATACGCCAACAGAGAAAACTAATTCAGAAATTCAAATGATTATCAGATCCTAAAAAATTACATATGATTTTGCTATACAATTGATCATTTTTACTTTAGATTGTAAAATCAACCTTTATGGTTGGATTGTGTAAGGCCATTTAGCCTTTGCAATGGTGCAATCTCTGAAGGTCATAGTTAACTGATTTTACTAATAAGCCAGTAGGTGAGCACAATAAAGCTTCCAACTAACTACATTGGAGTTCAGAAGGTTCACAGTAGACTTGACCAATTCCTGAATTCACAGAGAAGAACATAATCAATTTATCACTTGATCGATTTGTACTTCTCTGATTGGCTGGTAACAGTCATGTGGCAATATTCAAATTCTGCTTCATTTTTAGCCTGCACATAAAGCAAAAGTGAAACATGACCACATGATCCTGGCCAACCAGTCAGAGGCTTACAAACTGATAAATCAATCACATTCTTTCCATGGTGAATTCCTCTGGCAGTACAAATTGTTGTAAGAGAATAAATCATCTTTTGCAAGAGGTGAAGCAGCCAGACTACCAGCAGCTCCAGTCTTAAAGTGGATCCGAGATGAACTTTTACACTTTGCATAATAGTGTTCCTTTCCTATTGTTTATCGGGCATTCCTCAAGCCAAATACTTTTTTGTTTTTGTTTTAATCCTCTAATTCCCTATAAACTAAACCAGCCACGCCCACAGGTTTTCAGAGAGCCAAGGCACTTTCAGACAGTAGCAAGGGCTCATGGGAGCTCAGTCTGGGCAGGAGGAGGGGGAGGTATTACTAGCCAGAGATTTCAGAGGCAGAGGGGAGGAGGGGGGATTAGGTTTTTTTGCTCAAGATGCAGATAAGCCTGCCTCTGTGTAATGTTTACAAACAACATGGCTGCTGACAATGTATCACAGGAACAAATAATCATATTCTATTAAAACTGTTTGCAGCTAGATTTACTGTGTAAACTATCTAAACTTTAGATAAGATATATAGACAAGTTACTTGTTATAGTTAGTTTTTCATCTCAGATCCACTTTAAGCTACATACACACATACGACAACAATCGTTCGTTGTGAACGACGAACGATCTTTTAATTGATGAAAGAATGACTTAAGCAAAAGCAGTTTTTAAAAGTGTGTAACAATCAGATTGTTTGTTAATGAATGATCTGGAACAACGTCACAGTAAAATACAGGAAAATGCGTGTTTTCTGCGACGGGCTCACGTCTAGCCATTATTATATCTTCTGTACAGTGAAGATATCGCATATTGTTCCTGGAAGTGACATCATAGGAAGTTCGGCCTGCACGTAACGAATGGTTCGAAACGTACGTTACACTATAAAACTAACGTTACGTATAGTACATTACAGTATGAGAACTCGTACTGTAGGTATGTAGGTAGAGCATTTAGATAATACAGCGTTGAAAACACATTAAAAAAAACCACTCTGTCCTGTTTTAGTGTCCATTAAAATTACAATTATGGTATAATTATGGAGCAATTAACGTGTTACAGGACACATTCATAGAACGAACGTTAAATAACAAAAAACCACGTGTTGCGCTTGCGCATTAGAATTAAAAGTTCTATGGAGATATAACGAAATGCGCATGTCAAGCCTAGTACGAACGACCATTTTCTAACGATGTACTAGTTTTGCAAACGATCGTCATTTAAAAAAATCCGCCAAGGCAGATCTTTCGTTTTTAACGATCTAGCTCGTCCATCGTTTGACTTAATGGTCGTTGGAGGTTTTTTTTTTAAACGATCGTTGTTTGAAATGATCGGGGAACGATCATTTCAAACGACTATAGTCACATGTGTGTACGCACCTTTACTCTCCAGGATGCACCAGGGTGTCCTCCAGTATCTTCAGGGAAGGAAAAAGTCAAGTGTTATTGCTCAGGAGACAGTTTGTGGTCAGTTTAGGGCATTTCTGTTCTACTTGCACTTATCCTTTAAGGCCTGGGGCAGTAGATGATGTATGCTATAATTACTGGCTACAGCATGTGTTGTAGAGATACACTATAATATATTTCTCTCTTCAGCCATCCCTGATCTATAACTTAGAGCAAACTGGAAGCTCTTGTGGCTGCATTTCAATGTGGTTTATTGCGAGCAGCTCTTGGAAGTGAACATCACAGCTTTATTACCTTTTCTCCACTTGAGTGATGGCAAAATATAAATTAGGGAAATAATGTTGTGTGGTTTATGTAAAGTGTTATATTTAGCCGCAATCAGGCAACTGTGGAGAGGTGATAGCAAGCGTGCGGCGATCCCTGATTCATGGCGGTTTGTGTTAAAACACAAATATTGTACAGCGCAGTTCTTGTTGCAGTCTGAATCAAATCTAGAAGAGGCAAGAGAATCTCATTGGGGCTAGCCAGAGCAGGACAAAAGTTGAGTTAATAAAGAAGTGCAACGTGTCAGGTGCAAATACAAATGGGGAGGGGGAGCAGGACTGAAGAGGGGCGGAGGGAGATGGCAACTGCTTACCATCCCTACAGTTAAAGGGCCTCTCCTCCAGAGCAGCTGTTATGGTCAGACTAGTTATGTGTGGGGGAGTCATAGTGGCGGCACTTTGGTGCGTAGATAGAAGCCATGGGGCTCCATAGCAAAATTTGTGTGCGCCCCCAAACACACCAGTTTTAGGTAACCAGGGGTAACTTACAGAATTAGGCAACCCCCTAGTATTGTTAGCCAGGCATACCCCCAGTATTAGGTAGCCCCCACATAGGTAGCCAGAAGTGCTTCCAGTCCCCACTAGGTAGCCAGAGGTGCTTGCAGTATCATGTAGCCTCCAGTATGGGTGGCTAGAGGGACCTCCAGTATTGATAATTACTCTCCTTTGCTCCTCTTGCATTACTCTGCACTTCAGGGGCCCACTGTATACCCCATTATTACCGTTGGCCATTGCAACTGGAGCCTCCCTTGGCTACGGGCCTCATAGCAGGCACTATGGCGGCTTTGGTGATACCCATGCAACTGGCTGCACTGGGGGCATCATGATGACCACACTTGTTATAAAACCCTGGCATATGGGCCACTGGTCATGGAGTCACCGTGGAAAAGGGGAAAGAGAGTGTGAATACAGAAGGTGCCATAAAGGCATTGCTGAGGGCCTAATTATTTTAGGATAAGCCGCTGAAAATTAGTACTGTAACTATGCTTAACATCTTGCTATTTAAAAAAACAATATTTCATAGATATTGTTCATAAACATATTTGCACATAGCATAAGCAAACAGTGAGTGACCATTTCCATAAATGGGAGACACATTTACCCGAGTCATAATACAGTACATACTGCATAGTCTCCACTGACAAAATACAGGAGTCACAATGACCTCTGACATAGTACAAGAGGCAGACTGACCACACGTAGTAGAAAGGCAGGTCAGACAGCTAACAGTATATACAGTAGAAGACAAATAAAAGGACACATGTATGTGAAGACAAAAGTACTGCTTCACAAATCAAAAACAGTATTCTCAGTAAGCTGCTAAGTGAACTGCTCACTTATCCAGTATATCAATAAGATTCCTCATTTACAACAAGCCATTCTTCCATACAGCGTTTCCTAGCAACCCTCCAATCTATACAAAGGGTATGAAATACAGTATATAGGTTTCATGGTTGACTCTACAATGTCATGAAGCAGAGTGCTTCCATCCTTCTTTCATAATCTGACATGTGAGTAATGCCGGGATGTAGAAAAAGGCCAGTGTGTACATATATATATATATATATATATATATATAGTAGATTATTGGTAACATTTACCCAACTTTAACCGCCCCCAGCGCAAACTCCCTTCCTGACACCTAACCCTAACCACCCCTCCCCCTGCTGTGTACACCCTTTTTGATGTCTGATGCCTAACCTTAATTGACCACCCAAAAAAAAAAAAAAAACAGAAAATAATCTCTGGGCTGTACCTTGAACAAACAGGCTCTCCAGGAGGCTGGATTCACATATGGTGCTGCACGATTGTCCTGCGGCAGGAGAGCTCAGGGCAGGGCAATTGCACCGGACCATTTCCCCTTTCATGTTACCCCATGGCAGAGTGCACCAACAGGGTAATATGCATAACTCTGTCCCTCCCCCCAACAGTGACGTGCTCCCTGCTTGACAGGATGACAGGAAGTATGTTACTGTTCTTCGCCCAATGGGCGCATGTGCTGCATACCGCGACAGCAACAATCTACATTGTTGTGGTGCCATAGACTCCAGTTCAAATGGTTTAGGTGCGGTACCACTCGGCAACACATTACAGAGTCTACGTCACCTTGCGTCATCATAACCACTTCTGTTGCATTGCATCGTACCACGGGTAGTGTGGCCAGTCTCGTCATGAAGACTAATGGCCACTGTGACAGAGGAGCAGCGAGGGAGCGTACCGTGATGCACTGAAAAGGGGCCTTAAACTCATTTGTTTGTAATAGCTTTAAGTAACTTTAAATGCATATTCTCACCCTGTAATGTAGACTTGTTTTTCTTTTAGAGCAAAAACAGCAGTGTGCTTGCTACTTTTAAAAGCATTAGTGGATTTTGTGTAGGCATGTGAATCTAATGTAGGAATAAAAATAATTAATAATAAAGTAAAAAAAAAAAAAAGAAATGCAGAGATTATAATGTTGTGCTTTTCCTTCAATGCTAATCTGGAGACCCTCAAAGCTCACTCCAGTGCCACCCCAATTCATATTGTACTTAGCAATAAGGGGTACCTTCTAAGGCAAGGGGTGGGGTAGAATTTTTCTCTTTATTTCTCAAATTCAATGTTTGGAAGAGGGGAGGCCTCCCCACTTGCGTTACTCTATTTTGCCCGCAAGGGGCAGTAAAAGCAATGAAAGTCTATTGTGGTCCATTGTGGTGCGCCTGAAGTCTCTGATCCTATGCAAGGGCAACAGTGCACTACCGCAAGCACCGTGTGTGCTTAATGCATGGTGCTTGGGCTAATGGAAGTCTATGGGTGATGCACGTAGTGTACATGGGTACATACACGGATTGATTGGAATCCTAGGGAGGGAGCACGTCAATGAGCGGGGGTAACGCTATGCATTCATTTGACCCTGTCGGTGCACTATGCTGCAGGATCTTATGTTTGTCACTTTTTGTGTTGCTTTGGGGTGTGGCAGGAGCATGGTATCCCCACTGCAATGTAAAAAATATAGGCTGCTCCACTTGTGATCGCGCTCACATGGCTTGGAGCATTCTGCAATACTTCTGCACCTGCACAGATTGCTCCCGACCATGGAAGCATAGCCGCACTCTCGTGCAGGTGCAGGAGACACCGATCTGGCAATGTCTGCAACAGAGGGGACCCCTGGGACACAGGAGCTGCAGTGAGGGACAGATAGGCTGCCAGGGGCTGGAGGAGGCCCCAGGTAAGTAGATCTTGCTTTTTTATCCTCAGATGTGTCCTTTAACCTCTTGACGACCAGCTAACGCCGATTGGCGTAAACTGGTCGTCTGCGGGTTACCATGGAAACGGCCGCTCGATCGAGCGGCCTTTCCATGTCAGTTCACGGAGGGTGTCTCCGTGAACAGCCGGAGAGCCGCCGATCGCAGCTCTCCGGCAAAATGTAAACAGGCGGGGAAGAAATCCCCGCTATTTACATCATACGGCGCTGCTGCGCAGCAGCGCCGTAAGGCAGATCGGCGATCCCCGGCCTCTGATTGGCCGGGGATCGCCGGCATATGATAGGCTGAAGCCTATCCTTCAATGCGCAGGACTGAACTCCGTCCTGCGCATTACGGAGAGAGGGAGGGAGGGAGGTAAGGAGCGGGAGGGCAGAAATGGCTGCGGAGGGGGGCTTTGAGAAGCCCCCCCCCCGCAAAACGCAGATGGCCGGCGGCGATCAGACCCCCCCAGCAGGACATCCCCCTAGTGGGGAAAAAAGGGGGGTAGTCCGATCGCCCTGCTGGACTCCTGATCGGTGCTGCGGGCTGTAGAGCCCACGCAGCACCGATCAGTGTAAAATCCACTGGTCGGCAAGTGGTTAAGGGTTAAAATATAAACACGCACGCATGCACATGCACGCACACGCACGCACACACACACACACACACACACACACACACACACAATTAAAAAGTGTTTCGCTTTATCTGTTATTCCTTTGTTATTCATCTGGAATTCTGTTTTTACCTGCAACTCACCTGCTTTTCATCCACAATTCTTACATTTTTGATCTGTAGATGGTGGTGGCATTCTTCAAGCAAGATAAAATAATTACAGGTGTTGATGGTCGGAAATGCCAATTTCTGCTTGTGTGAAAAATCCGCCATTGCAGATTACCGCTACCACACCGCTTTCTGCTACCGCTTTCCACATTCTGATGCGGATTTTCGCGGAAATTTCCACCAACTTTGACACTGATTTTCTCAAAAACTACAAGGTCTTTTTGAAAAATGTTTTCCTCTTCTGGTTAACATACCCTGCAAATGTGGTGTGTCTAGCACCTATAGGAGCTTTGCTACTAACCGCTAAAGTTGGCGTTTTTTGACTGTAATGTTAAATGCAGAAAATCCGCATTATCCGATATGTAGTAATTTTAGGAAGATTCAGAATGAGTAAGCCAATCAGAGAATTCGGAAATGTCCACCTAAATCCCCATTATTTGATTGCTTTATTCATTCTAAATCTTCTCATTGTCATAAAATTACCGCATATCGGATAATGTGGATTTTCCGCATTTTACATGACAGTCAAAAGCCACCAACTTTAGCGGTTAATAGCAAAGCCCCCGTAGGTGCTAGAAACACCGCAGTTTCCGGGTTTGTTAAACAAAACAGTTGGAACAAGAGGAAAACATTTTTTTTTTCAAAAAGACATTATATAGTTTTTGAGAAAATCGATGTTAAATTTGACGGAAATTACCGAGAAAATGTTCGCAATTTCCACGAAAATCCGCCTACCGTGCTTGTATTACCAATTTCTGCATTAGATGTGGAAATGCAATTTTTGATTGGAAATGCGGAAATTGCATTTCTGCAGAATCCAAACGAGCATCCCTAATTACAGCTGAAAACCCAAAGAATTGCAGAGGAAAAACTGAGGCATTACAAGTGAAATGTATTGCATTAGGCACTGTGTATCCCCCAGTCCTCCCCTCTGCCACAGCCTAGTGCCACTGACCTCCCCTTTTCTGTGCCACCCAGAGTACATACATAGCTCCCAAGTGTCCCATCTCAAAATGTTGACACTATTTGTTGTAGGTAGTGGCAATAAACATTAAGTGATCCAGAAAAGCTAATATGCAACTTTACGATATTTTACTATTAACAGTGTAAGAATGGCTGCAGTTTACATTTTCCCAGTGAAATTTGTATTTTTCTCCACCCACTAATGACCGGCATTGCCCAGGTATGTATTTGGCTGGTGTTGGCTGCGCTCACTTTTTCTAACCCGAACAGACAATTACTCAATTACCAAGTTTGTGAGCCTTGCTGTCTTTGCATCAATAATTTGCAATGAAATGAAACAAATCTGATTGGCTGTTTGTGGCCCCTGCCCCTTTTCTGAATTTGAACCTCACTCACCCAATGACCAACTGTACCAGGTTTGAGGCTTGTGCCATTAACAGTGCAAGCATGGCAGCAATTAAATATTCCCCTTGAAAATCAATAGGTGAATTTTGAATGGCTTTTGTAGGCTCCACCCACTTTTCTGAATATTCATCCCAGTCACCCAGTGACCAACTGTACAAAGTTTGAGAACCCTACCATGAACAGTGTAATAATGGCTGCAGTTTACATTTTCCCAGGGACATTTGAATTTGTCTCTGCCCACTTTTTGGTTATGGGGATAAAAAGTATCCTATATGCTATTCCAGGTAATGTACTAAGTGTGTGCCAAATTTCATTCAAATCCGTTTAGCCATTGTTGAGTTGAGTAACAAACATACAAACATACAAACTTTTGCATGTATAATAGCACTTCTGGCCAGTGCCAACAATTGTTCAATAATCATGATTCATCATTTTTCTCTGTGTAGGTTAGTCCTTGCAGAGTTTCAGTCAGGAAGAATGTTGAACACAGATAGGCATAGTCATTTGCAGATGTGATTTTAGGTGAACAGTTAGTTAAAGATGTGTGGCAGTTTTGTTGTGTGTTGTTTCTGTTGTGCTTTTGTATCTAACTTGCTAACTTGCATTTATAAACATTTGTTGTTACATCCTTATTTCTGTTAATGATCTGTTTACTTCCTTAGACCTGATTCAGTTGTAGGTGTTAAAAAAACTGACTGCATGCAAGTTCCGTATCACCAGCCAATGTGCACAGTTTACCAGCTGATACAAGTGTCAGACTAACAATTTAGCACTGGCAATGCTTGTACGAACTGAGATTCACCTAGTACATACACTTAATTAACTTGAGCACTACAAAGCTGTTTAACCAGTTGAGGACCACAGGCTTACACCCCCCTAGTGACCAGGCCATTTTTTACAATTCAGCACACTGCAGCTTTAACAGTTCGCTGCAGGGCCATACAATGTAGCACACAAATCAATCTGCCCTCCTTTTGTTGCCTCCAACAGGGCTTTCTGTTGGTGGCATCTGATTGTTGCTCCAGTGTTTTTTTTCTTTTTAATAATTTATGAAGCCCAAAGTGCGGCGTATAGACTTTGTTAGCACTTTTATTTGGCCTGAGGAGGTGGGCATAGTCTACAAAACGCGCTGCCTGTGCTTAATAATCTAATAAACTTCAGTTTCTAAATTGAGTTTGTCGTCTATGAGGTAAGCCACCTCAACTTTTTTCATTTTATTAATTTTAAAGTGTTTTATATAGATTGGGCGCCTCTTTACCTTCGGATGTAATGGACATGGAGCTCATTCTTACATTGTGATTGGGGCCATGATAACTAGCCCAACACAAGTGGCAATGGCCAAAGGGTTATAAGAGCCATGTTGACTTAAATAAACAAAAAAAGTTTAGAAAATAAATCGAAGATAATAGAAAATAGTACCATGCACAAGTGCCCCGCTCTGAGCTGAGCAATATGTTTTATCACCTGGGTAGAGAAGAAGATGACAAGTTCAGTGTTTTGATGTCAAGAACACCTCCCACATCTAAAGTCAGTAATTGGAATAGGACAAAAAAACGTTAGAACAATAAAATATATTCAAGCGACTTTTTGCAGGTGGTCGAGCAAACTCATTTTCCTGGAAACTAAATCAGGCTCCTTATTTTATTTTTTTTTCTTGAAGTTCTCACTTAAGTTTCTGGACTCTGATTCAAAAAGAAATTTTTCTTGAGTCTTCAATATATTCCCGTGTATGTAATGCACATGTATGCGATGTCCAACTGCCTGGTAATATAATCTCTATGGCCCATGCATTCTCTGCCTTATTGTTCAGTGACATACTGTATGCAGCACATTACCGGACAAAGCACACATAAATGGGAAATATTGCCTATAAAGTTTGACAGGAAGTTAGAAAAAACATGCTGTAGAGCATTGATCCTGGTTTACCAGATTACTTATCATAGCCTTACTGGAGATGCTTAGAGATCTTTGAAAATGCCTAAGGCTGGTTGCAGGGCAGGTCCGCCCATAAGGCGGGGTGAGGCGGGTTCCTCAGGCGGAAAATTTGGGGGGGGCGGCAACCACTTGGCTGCGGGTGGGGGCGCCGAGCTGCAGGGGGTAGCGGACACGAAGTGGGTATTAGGCACAGTGGCGGAGAGGGTGGGGCGGACGCCCCCTCCCTCACCTGAGTCCCCCGATCTGCGCTCTCCCTCCGGCCATTAGTGCAGCAGTGTAGTATGATCAGGCAGCGGGCAGGGATGACTCACCTCTTCCGTGTTCCAGCATGCGTTCTACTCTCGTCACTTCCTGCAATGCCGCCCACTGTACTGTAAGTGGATGGCATTGCAGGAAGTGACGAGAGTGAAACGCACGCTGGATCGCAGAAGAGGTGAGTTATCCCCGCCTGCTGCCTGACAATATATGCTGCTGCGCATAATAGCCGAAGGGGGAGCGCAGATCGGGGGACCCAGGTAAGGGAGGAGGGTTCCCGGCCACTGTGCCCAAGACCCCCTTGCTGCCCGCTACCCCCTCCAGGCTACCTATTCTGGGGTGAGTTATTATACTTGGGGGGGGGGGACGGCATCTTCACATAAGTTTTCCCAAGACGGCAAAAAGTCTAGAACCGCCCCTGGCTGGTTGCACACTAGGGCGATGCCATCGTCCTGCATCAACTAGATGATCACACCAAAATGGTCTTGGAAAGTTGCTATGCACATTATAGCCGTAGTGGGACTTCATTTTTTTTCTTTTTAAATTAACACGAGGCTTCTGGTTTACTTCTGGAAATCGCAGGGTGGATGGATGGTGTAATGGTTAAGGGCTCTGTCTCTGACACAAGAGACCAGGGTTCGAATCTTGGCTCTGCCTGTTCAGTAAGCCAGCACCTATTCAGTAGGAGACCTTTGGCAAGTCTCCCTAACACTGCTACTGCCTATAGAGCGGACCCTAGTGGCTGCTGCTCTGGCGCTTTGAGTCCGCCAGGAGAAACGCACAATATAAATGTTATTTGTCTTGTCTTGTCTTGAGGGTAATGCACTGGACCTTCTATGCTACCCTGCAGCCCCGAGCACTTCCGCCACGTCCCTCCGCGGGTACTTTGGCTCATAGAGACTAACTGCGACGAGCTGCAGCAGGGAAATGCTAGGGGAGAGTACTACGATGTGACTCAATACTACTGGGGCTTGATTAACTAAACTGTGATAACTCAAATATCACCCCTTATCAAAGATATCACACCTTAGGAAAAGATATCACACCTTATCAAAGTTAACATGCCTTATCAGAGTAGCATAGCAAGCGCTACAAACCCGCAGGGGCTCAGGGCAGGACAAGTGCCATTGGCAATTAGCAGGCATAAGTTCATAGCGCTCGCTATGCTACACTATGATAAGGCGTGTTAATTTTGATAAGGTGTGATATCTTTTCATAAGGTGTGATATCTTTTTATAAGGTGTGATCTTTGATAAGGTGTGATATTTGAGTTTTCACGGCTTAGTGAATCAAGCCCCATGTGTGAATAGGGCCTCAATAAATCAGGTGCACTGAGATCAAAGAGATCAGGGGGGATTCTGAATCTAGTAGTTGCATTGCAAAACAGCAGCTTGAGAAATTCAGTTCAGATGCATTTTCATGCAGGTGAACACTGCTCCATAAGTAAGATCTTATTTAAAATTGGAATCCCTTGCTTAAAATGCATTTTATGTCCTGCATCTGGCTTAGGTGCAAAAGTAAAGGTCCATGTACACACTCCCTAAATGAGACGGACTTGGCAGTTCTACCTGTAACCTCTATTGACCTCGCTTTCAGCTATTTTTATTTAATTTTTACAATGACAAAAAAGAGATAAAGTAATACACTTGATTGTTGTCTTTCATTTGTACAGTATATCACCCACACTCATTCAAGTTCACTTTAAGAAGAAGATTTTGTCTTTTGTAAATTAAAAACATTGCATCATTTAAGTGTTTTTGCAACTGTGATCTGGTCTGCACACTAGGGATGCTCGCTGAACTCCGCAGAATTCTAAATTCCGTGATTTCGCCCGGAATTGGTCCAATTCCGATTCCGCCGGTCGGAACGGAATTGCTATAGCTCTAAAACGGAATCCCGCGGAAAGTTTTTTAATTCCGCGAAATTTTACGGAATTGAAATTTATTTCCTCACCATCTATTTTCCTCACTTCCTCCTCCTTATTCCATTTCTCCCTCCTCCCAGGAGAAGGGTCTCATCTTCCATGGAATTGTAGTATTTCAAAAGCCAGCTTACTTACCATGGCTGGGAATTGAACCAAGGTCTCAGTGTGTGGTAGGTAACTGACTTAACCACTATACCACCAACACTACATGCTGAAGTCAGCCTAGCATGTACCATTATGATCAATCCAAGAGAAAAATTATATTGGTAGGTGAACAGAGGCGCCAGAAGGATAAAAGGAGATAACATTTTTAAAAAATTGCTGGGAGGAAGTGGTGGACTCGTCTCCGTTAAAGCACACACCAAGGACTGTAAATATATAGATACTTGCTATAACTGAATTACTGTTGTTTATCCCCTGCTTATTGCCTAAAGAAGTGGGCTGTGCCCGCGAAACGCGTTGCATCTTTGGGATATTTTCAATAAATGTGTATATCTATATATTTACAGTCCTTGGTGTCTGCTTTAACCTCCTTAACGGTAACCCCGTGTGTGACACGGGGTAAGCCGCCGGAGGTTGCCGCTCAGGCCCTGCTGGGCCGATTTTAATAATTTTTTTTTTGCTGGACGCAGCTAGCACTTTGCTAGCTGCGCCAGCACCCCGATCGCCGCCGCCGCGCGCCCGATCGCCGCTATCCGGTGCGGCGCGCGGCCCCCCCCCCCCAGACCCCAGAGCTGCCTGGCCAATCAGTGCCAGGCAGCGCCAAGGGGTGGATCGGGTCTCCCAATGACGTCCCGACGTCACCGACGTCGGTGACGTCATCCCGCCTCGTCGCCATGGCGACGGGGGAAGCCCTCCAGGAAATCCCGTTCTTTGAACGGGATTTCCTGATCGGAGATCGCCGAAGGCGATCGAAGCGGGCGGGGGGATGCCGCTGAGCAGCGGCTATCATGTAGCGAGCCCTGGGCTCGCTACATGATTTAAATTTTTTTTTTTTTTAAACTGCTGCGCTGCCCCCTGGCGGTATTTTTCATACCGCCAAGGGGGTTAATGGAGGCGAGTCCACCACTTCCTCCCAGCAATTTTTTTTTAAATTTTATGTACTTTTATCCTTCTGGCGCCTCTGTTCACCTACCAATATATTTGAGTCCACCCCAGGTGGAGGGGTGATCTACCCCCTTTCTTCCTATCTACAGAGAGAAACTTCTTAACCCTTAGTGAAGACAGGTCTAATCTCCTCACCTGCCTAATGAGTGGTTACCTAGGTGGTAACCCGTGTTTGTGAATATTACCATATCACTGTTTAATTTATCCAATCAATTTTGATATATGACACCATATTGGGCTCTCGATTTCTCTTCAAGAGAAAAATTAGCTTGCTTAACAATTTGTAGCATGTCAAAAGCCAACTCACATTGGCTGGGAATTGAACCCAGGCTGAGCTGGGAATTGAACCCAGGACTCAGTGTGTAGTAGGTAACTCACTTAACCACTATACCACCAACACTACATGCTGAAGCGAGCCTAGCATGTACCATTATGATCAATCCAAGAGAAAAATTAGCTTGTTTAACAATTTGTAGCATATCAAAAGCCAACTCACATTGGCTGGGAATTGAACCCAGGTCTCAGTGTGTGGTAGGTAACTGACTTAACCACTATACCACCACCAACACTACATGCTGAAGCGACCCTAGCATGTACCATTATGATCAATCCAAGAGAAAAATTAGCTTGTTTAACAATTTGTAGCATATCAAAATCCAACTCACATTGGCTGGGAATTGAACCCAGGTCTCAGTGTGTGGTAGGTAACTGACTTAACCACTACAGCACCACCAACACTACATGCTGAAGCCAGCCTAGCATGTACCATTGTGATATACCCAAGAGAAAAATGAGCCTTCTCTCTCTCTCTCTCTCTCTCTCTCTCTCTCTCTCTCTCTCTCTCTCTCTAGGACTTGATGCCATTGAACTGAATTTTCCATTTAAAACCATCAAAGGATACTGGCAGAATTTCACAGGCATTTTCAGAATTCCACCCAAATGGAACGGAATGACCAATTTCCGCCTAAAAATTCCGGAAAATACAATTCCGCTGAAAGCGGTGACCATCCCTACTAGAGAGAGAGAGAGATTAATCTACCTGGCTATCTGGGGTTCTCTTCAGACAACTGTTGAACACAAAAGGCAAGGCCATGCCTGGCTACAAATCGTTAAGCAAGCTAATTTTTCTCTTGGATTGATCATAATGGTACATGCTAGGCTGGCTTCAGCATGTAGTGTTGGTGGTATAGCGATTAAGTCAGTTTCCTACCACACACTGAGTCCTGGGTTCAACTCCCAGTCCAGCCTGGGTTCAATTCCCAGCCAATGTGAGTTGGCTTTGGACATGCTACAAATTGTTAAGCAAGCTAATTTTTCTCTTGTATTGATCATAATGGTACATGCTAGGCTGGCTTCAGCATGTAGTGTTGGTGGTGGTATAGTGGTTAAGTCAGTTACCTACCACACTGAGACCTGGGTTCAGTTCCCAGCCACGGTATCTAAGCTGGCTTTTGAAATACAATTCCCTGGAAGATGAGACCCTCCTCCCGGAGGGAGGAGAGAACAGGGAAGAAGGGACTAAGTGAACAGTTAATAGGGTCTATGGACTACCATATAGGATAAAAAAGGTTACATTAGCGATTTTTTCAATTTTTCCGACGGAATACGGAATTCCGCGGAATTTCGTACAAATCCGGCGGAATTTTCATAGCGACGGAATTTAACCCTGACGGAATCCGTGATTTCCGGCGAGGCGACCCATCCTTGTGAGTATAATCATTGTGTGTGTTTGCATCAGACATCACCTTATTAACATACTACACTATATCGGGCTCTCGGTTCTCCCCCTTTCTTTCAAGCTTTTTATTCCAGAGGTTCTTTAATACAAGTTGTCACAGATTTGCCTGCACCACCTGTGCAATCGCACGAAAAGGAGCACACAAAGGTGTGATTCAGAGTACCCCTTTAAGTTCCATCTGACTTAAAAACAAGAAGCATTCTGCCAGACCAGACCTTCTTTCCATACGAAGCATTGTTTTGTTTATTCTTCTCTGGAGAGAGGACAATCAACCCTAAAGCATACCCATCATAAATGCCAAAGCAAAATTCAAAAAGACATTCACCAGGCCTGTCCTTCGGATGCCCAGAGCCAGTGTCCCTAATTCAACTTTATTATATATAACTAGTGACCTTAGTCCATTTAAAAATGGGCTCTAGGTCTGTCATCGCCGCCACATGCGCGCGACCACACCCGCCGCAGCGCGTGCACACGTGGCCGCACACATGCGTTCACTCGCCGCGCACGCACACCCGCCCGGTGGCTGCACATGCGCACACCTGTCCACCCGGCCGTCCCCCTGGACCGTCCTGCTCCTGTCCCAGGCTGTCCCTGCGGCACATGCAAAGTAGCGCAAAAGCAGGGACACACACAGGGATAGGACGCAGAGAAACAGGGGTTTTATTATATAGGATTCCACATGATGCCATTATCTGAAGAATATTTCAGAACCACTTTGGCACAGTCGTTCACGAATCACAATTGACAGTGCATCATGTGACAAGGTCAACACACCTTTTGAGAGGCTAATGGTTTGAAAAGCTGGTTCAAGCCCTGAGATATCCATTCCTTACAGGGAAGCTGGTAAAACAGGCATGATTTATGTTTATAGGTTCAGCGCATGATGACAGTCTCAAATGTTGTTTTTTTACATCATATGTTGGATATCCACAGAGTTATGGCATAATAGGAGAAAATGCCAAACTCTCCCTAAGGCAAGGGGCAGGGGCATAGCTAGAAATCACTGGGCCCCATAGCAAATTTTTTTCATGGGCCCCCCTCACCCTGCAGGTAAATTCTCCCTCCCCCAACACAAACAGAAAATAAACGCAATTCGGCCCACATTTCAGCAGAAAACAAATGCAGTTCAGGCAACATTTCATCAGATAATAAATGCAGTTTGGGCCACATTTCATCAGATAATAAATGCAGTTTGGGCCACATTTCATCAGATAATAAACACAGTTCGGGCCACATTTCATCAGATAATAAACGCAGTTTGGGCCACATTTCATCAGATAATAAACGCAGTTTGGGCCACATTTCATCAGATAATTAACGCAGTTTGGGCCACATTTCAGCAAAAAAAAAAAAAAAAAGAGAATGTACTCACCTGAAAGAAGTCTTCTCTTCCGGCCGGCTTCTGGGCTTCCAGGGATCTTGCTCTTCCTCCTCCTGCAGTCTCCCGCGGACCCGCGCTGGCAGTCAGGCAGAGCAGGGCTATGGGAAGATGGCGCCCAAAGCCCTGTACTGGAGACACAAATAGCCTCCAGAGCAGGGCTTCGGCGGCAGCCATCTTCCCGTAGCCCTGCTCTGTGAACTGGCTGGCGCGGCGTCAGTGCGGGGCCTGTGGGCAACAGTGTGACGTCACGATGACGTCAAGGAGCTTCTGAGGCCCCTAAAAACATGAGGCCCCTGGCGGCACCCCTGCACACACACACACCATGCATACATACATACACACACACACCATGCATACACACACCATACATACACATCCACACACACACACACCATGCATACATACACACACACACCATGCACACACACAAACACCACAAACACACACACACACACACACCATGCATACACAAACACCATGCATACATACACACACACACACCATGCATGCATACACACACACACACCATGCATGCATACACACATACACACCATGCATGCATACACACACACACACACACCATGCATACACACACCATGCATACACACACCATGCATACACACACCATGCATACACACCATGCATACACACAGCATGCATACACACAGCATGCATACACACAGCATGCATACGCACACACACACCATGCATACACACACCCACACATATACATACACACACCCACACCATGGGCCAGTTACTCACAGTGTCTGGCTTCCGATGCTGTGACCGGGCAGACAGACGGGAAGGGGACGGAGCTACATGAGGGAGAGGCGGAGCTACACGCGGGAGGGGCGGAGCTACACACGGGAGGGGTGGAGCCATAGCCAGCGCTGCTCTTCTGTGTTCCGGGCCAGGCCGGAACTATGAAGTAAGTGTCGGCAGGCGGAGGGATATGCAGAGAGGCGGCAGGTGGAAAATAGTCCCATTTCACCTGCCAGCCTCTTTGCAAAGCTGCAATGGGGGGGGAGGGGGGGGCAGGCGAGGGTGCTCACTCCAGCAATCCTGAATGGGCCCTGGACCCATGATTAAAGAAAAAAAAAAGCAGGAAACAAAAATAGGCTGCAGGACAGGCGGGCCCCCCAGTTGAAGCGAAGGGATCCGGGCCCTATAGCAACGCTATGGTTGCTATAGCAATCCCTACGCCTGTGGCAAGGGGGGCAGACTTAGCCTGAGGTCAGATTGCTAGGGGTGGGGGAATCATCTCTGGTTACCATCTCCACCCTTCCTTTGTCAATTCATATATCTATAGACCATCAAGGATTTGAGTATTTACTGTTGGACTACTACCCACAGAACTTTCTAACTAGGGATGGTCGGAAATGCAAATTTCCATTTCTACCGAAAATCCGCATTCCGCCATTGCCAATTACCACTACTGATTCCGCTTTCCGCTAACAATTTACGTATTCCGATGCGGATTTTCGCGGTAATTTCCGCCACATTTAACATTGATTTTCTCAAAAACTACAAGATCTTTTTGAATTTTTTTCCTCTTGTTCCGTCTTGTCTGATTAAAATTCCCTTAAAATTTGGTGTTTCTAGCACCTATGGGGGCTTTGCTATTAACCTCTAAAGTCGGTGTCATACCGCATAGCGGCTCTAATGCAGATTTTCGCGGTAATTTCTGCCGACTTTAACATCGATTTTCTCAAAAACTACAAAGTCTTTTTGAAATATTTTTTTTCTTCTTATTTTCATTTGTCTGCTTAACATACCCTGTAAATTTGGTGTTTCTAGCACCTATGGGGGCATTGCTATTAACCTCTAAATTTGGCATAATACCGCATATCAGTAATGCAAATTTTCTGCATTTTACATTACAGTCAACAGCAGCTCATTTTGGCGGCTAATAGCAAAGCCCCTGTAGGTTCTACAAACACCACAATGTCAGGGTATGTTAAGCAGAAAAGTGGAAATAATATTTCAAAAAGACCTTGTTGTTTTTGAGAAAATCAATGTTAAAATCGACAGAAATTTCAGCGAAAATCCGCCTACCGCACTTGCATTACCGATTTCAGAATTTCGATGCGGAAATGCATTTTCCGATCGAAAATTCGGAAATTGCATTTCTGCGGAATCTGAAAGAGCAAGCACCCCTATTTCTAACTTCTATTTGGACTTACAATTTCAAAGGACAGGGTAATTCTACAGATGACCTCAGACATTATCCAGTTATTTTTCACTTTTATTCCCATTATATTATATACTATACCATTCTGTCCATTTGCTGTATTTATATTATGCTTTATTTTCCTATAAAATAAACGATTAAAAACCGTCCGTGCTTGTTCTGATTAGCTTTTGCAAAGAGTTCTGCATTTCCAAAGAGAATGTTACCATGACTCTTTTATTGATATTGTTATATTTTGCTATCTCTGTTGTTGAAATAACCCTTCTTCCTTACAGAACTAACTAGAGTTAGATTTGCATATTCACACAAAGGTGAATTGGTGGCAGCTACCCGATCTCTAAATGAGATTGCAGATTGTATCGATTGTACATACAATCAAAATTGAGTGGACCCAACCAGTCCAAAAGTTTACTTTGCCTGCAGTGCTGAATGCTTTCAGAATTCCCTCAGGGTCTGAGGCTGAATGGTAAGCAGCAGCAAAGGGAACAGCAATTGGAGGGTGACGTCACACAAGTAATGCATATAATACAGTAAAGATGTCCATTAACAGTGTATTTGTAGTGAATGCCAAGCCGGATCATCCACAAGGCAAACCTAGGAAGTTCTTGAGGGCTTGGAGAAAGACTAATGGAAGCTGACTCCCACCAAATCTTACTAATAAAGCCAGGTGAGGTGACCATCAGTGGTGAGAAAAAAACTGCTATCATGCCTAGCGCCCCATTTTCCCCTTAATCTTTTAAATAAATGATCATATTTTTGAGCAGATCATTCAAATCAAAGGAACAGGTTGTATTTAATTAATCATCAGCATTAAAGGATCCAAGCTAACCCCAATAGAGAAACCAGTTGTGATCGAATGTATGAAAATGTATGTAGGAAAAAGATCTAGCAACCATTTCAATAATGACTACCAAGGCTTAAGCATACATTATAGTTAATTTGTAAAAACAAAACAAAACAGAGGACACGTAGAGCCCAATAGTCAGGGGCGTAGCAATAGGGGTTGCAGAGGTTGCGACCGCATCGGGGCCCTTGGACCTGAGGGGCCCCGAAGGGCCCTCCCTCAACTGCAGTATTAGCTCTCTATTGGTCCTGTGCTCATAATAATGACTTCTATAGATACTTTGAATAGTGGTAATCATTAACAAACTGTTCCCCATCCCCTTCTTGCACCTCTGACACTGTAGTTACCATTGGCAGGTTTTGGTGTGCGCGTATCAATTGTTATGTATAGAGTGCTTGGGGGGCCCCATTGTAAAACTTGCATCGGGGCCCACAGCTCCTTAGCTACGCCACTGCCAATAGTGCAATATTGTCTGGTAAGCTCAATATATAATGTAATGTCAAAGGTTCTTATACTCACAAAGGTGGGTTACCATCAGGTAACCACTTGACAGGCAGGTGGGGAGTATTAGTACCTGACCCCACTCAGGTATAAAAGTCACTCTCTGTAGATAGGAAAATGGGGAAAGAACCCCTCCACCAGGGGTGGACTTAATCGTGCTGTAATATGTACGAACAGAGGCGCCAAGCAGAGTAAAACAATGTTCTAAAAATGATAAAAAGAGGGAAGTCGAGGTGGACTTACCTCCCTCTGGTAGTGGACATATACTGCCTGATGAACAATCCCGCTTCATCAGGCAGCGCCGCTCACACGCTTTATGGACCTGAACCAGTTTTATATGCTCCTGTACTGCCTGATGAAGCGGGATTGTTGACCGCGAAACGCGTTGCGATTTTATGGAGCTGTGAATAAATTGTATATTTTTTACTCTGCATTTGAGTATATGTCCACTACCAGAGGGAGGTAAGTCCACCTCGACTTCCCTCTTTTTATCATTTTTAGAACATTGTTTTACTCTGCTTGGCGCTAGTGATGCTCAAATACCCCTTTTTAAAATTCGAGTTTGGTCGAATTCGAATAGTAAATTATTCGAGGTCAGTCGAATATTCGAGTCGAATAATTTTTACTATTCGATTCGACCTCGGACTTCGAGCTCACTATTCGAGTCGGTATTCGAGCTAACTATTCGAGCTGACTATTCAAATTGGCCTTAAATAGCTTCCAACACTTGTTTTGAGGGTGAATGATGCAAGAAACCTCTTTTTTTCCAAGTAACAACAGCAAGTGATTATGTGGGGATGTTCCTTTAAAAAAAAATGTGGAAAGAGAAGTTGTGTCCTTAATTTTGTTCAGTAGTGTTACTGTATATTCTTCTTCTTCTTCTTCTTCTTCTTCTTCTTCTTCTTCTTCTTCTTCTTCTTCTTCTTCTTCTTCTTCTTCTTCTTCTCCTTCTCCTTCTCCTTCTCCTTCTCCTTCTCCTTCTCCTTCTCCTTCTCCTTCTCCTTCTCCTTCTCCTTCTCCTTCTTCTTCTTCTTCTTCTCCTTCCTTTTCAATATCGTCTTCTTCTTCTTCACGTATTTCTCTTTTCAATTTTTTTTTTAAAGAAATGCAGCTATTTTTGAGCGTAACAAATAGCTGGTGGGCGCACGCATGTTGGAAGCGCCATTGTATGTGCTCCCTGGCAGTGGAAACACAAAGACAGCAGGAGGTAAATTCAGCAGCAGGAGGAGGAGGATGAGTGTGTGGCAGCAGGCAGTCAATGAGGCAGGCAGCTCGCCGTGACATAATAGCCCTGGTACCTAGCGGTGATACCAGGGCTGTAAATAAACACAACAGGAGGTCCCAGACAGCAGTCGTGCAGCCCACATTGTGTCCAATACACAACTGGGACAACACAGTTTTCAACCCGGGCACCTCAGAAAAATTAAACCTTTTTTTTTTTTTAATGGTTTGTTTGGTTTTGGTTTTGCAACCAATATAGCTATTGTTTGACGTAATAGCTGGTGGCAGAGTGGCAGCAGAAGGTAATTCTGTGTACCCTGGCAGTGGGAAACACAGACAGACAGCAGCAGCAGGAGGAGGAATGGAGGAGTAGGCGAGCAGCTATTGTTTGACGTAATAGCTGGTGGCAGAGTGGCAGCAGAAGGTAAATCATCTGTGTACCCTGGCAGTGGGAAACACAGACAGACAGCAGCAGCAGGAGGAGGAATGGAGGAGTAGGCGAGCAGCTATTGTTTGACGTAATAGCTGGTGGCAGAGTGGCAGCAGAAGGTAAATCATCTGTGTACCCTGGCAGTGGGAAACACAGACAGACAGCAGCAGCAGCAGCAGGAGGAGGTATGGAGGAGCAGTGTGAGTGTGGCAGCAGGTAGGCAGCGTGACATAATAGCCCTGGTACCTAGCGGTGATACCAGGGCTGTAAATAAACACAACAGGAGGTCCCAGACAGCGGTCGTGCAGCCCACATTGTGTCCAATACACAACTGGGACAACACAGTTTTCAACCCGGGCACCTCAGAAAAATTAAACCTTTTTTTTTTTTTTATGGTTTTTTGGTTTTTGGTTTTGCAACCAATATAGCTATTGTTTGACGTAATAGCTGGTGGCAGAGTGGCAGCAGAAGGTAATTCTGTGTACCCTGGCAGTGGGAAACACAGACAGACAGCAGCAGCAGGAGGAGGAATGGAGGAGTAGGCGAGCAGCTATTGTTTGACGTAATAGCTGGTGGCAGAGTGGCAGCAGAAGGTAAATCATCTGTGTACCCTGGCAGTGGGAAACACAGACAGACAGCAGCAGCAGCAGCAGGAGGAGGTATGGAGGAGCAGTGTGAGTGTGGCAGCAGGTAGGCAGCGTGACATAATAGCCCTGGTACCTAGCGGTGATACCAGGGCTGTAAATAAACACAACAGGAGGTCCCAGACAGCGGTCGTGCAGCCCACATTGTGTCCAATACACAACTGGGACAACACAGTTTTCAACCCGGGCACCTCAGAAAAATTAAACCTTTTTTTTTTTTTATGGTTTTTTGGTTTTTGGTTTTGCAACCAATATAGCTATTGTTTGACGTAATAGCTGGTGGCAGAGTGGCAGCAGAAGAAGGTAATTCTGTGTACCCTGGCAGTGGGAAACACAGACAGACAGCAGAAGGGCAGTACACAGCAGCCCACTGTAGGTGTAAAATGTGTGGCTGCAGGCGACGTAATAGTCAAAGTGAACCAGGCTGGCTTAGTGAGCAGGAGCCAGGAGGTGGTAAAGGGTGGTAAGGCACATTAACGATGGTTCCGGCAGCCAGTTCATGTCCCCCTCTCGCCGACAACAGGGGCCAGGAACTCGCCTTCCACCCACGCCTGGTTCATCTTGAGAAACGTCAGTCTGTCCACAGACTTGTGAGACAGACGTGAGCGTTTCTCGGTGACCACGCCACCAGCTGCACTGAAGCAGCGCTCGGACAGCACGCTGGAAGGGGGGCAGGACAGCACTTCCAGGGCGTACTGCGCCAGCTCGCTCCAGATCTCCATGCGCTTGACCCAATACTCCATGGGATCAACAGGGGCATCGCTGTCAAGCCTGCTGTACGACCCCATGTAGTCAGCCACCATGCGGGTCAGGCGCTGGCTGTGACCGGAGGAGGATGCTGCTGCATGCATCTCCTCTCTAGTCACTGCTGCCGGAGCCTCTACAGTCCTGTAGAGCTCGTGGCTGAGAGACAGCAGGTCTGTGGGGCGCTTGCTGCTGCTGGATGCAGGCACCTGCTGCTGCCTCTGTGCTGGCTGCTGGACAGTGGGGGTGGAAGGCTGGGGGAAGGCTTCCTCCAAGCGCTCAACAAGGGCCTGCTGCAAGCTCCTTATTTGTTGCGCTGGGTCTCCTCCTGCAGGCGGCAGGAACTGGCTCAACTTCCCCTTGAGGCGTGGGTCCAACATCATGCTGATCCAGATGTCCTCCCTCTGCTTCATCTGGATCACCCTGGGGTCCCTGCGCAGGCACGTCAGCATGTGCGCTGCCATTGGGAAGAGGCGGGCCACGTCTGCTGGCACATCGACGTCAGTGCTGTCCTCATCCTCCTCCTCTGCCGCCTCATCCTCTCTCCACCCCCGCACCAACTCAGCTGCGCTGTGCTGATCCCCCTCATCAGCAGCCAGGTCAGGGACCTCCACCAAGTCCTCCTCCTCCTCCCCCTCAGAGGTGGACTGCGCAGCTGGTTGCCGCTCCTGCTGGTCCAAGGCTGCCGCTCCCTGTTCCAGCAAAGCATCGAGGGCCCTGTTCAGCAGAGAAACCAGGGGCACCCACTCGCAGACCATAGCATGGTCCCTGCTCACCATGTTTGTGGCCTGCAGGAAGGGAGCCAGCACTAAGCACACCTGCTGCATGTGCCTCCAGTCATCATCGGGGACGATGGACGGGAAGTTGCTGGTCTTGTCCCTTCTCTGAGCTGCGGAAACAGTGGCCAGGGCAAGGTACTGTTTGACAGCGCGCCTCTGTTCAACCAGACGCTCCAACATCGCCAGGGTGGAGTTCCAGCGAGTCGGAACGTCAAGGATCAGCCGATGGCGTGGCAGATCCAGCTCCTTTTGCACGTCTTCCAGGCTCGCACAGGCTGCAGCCGAGCGCCGGAAGTGACGCACAACATTCCTTGCCGTTTCCAGCAGTTCGCCCATCCCCTGGTAGGTGCGCAGGAACTTCTGCACCACCAGGTTCAGCACGTGGGCAAGACAGGGGATGTGGGTCAGGTTTCCCCTGTCTATTGCGGCAACCAGATTGGCCCCATTGTCGGCCACCACCTCTCCGACTCTGAGGCCTCTGGGGGTCAGCCAAATCCTCTCCTGCTCCTGGAGTTTGGCCAACACATGGGTTGCCGTCAGCTTGGTCTTCCCAAGGCTGACCAAGTGCAGCAGCGCTTGGCAGTGGCGGGCCTTCACGCTGCTGCTGAGGCGGGGGGTTTGGCCAGGTGTGCCGGAGGATGGCAGAGGATCGGAGGAACCTGCTGCAGTTCCCCTGACCCTGCGGGGTGGCACCACCCACTGTGTTGCTGCTGCTGCTGTGCCCGCTGCTGCTCTCCCATCCTCACCCCCTTCCACCAAGCTGACCCAGTGGACAGTGAAGGACAGGTAGCGGCCTGTCCCGAAGCGGCTGCTCCAGGAGTCCATGGTGACGTGGACCCTTTCACCAACCGCGTGCTCCAGCCCTCACTCCACATTGGCCATCACAAAGCGGTGCAGTGCAGGAATGGCCTTGCGGGCAAAGAAGTGTCTGCTGGGGAGCTGCCAGTCTGGGGCTGCGCAAGCAAGCAGCGCACGAATGTCGCTCCCCTCCTGCACGAGCGTGTACGGCAGGAGTTGGGAGCACATGGCCCGTGCCAGCAAGCCGTTCAGCTGCCGCACGCGACGGCTGCTGGGAGGCAGAGCCCTAACCACCCCCTGGAAGGACTCGCTCAAAAGGCTCTGGCGTGGCCTTTTGCTGACACGGGAATCAGCAGACACAGCAGAGGAGGCCACTGAGGACTGGCTGCCAGAACAGGCCTCAGTGTCGGCGGCAGGAGTTGCAGAGGGGGGAGGAGCAGTGCGTTTCCGCACTCCTGCTGGTGCTGCTGGAGGAGCAGGAGGGCGGGTGGCTGCTGTTGCTGCTGCTGCTGCTGAAGGCTGTGCAGTGATGGGTGTGGTGCCACTGCCAGCAGCAGATGCCTTCAGCCTCTGGAACTCCTCATGCTGGTGGAAATGTTTAGCCGCAAGGTGGTTGATGAGCGAGCTGGTGCTGAACTTTAAGGGGTCTGCACCTCTGCTCAACTTCCGCTGACAGTGGTTGCAAGTGGCGTACTTGCTGTACACAGTGGGCATGGTAAAAAACCGCCAGATTGGTGACAGAAACTTCCCCCTACGGCATGGAAGCGCTGCTGCCTGTCTCCCTGTGGTGGTTGGGGGGGGGGGCTTGGGTGCGGCTGGGGGTGGTACTGGCTGATGCTGCTGCTGCTGCTGCTGAGACACCAGCAGGCTGTGGGACGCTGCCAATGCTTGCAATGATGCGCCTCCTTGCAAGGCCCACAAGCGCATCCTCCTCCTCCTCCTCAGAGCTGCTGAGGACGACATCCCCTGGAGGTGGTGGCACCCAGTCTCTGTCTGTCACCGGGTCATCATCATCCTCCCCCTCCTGAAACATGTCCTGCTGGGATGAGGACCCCCCAAACTCCTCTCCTGATGCATGGATGGGCTGCTTGACTGTCGCCACAGTCTTGCTGTCCAATCCCTCATCCCCCAAAGTGCCCATCAGCATCTCCTCCTCAAGATCGCCAACAACAGCAGACAATTTACTCATGATGCCTGGGGTCAAAAGACTGCTGAATGACAGGTCGGCGAGTGACGGTGAACTGGCCTCCTCCCCAGACCCTGCTGGGCGGCTGCTGCGAACAGGGGTGGTGGTGGTGGTGAGGGTGGAGGCCTCGGATGCAGAGCTGATGGCGGGCTGCTCATCCTCCGTCATGAGTTGCACCACAGTGTCTGCATCCTTTTCCTCAATGGGACGTTTCCGACCCGGCTGGAGGAAAATGGGAGCAGGTGCTACACGCTGCTGCTGCTGTGTCTCTGCAGCGTGAGTTGCAGATGCTCCTGCTGGGCGGCGCCCAAGGCGTCCACGGCCAGTGGCTATGGGAGGAATGTTAGCCACTGACGCTGCTGCTGCTGCTGCGGAACTGTGCATGGTGGCGCGCCCGCGGCCGCGGCTTGCCACAATGCTGCTCCCTCTCCTCCTGATTCCCTTGCTGCCCTTCCCCTTGCCCAAACCGCGCTGGCTGCCACTTCCAGACATCTTAAATGTTTTGGGCGTATAGACAAAAGTTTTGTAAAAGGGCGGGTGAAAAGTGGGGTACTTTAATGGAGTGGGTTGGTTGGTGAGGTGACTGAGTGAGTGTACCCTAGTACAGTAAGTAAGTAGTAACAGTCAGGAAGTACAACTAGCAGTTACAATAATCAGTAGTAATCACAAGTAAATTTAGTGTGTGTACACTCAGACAGTGAGTGCACGCACGCAGGAGCTAGTAGCCTATGAACACAGTGACTGAGTGTCCTAGACTCCTAGTACAGTAAGAGTAAGTAGTAACAGTAAGTAGAACTAACTAATTACAATAATCAATCAGCGATCAGAAGGAAATGGAGTGTGGGTGTGTGTACACTCAGACAGTGAGTGCACGCACGCAGGAGCTAGTAGCCTATGAACACAGTGACTGAGTGTCCTAGACTCCTAGTACAGTAAGAGTAAGTAGTAACAGTAAGTACAACTAACTAATTACGATAATCAATCAGCGATCAGAAGGAAATGGAGTGTGGGTGTGTGTACACTCAGACAGTGAGTGCACGCACGCAGGAGCTAGTAGCCTATGGACAGTGACTGAGTGTCCTAGACTCCTAGTACAGTAAGAGTAAGTAGTAACAGTAAGTAGAACTAACTAATTACAATAATCAATCAGCGATCAGAAGGAAATGGAGTGTGGGTGTGTGTACACTCAGACAGTGAGTGCACGCACGCAGGAGCTAGTAGCCTATGAACACAGTGACTGAGTGTCCTAGACTCCTAGTACAGTAAGAGTAAGTAGTAACAGTAAGTAGAACTAACTAATTACAATAATCAATCAGCGATCAGAAGGAAATGGAGTGTGGGTGTGTGTACACTCAGACAGTGAGTGCACGCACGCAGGAGCTAGTAGCCTATGGACAGTGACTGAGTGTCCTAGACTCCTAGTACAGTAAGAGTAAGTAGTAACAGTAAGTAGAACTAACTAATTACGATAATCAATCAGCGATCAGAAGGAAATAGAGTGTGTGTTGTGTGTGTACACTCAGACAGTGAGTGCAGTGCGCACACGCAGGAGCTAGTAGCCTATATGAACAGTGACAGTGAGTGTCCCTACGGGTACAGTAAGAGTAAGTAGTAAGTAAGTACAACTAACTAACAATAATCTATCAGTAATCAGAAGGAAATAGAGTGTGTGTACACACAGACAGTGAGTGAGTGCACACACGCAGGAGCTAGCTAGTAGCCTATAAACAGTGACAGTCAGTGAGTGTCCTACTCCTAGTACAGTATAACTACAATACTATTAGTAAAGGACAGCAGAAATACTGGTATAGATGAGAGAAATAAACAGAGGACAGCTGCCCACAGAGGCAAGGCCCCCCTGAGGCCTAAACCTGTAAGCTTGCAGCAGCTGCCTGTCTCTAATGTAACACACAAGCTACTAACTAAAATACAATGTCTATCTAACTAACAACAATATAGGTGTATATGGCAGGTGTAGGTGAGCAAAAACGCTAGGTAAATGATCACAATAGAGCACTTGCTAAGCCAAAGCACAAAGGAGCAACTCTCTCTCTGTACAAGTCTCAGGCAAGCATGGAGAAACGGAACATGGCGGCCGCTATTTATAGGGTAGGGGCTAGCCAGGGTCCCCCTCTGTGATTGGCTGCCGTCAGAGGGCCTGGGAGCCCTCTGATTGGCTCTAAGGACATCAATCTGGGCTATGACGCTATTCGAGCTCGGTACCGAGCTCGAATAGCGCCGAGTTGCTCGAATAGCTCGAATAGTGAATGGGCTATTCGAGTGTACTCGGATAGCCCATTCGAATAGCTCCAGCTATTCGGAGCTCGAATACCGAGCTCGAATAGCTGAAAAAGAGCTCGAATATTCGAGCTACTCGAATATTCGAGCTCTGCTGAGCACCACTGCTTGGCGCCTCTGTTCGTACATATTACAGCACAAATTATAGTTAATTTACTCCTCAATGTACCCTAACATAGGATCATCAATTGAACACAGGTGAATATTTCACTCCTTTGCTGGGAAATGGGATTGGTATGCCACGGCAACACAGGAGGGGGTGGCCACAGAGTTCCAGTCTTCTCCGGTGAGGTGGCTTTGCAAATAGGAAGGGGGGTTGGGGGTGGGGGGAGACAAGGTGGCAACCAGCCCAAAATCGCACGATCATGTATTTTGTACCCTGTTTGCCTTGTATAGCTTTGTCTTCCTATGTTGTATACCCTTGTTACATCTTTCATTCTTTGTATCATTGTATGCATTTATTGTCCAGCGCTGCATAATAAGTTGGTGCTTTATAAATAATAAGAACAAAGTATCAATGATGCAATTGTTCAGGATTGATTGGACCCATCATCTTTTCTATTTATTTATTTTTTTACATTACGGCCTGAATAACATAATCAAAAATGCGATGGTTCACAAAAATTGTATTGTTAATGGACACTGTTAGGAGAATGGTAGTTACCTCCGCAGAAGGGAAGTGAGGCCGCCGCTTCCGCGTCTGACGCGACCGCGGATCTCGCCGCGTCTTCTCAGTCATTTCCGTCAGGCAGGACAGGTCTCTCCAGGATACATCTCAGTAGAGCAGCGCACGCGCGCGCCAAGAGACAGGACCTTTATGCTTTGAGGAGGCGGGTCAGCTGACCGGACGGTCAGCTGACCTGGCAGGGCCGATCACCGCTCCTGATTGGCTGAAGTGCGCTGGGCGGAACTGCAGGGTTACCTGTCTGTATTTAAGACCCGAGCTGTCAGTAGCTCATTGTCTGCTGTTGCTGATACTTTGCGGTTAAGCTCTCAAGGCCAGATTTATCAAAGCATTACCGACAGTTTTTTCTTCTAAAACTGTTCTAACCAGCAGAAGAACTGTTCTGCAGGATAGTAAGAACCTTCCCAAAGCCTATGTAATAGCAGCAGTTTAGCGTGGATTTCTAGAGCTACACTACAGTTAAGAAAAGTGCAATCCATTCCTTAACTGCTGCAGATTAAGAAGTGCTCATTAGCAGTTCTACAGTGCAGGCTAGATGTGATTTGTGAAGGGCTCCTCCCCCCTCACTCAGAGCTTGCTGACAGCAGGTGTGTTGGTTACCTCAGCAACAGCAATTCCCCTCACACACTGCACTGTCTGACAGACCGTCCTAGCTCCTTCTAGTCCTTACAGTTTAAGAAGGAATCTGCTAGTGATTTCTTAGGATGTCTGCGACAGTTCTGCACGGATTTCAAAAAATCTACTAATATTTTGTATCAGACACTCTTGATAAATCTGGCCCTCAGACATTAGTCAGTTCCCAGTGTGTTTGATCCAGCAGGACCCGGGGATTCACACATAGCTAGGATTTATATTATTATACTTGTAAAAGTAATTGTTATTATTTGTATTGATTATCTGTGTATGACTCTTTGTCTGAACCCTTGACTCTGCTCTCTGCCTCTCGATTCTGTACTCTGCCTATCTGATTGTTGCCGACCCCGGCCCGACCCCGACTCTGATATTGCCTCCTGATTCTGTACCTTCGCTCATCTGACCTGTTACCAACCTTTGCCTGTTTCTCACTACGCTTTTGCCTGACGACTTTGTACTGCCTCCTGACCTATCTGTTACTGATATTGCCTGTACGACCACTCTACCTAGTGATAGTCCCTACAGCCATGGGCTATTACATAGGAGTACTCCTGTGTTACTGTGCACCAAAAACACGTGTGATCACACTCTGAATAAAGTACTGACTATCGTGCTGTTAAGAGCTGTTACTGATCATTACAGACACCTTATGAATCTGCTTTTGACAAAGATCTGCTAATAAAGTCTGTGGCCCCTTATTTGCTACACTCTGGAATATTTCCTACTCCCGCCATGTGCATCACCTGACCTGATATTCTACACACAGGGGTGTCATCACCAGGCTGGGTGTGCATTTCCTTAAGTGCAGGTACTCGGGACTCTGCCATGCTGACACCGTAACTTTTCTAATAGGTTCTTAATATGTCTAATGGGTACTTAAATAGCTTTTGCCTTCATCCCTCCAGTGTAAAAGATGAAAATCTTGTAAGAGCTTGGCTTCCAAGCAAATGTAAATGCGGATCTCTCAGTACTGACATTTCAAAAGAGTGCAGCGCCACCAGCGGAGGCCCATTTCTTTTTATCGGCTCCGCTGTCACTCACGTTGATTAAGTCTGATAAACGCCAGCGGTCTCCTGGGATGGAGGGAAGGACAGGAAAAAAGAAGATGCACAACTCACATAAAAGCCCAGAGCACTGCTTCAGAAGGAAGGAAACTTGATGGCTTGTATACTTCTGAAAGCAGAAATATTCCTTTATCTGTAAGAAATGAGACCTATGATTTGAAGAGGACATTCTAGTCTGGCCCATTCCTTATCTGCTTTCAAGCCATGGAAAGCATTTGACACTCGGCTACTGTTTATCTTGGAACACCCTTGCGTTGTCTATGGCTGTAATTCTCCTTGGGATGAACTTCATCAGCAGCTCTCAGTGAGGGAAGGGAATGTGCAATATGTGATATGAGATACTGGGACTGATTGATAAGGATGGAGAACGTTGAAGAACATAAGTGATCCAACATTCCTGGACTGGAATAATGAAAAAAAAAGTGTATTAGCTAGCCAAATTCTGCAAACCTTAAGGTCATATCATACCATAGAGAGGGTTGCTGAGTGATTAGCAAAGTGGTTGAGTGGCTGCAATCATGTCCACACACTGCAGTCTTTTTACACCGATGCAGGATGTTTAGACTTTCTATATGGCAGTGAGGCTTTATACTATATTACTGCAGCCCCAGCTGTTCTCACTAAAGAGGAACTTTAGCGAAAAGGGGGAAAAAAATAAATAAATCCATTGCAAAGTGAGAAGTTAAAAAAACAGAAGATCAAGAAATGATTGCTATTTACCATGTCATTTGTTCATATTGCTTGATTTACAATGAGCCTGCACGTAATCATCTTTACTACTGACAGACATGGAAAAAAAAAAGACAGACAGCGCCAACAGCCATTATCTATAACCACACCCCCTAACAATGTTTTTTTTTTTTTATATATATATATATATACATATTCACAGAGGGAGATACTGGTTGCTTGGCAATTGGAAGCAGCTGTTATTTCCCACAATGCAACAAGGCTCACAGACATAAAACTGCCAGCACGGCTGCTCAAATCCGATCCGGATGCAATTCGGATAGTAGCTATCCGGATTTCTCCCAGTAAAGCTTTGCGGCCTGGGTGGGGGGTTTAATCTAACCTATCATGATGTCTTCTTCGTCTGTCCCTCGGCGCCTCCCACGATGCGGTCCAATCTGGCGTCAAGTGACTATACACTTCCTCCTTCAACCCGGAAGGAGGAAGTGTTTTTAGTCATGTGACGCCAGGGATTCCCAGACCATGTCAGAATACGGGAAAGTGGCTGGAAAGACTCTGGCCAATGAACATCGCTCCTGATTATAGAAATGAAAAAATCTGCTGTGAAGATTCAGGAGCACCAGAGGCAAATCAAAGTAAAACTAGGTATTGTGATATTGTTCAAAAACTCAGGTTTTCTGGCTCTTTAATCTCCATTGTTCTCTACTGCTCTTAAATGATAGTAAATCAGTCTTATGATAAATGAAGCAGAGTCATGCTTCCCAACATTATTTGGTGAAAAGCCTTAAGCGTAATGTAAGATTTAGACCATGAACGGTTGTCTTAAAGTTTGAAACTGCATGGTTTCTATTAATATCTTGATGGACCAGAATGGTAGGCCTAAAGGTGCCCATGCTTTACTCCAGGCCTGGATTTACAGGAGCTTATAGGCACAGATGTTGTGCACCCTAGACTTCGCCCTCCATGAACCTACAAACACCCACTGAAACAAACCGCAAGTGTGCTGGTTGTCCCAGCTGTCACTTCTCCCTTACTTCCCTTGCCAGTCATAGCTACAGGTGTCATTTAGCATTAGGTAGCCAGAGGTACCCTCCATTTTAATAATATTAAGTAGCTAGTGGTGCTGAAGGGCGATCTGGTCAGTAGAATGCCGAGAGCTGGGTAAGTAACCTCTCATTTACACTCTGCTCGGAACTCTGCATAGGGAAGGAGGGAGGTGTTCGGGTAGGGGAGTGAGCCGCCTTTCCATCATCAGGCGCCTGTAGGCACGGGCCTACAGTGCCTTATGGTAAATCCGGCCCTGCTTTACTCAATTTGCAGCATCAATATTGCACAGATTTGATCACAATAATGATCAAATCTGCAATGTGGCTGCGTTATTGTTATTTCTACTAATCCAGGATGCTTGGAAGTGCTCAGTCAGGTGTGCAGCAGGGGTGGTGTTTGAATTCCCGATGATTAACGGACCCGACAGACCCCCGACCGGTCTCTCCTCATATATAATGTGTTCCCCCCAGACCAGTGGTGAGTGTGCAGTGTATTTTTGGCGTATCTGTTCACTGGCGCGCCTGTGTCCCATGTCTTCTCGTAATTGCCGCTGGGGTGCCTGTATCCCCTTGACCCCACCCATGTACTGATGTCACACACACACGGCGGGGCAAGAGATACAGGGGCCCCTGTCAAGTTTACGTCCCATTTTTTTTTTTGGAGGGGGGGGGGGGAATATCAGCAGTAATATTGGGGACACAGTTACCTCATATTTTCACATCATATTGCCTATTGTGTCCCCGATGACTGGAGTTGGCAGCTTGTAACGGGTAGAAAATAAAATGGTTTTGTGGTGGGGGGGTCATCTACTAAAATAGAATACCCAAGTATATTACACAACATTCTGGAGAACTTTTTATTATCATCAGGCATTTTTTCATTACTTATACAAGAGTTTTTTTAACATGTTTTTTCCCCTTTCTTTACACTTTGTAGACTCATGTATCATGAAAAAGTTTAATTAGTTGAAATTCATCTTATCCAAAACAACCTCCAGCACAGAGTTCAAAATACATAAGTGGTGTACATGAATAATGCATCAAAGATATAAAATTAGATATGCTCTTCGATTATGACCGAGGAGCAGGGTACAAAATTATCTTTCCCAATCCTGAAACCTTGGTTTCACATACTGCTAACCAAATACAGTGCAGCTCAGCTGTTCTCATGTAATCTGTAAGAAAACAGGCAGGACAGAAACAAACAGTAAATCATTAATCCGTGAATAGTGACTGTTAGGAATTACACTTTACCTTCTCCTACCTGCTGTGGCAATATTGACTTGGACTGTCCTGGACTTTTACTGTGCCACCAGCAGAGGGCTTCATGTACTTTAAAGAGACTCCGTAACAAAAATTGCATCCTGTTTTTTATCATCCTACAAGTTCCAAAAGCTATTCTAATGTGTTCTGGCTTACTGCAGCACGTTCTACTATGACCATCTCTGTAATAAATCAACTTATCTCTCTCTTGTCAGACTTGTCAGGCCTGTGTCTGGAAGGCTGCCAAGTTCTTCAGTGTTGTGGTTCTGCTATGAACTCCCCCTTCCAGCCCCTCTCTGCACACTGCCTGTGTGATATTTAGATTAGTGCAGCTTCTCTCTGTTCTATTATCTTTTACAAGCTGGATAAATCCTCCTCTGAGCTGGCTGGGCTTTCACATACTGAGGAATTACATACAGGCACAGCTGTCTGCACTCTGCAGGAAGAAATAGCCTGACACTTCAGTGGAAGATATCTGCAGAGGGAAAGAAACACACAAATGATCTCTTGAGATTCAAAAGGAAGGGTGTATACAGCCTGCTTGTGTATGGATGTATTTTCTATGTGTGGACATACTGTACATCAATCTACTTCCTGTTTTGGTGGCCATTTTGTTTGTTTATAAACAAACTTTTAAAAACTGTTTTTAACCACTTTTAATGCGGCGAGCAGCGGCGAAATTGTGACAGAGGGTAATAGGAGATGTCCCCTAACGCACTGGTATGTTTACTTTTGTGCGATTTTAACAATACAGATTCTCTTTAAGCAGCCCTGGAGTTCTGCCATCAACCAGCAGGTGGTTGTATGCTGTTGGTGGAAAAGACTTGCAGTTCCTGATTTGGCCTGCGGGTGGTTCAGGAGACTATCCTGCAGGATCATATCACCAGCTGTTTCCTGTTGCTAATCTCAGAAGTTGCATGCATTTAGTGGCTTGCAAAAGTATTCGGCCCCCTTGAAGTTTTCCACATTTTGTCAGAGTACTGCCACAAACATGAATCAATTTTATTGGAATTCCACGTGAAAGGCCAATACAAAGTGGTGTACACGTGAGAAGTGGAACGAAAATCATACATAATTCCAAACATTTTTTGACAAATAAATAACTGCAAAGTGGGGTGTGCGTAATTATTCAGCCCCCCTGAGTCAATAGTTTGTAGAACCACCTTTTGCTGCAATTACAGCTGCCAGTCTTTTAGGGTATGTCTCTACCAGCTTTGCACATCTAGAGACTGAAATCCTTGTTCATTCTTCTTTGCAAAACCGCTCCAGCTCAGTCAGATTAGATGGACAGCGTTTGTGAACAGCAGTTTTCAGATCTTGCCAAAAATTTCGATTGGATTTAGATCTGGACTTTGACTGCGCCATTCTAACACATTGATGTGTTTTGTTTTAAACCATTACATTGTTGCCCTGGCTTTATGTTTAGGGTCATTGTCCTGCTGGAAGGTGAACCTCCGCCCCAGTCTCAAGTCTTTTGCAGACTCCAAGAGGTTTTCTTCCAAGATTGCCCTGTATTTGGCTCCATCCATCTTCCCATCAACTCTGACCAGGTTCCCTGTCCCTGCTGAAGAGAAGCACCCCCAGAGCATGATGCTGCCACCACCATATTTGACAGTGGGGATGGTGTGTTCAGAGTGATGTGCAGTGTTAGTTTTCCGCCACACAAAGCGTTTTGCATTTTGGACAAAAAGCTCAGTTTTGGTCTCATCTGACCAGAGCACCTTCTTCCACATGTTTGCTTGCTGTGTCCCCCACATGGCTTTTGGCAAACTGCAAACTTCTTATGCTTTTCTGTTAACAATGGCTTTCTTCTTGCCACTCTTCCATAAAGGCCAATTTTGTGCAGTGCATGACTAATCGTTGTCCTATGGACATATTCCCCCACATGAGCTGTAGATCTCTGCAGCTCGTCCAGAGTCACCATGGGCCTCTTGACTGCATTTTTGATCAGCGCTCTCCTTGTTCGGCCTGTGAGTTTAGGTGGATGGCCTTGTCTTGGTAGGCTTACAGTTGTGCCATACTCCTTCCATTGCTGAATGATCGCTTGAACAGTGCTCCGTGGGATGTTCAAGGCTTTGGAATCATGTATGATAGAACTATACCAGAACCACCAGGCACAGGAACTCCTTCTTCCCTCAAGCAGTTCTGCTGCTGAGCTCCAGCCTCCCCCTGCCAGGCCCGCCTACTAACATGATTCCGGTCTCTTAGGCCAGCCTAACCTTGCTGTTGTTCGCCCTGGTTCTCACAGCCCCTGGGTCCCAAGGCTGATACTAAACTGCACTAAATGACTTAACATAGGCCCTGGTGATCTCCGTTCCTGTGATTGTAAATGTGAAGGGTCAATAATCTTTAATATCCATTCTGCTCATCTATATTACCTGTCCCATGTACTTTGCCTATGCCATGTGAACCACAAATAATTCCGAGTATGACACCTGTTGTACTTGACGAATAAAAGTGATTCTGATTCTGATTCCTTTCTATAAATACAGTCCTTAGGAGACTCTCAATAGGTATGGTTTTATCCTCTTTGGTGTGGGAAGGAGTTAGAATCTATTTTAAAACTTTATAAACTGCGCCTGATCAATCCCTTTGTTGGACGAGAGCAGATCGGACATTTAGAGAATAATCGTCAGATCCCGTCAGTCAGACGGGAAATTGCATTATGTGTACCCAGCATGATGTCCCACCATATTATTACACTGTGTTGTGCGTGGCTGAGGGAGACCATTCAGGAATCTCCCCCTTGGAAATCCTGGGTTTGCCACTGGAGAGGAAGTTGGTGAAACTTTTCAACAGGAACAGAGATAGAAAATAAATATTTGTATTTTTGTTCGCTTCCCCTCATTCTCTGTCTCTGAGAACACCAGGGTACACATTATACACATTAAAATGTATCCCCAGCAGGGGGGTCCAGAGCTGTAAGGGGGCCGCAGCTACTACTTCATCAGGATTTTTTTGTGACTACACTTGTTTTGAGTGTGAAGATTATGATGTCTACACAATTTTTCACTGTGAGCCAATCACATTGACTCACATTGATCACAGGGTCAGAAGCCAATGAAATTGGCTCCTGATCGGCTCAGGGAGCTCTGCCATTACAGGGACAGCCAGGGCTGGATTTACCATAAGCGCGTGCCTACAAGCGCCTGATGAGGGAGAGGCAGCTCACTTCCCTCCCCTAGTGCCTCCCTCCTTCCTTCCCTATGCAGAGTCCTGATGAGAGTGTAAATGAGAGGTTACTCACCCAGCTCTTGGCATTCCACTGATGAGATCTCCCTTCAGTCAGGGACACCCCTGGCTACTTAGTATAAGGTAGCCAGAGGTACACTCAGCATTAAGGGACACCTGTGGCTGTCTACTCCATTCAGGGGAAGTTAGGGAGAAGTGACAGCTGTTACAGCCAGCACACTTGTGGTGCGTTTCGGGGTTTGTAGGTTCGTGGAGGGTGAAGTCTAGGATGCCAGGACATCTGTGCCTAAATGTAGAGTAGTGGGGGTATCTTGACACCCTGAAGAACAATACAGGAAACAAAAACTGGAGCCCAGTAGTGCAATATGTAAGAGCATGGATTTAATATTAAATGTAAATACATTTTCACTCACAAAAAGGGGTTGCAAGAGGGGCAACCAACCACAAGAAGAAGGTGGAGACAATGAACCCGACTTCACTCAGGGTGGCCCAACTGGACCTGGATGCGGTCCCTTTCCTTGGAAAGAGTGACAGATAACTAGCGGAGTCAAGACCACTAGAGATCTGTTTCGACACCTCCAACAAGCTTTGCAATATACATTAAGAAAAATGGGGGAATAGGTGCCCTGGTGTATATAAAAACTTTTAAAACAAATACAATGGAAAAAAATGAGGTGGCTTACCTCAGTGACCAGAACTTGGGGAACACAAAGGATATTTATTAAGCACAGGCAACGTGTTTCGCGGGTCTGAGCCTGCTTCCTCTGGCCAATAAAAGTGCCAATTAGAACATAGCAGTCCAACATAGAGAGCCTCCCTATGTTGGACGGCTTTGTTCTAATTGGCACTTTTATTGGCACTTTTACTGAGGTAAGCCACCTCATATTTTACCATTTTATTTGTTTTTAAAGGTTTTATATACACTAGGGCGCCTCTTTCCCCCAGTGTATATAATATATAGTTTTTGTCCCTATAGGCTCCTGTGATGTAAATCCGGGCCTGGGGACAGCAATGCAAGGGGGCTACAGTGACGGCACATCGACGTGAATATCGGTAGCAGTGGGTCATTACGGGGTGACGTCAGTAAGTGTCTAATTTTCTAAATCAGCAGTCTCTGGTCCTTAAAGGGCCAGAGAATGCTGGAACAGAAGGGGTTAAAATAAAAAACGTAAACAAACAAGCAAGCAAACAAAAAAAAAATTCCCTAACCTTGTCATGGATATCCCAGCAAAAGAAAGTGAAGGAAAATCAACCTAATGGGGATACAGAGAGAGAAAAAAAAATCTAAAAAGAGGTTATATTTTCGTTCCACTATTTTTTTTTCTTGCAGATGAAATAAATCTACACAGGCTGCCAAAACGTAGCCAATCAGACAACACATTACTGATAAAATAACGACAGTCTCGGGCGTAAGCAGTCGTGTTAGAGTCTCATCCAACAAAGGCATTTGTCTGCTGCTGGCTGATGCAGAGTAAATTACCATTAATTTGAAGTTTGTTTGATCAATGTACATTATTACTGCAGCAAAGCACACTCCCATAAAAGAATGATTCAGAATGGCTGTCATCTGATGCATTGTTCATCATGCTGTTTTTTCCCCGTTATGGGCAGGATATCACCAGCTAAAACTATGTTCTGCAAAGATAATTTATGTATCTATTTCAATACCAATTCACACTTGCTGCCTTTCAAGCAGCGATGGAAAAAAAACAGGTGTACTTGCGGTACCTCTGCGCTTTTAATGGTGAATATCTGAGGGTTCTATCATTAGAATGTTAACAGTGTGATATTTATTTAATAACGGTCTGTGCAGACAGCTCAACCTAATCAAAATATGAATTATTTTTAGAGATGAAAGAATCGTTCACACTCACAGCTACTGATCCACTGGATTCTTATTTTGTTTAACTTCTGTTCCTTTTACAAAAGAAAAGTCTTCCTTATAGTTACACTGTTTTGGCACAGTTCAGTACACGAGACCTTTAAAATGTTAATTTAAATAATACTTAAAGTGAAACTCCACTTTCACTTAAAATTGCTGCAATTGCAAATATTTTGTCACAACAATAACTAATTATGAAAACTTAATACACACAAGTGTATACCTTTGCAAAAGAGAATAAAACATAATTTTTTTTCCGACCATTAAATACCTTTAGGTTTCTTTCCCACCAGGACTTTGCGTTTAGGGAACGTTATAGGTCGCATAACGTGCCCCTAACGCAACGCCTGGTGGTGTTGGAGCAGGACGCTACCAAGAGCCGCGTTAAAAGCAGCTCTTGGTGGGCCTGCTCTGTCAGATGCGCTGCGGAGACCACGTGAGCGGAGCTCTCCACATCATGTGGTCCCACCAGCCAATCAGAGGCTGCTCCTGGAAGTAAACACTGCAAGTGCAGTGAATATAAAGTAGCCATGTGCCTGGCTACATAGCGGCCTCTCCCCGCCTCCTCTCCGTCTACAAAATAAAAAAAACACCCATACTGAGCATGTGCAAACAGTATAACACAGCTTAAGCTGCTAGAACGCACAGTATACTGCACTTCAAACAAACGTGCAGCGTTACTGTGTAACGCAACGTGGGCACTGTGAACAACCCATTGATTTTTCATTGCTGTGCGGTGGGGTGCGTTACAGGCTGCACTAACGTGCGCCTGTAACGTCTTACTGTGAAAGCAGCCTTAGCCTGTCAAAATACTGTTTCCATATACAGACTGGGGAAGGGAGACAGTGATGCTTGGATACCCCTAATGACGAATTTGAGTAAATCCGGCCACGGCAGAATTGAAATCCAGATACGCCATGATCGTGATCCAGATTTGAATCGGAGCTCCGAATTCGACTCTGATTTTAGCCGTGATTATATGTAGAATCTGTGATCACGGATTTGACTTTAATGTTAATAGCAAAGCCCCCATACATGCTACAATCACCAAAATTGAATGGATTATAAAGGTGATTAGTGGCTACAAATTAAAAAAAATTCAAAATGAACTTTTCATTTTTGAGAAAATTGATTTTAACCACTTCGCATCCAGACCTTGTTTCCCACTTATAGACCAGAGCAGTTTTTACATTTTAGTTACGTCCCTATTGAATCAGCAATAACTTTGTCCCTACTTATGACACCTATATGAAATATATATTGTTTTTTTCAAGACAATTTAGACTTTCATTGTATGGAATTTTTTCCCCTGAACAATTTTGTTTTCTATGCATTTTAATGGGAAAAAGAATACAAAAATAGAAAAAACAAATTGTTTCTCAGTTTTACCAATTCCAGTTTATAAATGAAAAGTGCTACTGTAGATAAAAAACACAAATTTTGTTTGGCTTTTGTACTGTTTATCACAAAACTTTTGTTCCTGTTTTGATTTTGAAATAATGACACAGTGTGCGTTTTTCACTATGATTTGAGAAAATAAAAGTATTTTTAATAGTAAAAATCAATCTTATTGGTTCAGGGAACATATATTACCTTTCACCATGTTCACTATGTAACCAATTAGTGCTGCATCAGATAGTGCCAGAGGTTTGCACAGGAGCAAGCCCAGTTGTGCACAGCTAGACTTCTGCTACAAGACTGTAACAATTGTGGAATTCTCTTTCCGTGATCAGCGCACAAGACGTGTGCGCTGACACTACGGAAATCCTCCACAAACTTATAATTTGCGGAAACCCAGCAGAAGGTGCAATGCACCCGTAGAGGGAAATTCCTGTCGGCAGGGGGAGCTGTGGAGTGCAGAGGAACAGCTCCTCTGCCCTACCACACACGCCAGACAGGAATTGCACGAAGGGACGGAACGCAATTGCAAGAGAGGCAATAGAGAATGAGCACAGAGACAGATAGTATATGTGTGCACCAAACTAGTCGCCAACCCGCGACGGTGCACACACCACAGCAGATATGAAGTAGGAACGCGATCGCGAGAGGTGCGATCGCCAGACGTGACACAAGGTTACAGCAAGGCAGAGCACGAGAGTAGCAAAGGCACAGCAAATCATACAATGAGAAGACAAGGAAAATAACAAACGCTAACTGAACGCGAACACCGCACTAATTCGCAACAGTGCACGCGTTCGTGCGCGGTCTCCACGTGATAAGCACAATAGAGACAAGCACGCCTAACTAACCATCGACAGACAAACATGAAACAGAGGACGCGAGCGCTTGCTTAACGGTTACCTCACCGAGCTTCCAGCAAGCGTTCGTAGCAGACAAGACAGACACACGAAAACAGGAACAGGCGGGAGATAGGATCCACAGCACTAGCGAAAAGAGGCCAGTGCGATCCAGGGAGACAGAACAGAAGGATCCACAGCACTAGCGCAGGATGCAAGTGCGATCCAGGTACAGAGTAGCAGAACAGAAGGATCCACAGCACTAGCGCAGGATGCCAGTGCGATCCAGGTACAGAGTAGCAGAACAGAAGGATCCACAGCATTAGCGCAGGATGCTAATGCGATCCAGGGAGACAGAACAGAAGGATCCACAGCACTAGCGCAGGATGCAAGTGCGATCCAGGTACAGAGTAGCAGAACAGAAGGATCCACAGCACTAGCGCAGGATGCCAGTGCGATCCAGGTACAGAGTAGCAGAACAGAAGGATCCACAGCATTAGCGCAGGATGCTAATGCGATCCAGGGAGACAGAACAGAAGGATCCACAGCACTAGCGCAGGATGCTAGTGCGATCCAGGTACAGAGTAGCAGAACAGAAGGATCCACAGCACTAGCGCAGGATGCTATTGCGATCCAGGTACAGAGTAGCAGGACAGAAGGATCCACAGCACTGGCGCAGGATGCCAGTGCGATCCAGGGAAACAGATCAGAAGGGGCTACCAGTAACAACCGCTGTTCCGGTTAGCACCCAGACACACAGAACGATTTCCTGTCGACCACCGCTGGGACAGGACAATCGCAACAGACAAACAAAACAGATAAGCAATCCTAACTGCACTAAGGAAATATGCCCAGTGCAGTTTCCAGGGATTACTCTAGGCTAATCTTCAACAAAGAGCAAGGCTGACACTCCCGGCGAGTGTCACACAGGATCTAACTCTTATGACCAGCAACTTACTGTGGGAAACACAGCTCTTTATAAAGCAAGCCCACAGGGGATGTGGCTAGGCAATCTGCATGACAAACATATGCAAATTCGTCAGCAGCAAGCTGCACAACTGACAAAAGGTCTCTCTTCCAGAGACCTGCAGAATGCAGACCTGAACAGTGATTAAAAGGCTGCCTGCCTGCACAGGCAGCTGAGCAGATCATCACAAAGACGTACAGTGGTGGTAAAAACTATTTGCCCCCTTCCTGATTTCTTATTCTTTTGCATGTTTGTCACACTTAAATGTTTCTGCTCATCAAAAACCGTTAACTATTAGTCAAAGATAACCTAATTGAACACAAAATGCAGTTTTAAATGATGTTTTTTATTATTTAGTGAGAAAAAAAAACTCCAAATCTACATGAAAAAGTGATTGCCCCCCCTTGTTAAAAAATAACTTAAAGGTGGTTTATTACACCTGAGTTAAATTTCTGTACTCACCCCCAGGCCTGATTACTGCCACACCTGTTTCAATCAAGAAATCATTTAAATAGGAGCTATCTGACACAGAGAAGTAGACCAAAAGCACCTCAAAAGCTAGACATCATGCCAAGATCCAAAGAAATTCAGGAACAAATGAGAACAAAAGTACTGTAATTGAAATCTATCAGTCCGGTAAAGGTTATAAAGCCATTTCTAAAGCTTTGGGACTCCAGCGAACCACAGTGAGAGCCATTATCCACAAATGGCAAACACATGGAACAGTGATGAACCTTCCCAGGAGTGGCCGGCCGACCAAAAGTACCCCAAGAGCGCAGAGAAAACTCATCCGAGAGGCCACAAAAGACCCCAGGACAACATCTAAAGAACTGCAGGCCTCACTTGCCTCAATTAAGGTCAGTGTTCACGACTCCACCATAAGAAAGAGACTGGGCAAAAACGGCCTGCATGGAAGCTATCGAAGGCACAAACCACTTTTACGCAAAAAGAACATTAAGGCTCGTCTCAATTTTGCTAAAAAAAAACAAACATCTCAATGATTGCGAAGACTTTTGGGAAAATACTTTGTGGACCGACGAGACAAAAGTTGAACTTTTTGGAAGGTGCGTGTCCCGTTACATCTGGCGTAGAAGTAACACAGCATTTCAGCAGAAGAACATCATACCAACAGTAAAATATGGTGGTGGTAGTGTGATGGTCTGGGGTTGTTTTGCTGCTTCAGGACCTGGAAGGCATGCTGTGATAGATGGAACCATGAATTCTACTGTCTGCCAAAAAATCTGAAGGAGAATGTCCGGCCATCTGTTCGTCAACTCAAGCTGAAGCGATCTTGGGTGGTGCAGCAGGATAATGACCCAAAACACACCAGCAAATTCACCTCTGAATGGCTGAAGAAAAACAAAATGAAGGCTTTGGAGAGGCCTAGTCAAAGTCCTGACCTAAATCCTATTGAGATGTTGTGGCATGACCTTAAAAAGGTGGTTCATGCTAGAAAACCCTCAAATAAAGCTGAATTACAACAATTCTGCAAAGATGAGTGGGCCAAAATTCCTCCAGAGCGCTGTAAAAGACTCGTTGCAAGTTATCGCAAATGCTTGATTGCAGTTATTGCTGCTAAGGGTGGCCCAACCAGTTATTAGGTTCAGGGGGCAATTTCTTTTTCACACAGGGCCATGTAGGTTTTGAGGTTTTTTTTTCACTAAATAATAAAAACCATCATTTAAAACTGCATTTTGTGTTCAATTATGTTATCTTTGACTAATAATTTTTGATGAGCAGAAACATTTAAGTGTGACACACATGCAAAAGAATAAGAAATCAGGAAGGGGGCAAATAGTTTTTCACACCACTGTATATCTATGTCCTCGTGGCTTAGATGAAGTCACAGAGGACGTAGATATACTGTAGTGGTGGATAAGGTGGTTAAAATTTCTTAGATGTAGTGGATAATAGCAGAGCCCCCTTACATGATGTAAACACCACATTTGCAGGATATGTTAAGTAGAACAATGGGAACAAGGAAGATTTTTTTTCAAAAAAACCTTATGGTTTGAAAAAAATCGATTTTAAAGTTTCAAAGGAAAAAAGTATACATGTAAATGCGGTAAATACTATTGAGTGGCGGGGACCCGGTGGAACGGCACGGAGGGCGCGGATGGTGTCCTCCGTGCCTTCATATGCAATGCAGGTATTTAACTTTTTTTTTGTTTTGGCCTTGGAAGTCCTTTAAAGAGATACCACATATTTTTCCTTTTTCCCTCATACAGGGATATACATGAGTCTTGATTTATTTCTCAATCATCACAGATGGTGCATACTCCAAAGTCACAGCAGATGTTGTCCAATATGCAGTTAACCTGTATTTTATGGCAGTCTTTAATAGTACTACCCTATCATATCATTCTGCATATCACCCTGCATGTTGTCTCGAAGATATTACTTCCAAAGGGGACACAAATGCGGGCACGGGTGGGGGGGGGGAGATTTAGGGAAAGAAAAAGAGATAAAAGAGGAGGACTACCTTGTTTTTCTTCCTTTTTATTTTTGATTGTAGAAACACACATCTTCATTCATACAGACTCCATGCACCCCTGCACCAGTCACACCTATATCTATAGTGCGTGCTAGTTTGCATAGACCATTTCAGGTGTATATTCCACCTTTTTCAAAAATTGTTTAAGATGAAATTCATTGTTAAGACCACAGGGGGATAGAGTTTGCAATTTGAAGATCCACATACTTTCCTTACAAAGGAGTTCATTCCTCCACTCCCCACATCTCCCCGAAATCCCCAACTTATAAATCCCTTTAAAGAGAGTGCCCTGTAATCTCAATCCATGTTTTTCTGCATAATGTTTTCCAAGTGTTATTTCACTGCATGTGTGACTGCACATTGTATTATACCTTTCACTTGAATGGATGGCAGACTTGCCCTCCATAACAGATTGTTGTTATAGGATTTAAAGTTTATTCGTCTCATATACAGCAGGGCCTCGAAAGAGTCCTACTGTATTGTTATTTTTCGTCACTACCTCCAAGTCAGGACTTGCGTGCCGTGCCTGCTGCCTTCCTTGGGTTTGTGGTGGTAGCCGTTTCTCAGGCTCCCACTCCGGACCGGAATCGAACCCAGATTCCCATCCTTTCACTGCATCTCCGTGACTGCACACTGTTTTATACTAGTCACTGCATACCTTTCACTGCATCTGTGTGACTGCACACTGTTTTATATACCAGTAAGTGCATACCTTTCACTGCATCTATCACTGCACATTGTATTACACCTGGCAGTCAGTGCATACCTTTCACTTGAATGGATGACAGACTTGCCCTCCATAACAGATTGTAGTTAAAGGATTTAAAGTGTATTTGTCTCATATACAGCAGGGCCTCGAAAGAGTCCTCCTGTATTGTTATTTTTCATCACTACCTCCCTGAGTCAGGACTTGCATGCCGTGCCTATTGCCTTCCTTAGATGTGTGGTGGTAGCCGTTCCTGCTCCTTTGCCCACAGCAGCAGCCAGGTGTCCGTTAAGGAAATCTTTGAGCGGAAGAAGCCAATGTATGCCAGGCACCCCCTTGCCCAGCATCTGACAGATGGCTTGGCGGAACTGTTAGCTCGCCAGCTGTTACCATACCAGCTGGTGGACTCTGCGGCCTTCCAAAAATTTGTGGCGATTGGGACACCGCAGTGGAAGACACCAGGCAACAATTATTTTTCTAAAAAGGCAATACCCAAACTGTACCGTGATGTTGAAAGGCAAGTGGTGTCATTCTCTGGCACACAGCATTGGGTCAAGGGTCCATCTGACCAAAGATGCCTGGTCTGCAAAGCACGGTCAGGTCAGGTACATTACTTATACAGCACATTTGGGTCCTTCCTTGGATGTGTGGTGGTAGCCGTTTCTCAGGCTCCCACGCCGGACCGGAATCGAACCCTGATTCCCCGGCCATTACCCGTGGTCACCATGGTACTGAGAAAGTAATATGGAAAGGTTATCACACAGTTGAATGAATGGCAGACTTGCCCTCCATAACAGATTCTCGCTGAAGGTACTGAACAGACAGCAAAAAAAGTAATTTAAAAAAATACATGTAAGCTTTAACAATGGTAGAGAAAGAACCATTGAAAGTTGATAAGGCAGTTAGACATTACCTAACCTGACATCATTGAGTGAGGAAGAGCAATATCTTCATGGTGCGCACCAGTCCAGCACGGTCATCACTACACAAACAGCTGTTTGTGGTGCGTTACACAGTGAGTTTGGTCTGTCAATGTGAAGCAGTACACTACTTACACTACCTACTGATCCATGTATACACACACAAGATGTTTTCAAGCACTTTAGGCCTCCAAATTAGGAATGCAATGTGATTTCAGCCTTTTAGGTATTATAACCCTGCTGTGCGTCAAATCTGTATTTTTCCCGGGGACTTTTAACGTGTATCCCACCCCGCCATGCCCTCTTCCAGGTGTTAGACCCCTTGAAACATCTTTTCCATCACTTTTGTGGCCAGAAACAGCGTTTGTAGTTTTGAAAGTTCACTTGCCCATTGAAGTCTATGGCGGTTTGTGAAGTTCGCAGATTAGCGAACCTTTTGCGGAATTTCGCAAACGCGGTTCGCGAACCGAAAATCGGAGGTTCGCGACATCTCTACCCGTGATCACAATGCCATGGAGAGCAACACTGAAGGGAGAAAGGAATACACAGAGCCCCTTGAATGAAATCAATGAGTTTAGCTTGCTACATATGGTCTCCCTATTACCCAGATAGAGTTAATAATAAGCCAAAATAATTAGGGGCTTCATCAGGGATACTATCAAAAATTCAAAAGTGCAAAGTGTAATAAATACAATAGATATGGAAAATAAAAAAAAATCATCTCATAGCCTCACGGCTATATTGACAGGCTATAAATATAGCCGTGAGGCAATGACATGTTTTTTTTATTTTCTTTATTTATTGTATTTAGTATGTTTATGTCGCACGCTGAGCACTTTGCACTTCAGATAGTACCCACGAGGAAGCGGGGTGAAACATATAGGTTTATAGGTGGCATGCTGTGTATTTGGCTTTGTTCACAGGGCCTGCAAGTCTATTGGGTGACAAAATGTACCTTGAGTGCCGCTAATCGGGCCACCTCCTGGTGCAGAAATGTGCCTTCTTTGCTGCATATTACGGCTTTGTGGCAGAGGGTGGTAAGGTTTAGGAGAGAAGTAGGGTTAGGTGCCACTAGGAGGGGGGTAGGGTTAGGCACCACTGGGGGCGGGGTTTTCGGCATAGGCACCACCAGGGGGGAGGATCTTAGGGTTAGTCATCAGTAGAGGGAGGGTTCTGTGTAAGGGTAGGGTTAGGTTGAGCCATAGAAAGATATCAGTAAACATTACCAATATTTTACTATCGGAATCCAGCAGTAGAATATCACTTATTTTAGTGATATTCTACTGGTGCCAATGCCCTTTTTTCATGTATGCATTATTTCTCCCAGCTGTGCATATGTAGTGCCAGCATCACTGTGAATGTGCAGAATCTCTTTGCACCTTGACATGAATGTGCCATTGCAGCAAACCCAGGTAACTGTAGGGAAAGTGTACAATTTACTTCAGAACAAGTGCATAATGTTACCGTAATTCCAGCAAATTTGCTAAAACAGTTATAGCAGCTGCAGATTAAATCTGAAAAGTGATATTTATTGGTATATTTAGTTACAAAATGACTTGTGTAGTGCCAGGTGCAGTATATATATTTTTGAACTAAAACAACCCTTGTAAGGTAACAGGATTTGAAAGCAATAAGAAAGGTGCCAAGTCAGTAATGTGATGAGCCTCTTCCTCTAATGCATTCTAAATCATCAACAAGGTCTACATACATCAGATATCCTGACCAGGGGTGTAATTACAAAACAGGGGTACTCCTACGAAAAATGCCATGTGGTTCCTCCCTCGACCATCCCTTAATCCATAACAACTGTTGGAAGAATTATGCCTCTCCCAACCTGATGCAATACAACCCATTTCCCCATAGTAATATATAGCCAGAATAAAAATCCCCCACCCTCTCCCCCCCTTAGATAGTATCACCAGTATGAGAATCTGACGCACGCACACGTATGGCCAGTATACCCTTCCACCCCACACCCCTTAGCAAATAGGGCTATTATAATCATCTTTCCCTGACTAGAGATGGTCAATGAGATGCAAATAATTTTGAGTTGATGCAGGAGTATGCACATTTTGTATGCAAACTCATTCAGCTTGAAAATGAACCACACTAATTTTACCTCAGCAGAGTTTGATTGTTTTTTGTTCAAGCTGTATACATTTGCATACAAAGTTTGCATAATGCTGCATCAGCTCAAAATTATTTGCACCTCATTGGCCATTCCTATCCCTAAGGCCTCCTTTCAATGGACTGTTGAGCTGTGTGCTCGGCAATCAGTTACCAGATAGCAATAAGCAGTTATCAGGCAGCAGCAAGCAGTTGTGAGAGTTTGAGAGGCATTTCACTGCCTATCAACAGTTCATGGAAAAGAGGCCTTAGTCTCACCCCCCTTCTTTCCTCTTAATATGGGTGAGCAGTATGAAAATCTTTCCATGATTCCCCAAACACACACGCACACACTTAATAAGTGTGCCTAGTGTAACATTCAGGACTCGCCCCTCCCAAACACACCTTCTTTAGTTAAGTGTGGCCAGTATGAAAAACACCTTGGACACCCAAGGCATTTGCCTAGGCTGCATTATGATGTAGTTAGCTATGAGTAAATGAAAAACAGAGCTGCCAGAAACTGCCAAGATACAAGCTAATCTGAGCTCAAAGGAAGTTGTTTAATATGCTGGAAGTACGTTAAATAAGTTACCCTGGGAAATTACAAGCGTACTGAAATGTTGTGCCTGTTTTTACTATAATACTCCCAATAAATTAAGCAAAATTGCAAAATCCAGGCAGAGATATAGTCACTTCCTTTTACTGCATAGCTCCCAACTGTCACTTTTTCAGAGGGACAAGCATTCTATTGGGGACCAAATCCCTCCGGTCCTCTTTCTTCCTCATTTAGCCCTCTTTGAGAACTGATGCATAGATTTGTTTTGATTGTATGTATTACACCTTTACATATTTTTTGTGCCTCTGAACATTGTTTTTGTGCTCTAAATATATTGATAAGTACTAATATGAATGAAAAATAGTGATTATAGAAGGGATCACTGTGGTTTGTCTTCCTATGTGTGCTGTTAAAAGAGCGTGACTGGCGTGTGGTGGGGCAAGGCTGGATTTATACTTTTTGTGCCCCTAGTCCAAGTATGTTATGTCTTTTAAGTGCAGCTGTGTCCCTCCCATTCCATGTGCAGCCCACTCTTCCATGTGTATTATCCATGTGCTGTAGCCCCTCTCTTTCATGAAAAGCTACCTTGTGCATCAGTTTCCCTTTTTCATGTGCTGCTCTCCATTTTCAGCCTCCTCTTTAACTATTTAACGACCGCTTCAGACCCAGGACCGCGTAACGCCAATTGGCGTCAAGACCTGGGTCTGGATTTTGCAGAAGATCGCGCGCGCCGATACGCCGCCTTCAGTCTCCCAGCGGTGATTGCCGCTCCGAGACTGTTAGATGGCGAAACCGCTGTCTGTCAGCATAAATAAGAGCTGTGATCTAGGGCAGTACTGTACTGGGGACAGCCGAGTGACTGACACGGCTGTCCCCCTGGGACACAGGAAAGCGATCCGCTCTCATAGGCTGAAGCTTATGACAGCGATCGCCGTCATTGGCTGGCTGGGGGGAGGGAGGGAGTTAGGGAAGAAAAAAATAGGGTAATTTAATAAAAAAAAAAAACATAAATATTTGCAAAAAAAATAAAAATAAACATTGGGGGAGCGATCAGACCCCATCAACAGAAAGCTCTGTTGGTGGGTAGAAAAGGGGGGGGGGTCACTTGTGTGCGGAGTTGTGCGGCCCTGCAGCGAGGCCTTAAAGCTGCAGTGGCCAATTTAGCAAAAAATGGCCTGGTCTTTAGTGGGGTTTAACACTGCAGTCCTCCTCAAGTGGTTAATATTTAGCATCCACTTTTTCATGTTCAGGCGCCCTCATGGGCTGCAGCCTCCTGGGCTGCGGCCTTTGTGGCCTTTCCATAAATCCGGCTCTGGGTAGCATCATATGTTTACCGTGTCCCTTTCTCTTATCTCAGAAAGTTGGGAGGTATGCCTGTGGGACTGTACTGCTGTGAGACGTCACAATCTTGCTCTGCTATTAAAGGAATACTATCGATACCCAAGTGTTCTAAAATGACAGTGTGCAAATAATGTCTAAGTAGCTGTGTAAACATTTTCCTACTTTTCATGTTAAATATCAGAGGCAAAAGCTGTAATTTATTGAGGGTAGGCAGGCCCGGCCCTAGACTTTTTGCCGCCTGAGGCAAGCTTTAAGCAAACCCCCCCTCCCCCAAGCCGTGGGTGTGAGGGGCCGCCGGAGCTGGAGGGGATAGCGGGCAGGAAGGGGGTATTGGGCCTAGCGGCGGGGAGGGGGCCCGGACCCCCCCCCTCCATCGCCTGGGTCCCCCGTCCTCCGCTCCCCTCCAGCTTTAAAAAGTTGCGTGGCTGGCTGGCTGGCTGCAGCTGTAAGAGGCATGGGCGGGGATCACTCACCTCTTCCTCGCTCCAGCCTGCGCTCCACTGACGTCACTTCCTGCTACGCCGCAGGAAGTGATGTCAGTGGAGCACAGGCTGGAACGAGGAAGAGGTGAGTGATCCCCGCCCGTTGCCTCTTACAGCTGCAGCCAGCCAGCCAGCCAGCCAGCAACGCAACTTTTTAAAGCTGGAGGGGAGCGGAGGACGGGGGACCCAGGCGAGGGGTCCCCCTCCCCGCTGCTAGGCCCAATACCCCCTTCCTGCCCGCTATCCCCTCCAGCTCGGGCGGCCCCTCACACCCACGGACGGGTGGCTGCCGCCCCCCTAAGAAGTGCCGCTTGAGGCAAAAGTTTCACACCGCCTCATGGGCGGGCCGACCCTGAGGGTAGGATTTAGCTATATTGGGACAAATAAATTGCAGAAGGGGTGTCTGCTTCAATGCACAGCCAGAGTTGCATATCAGACTACAGAAAGCAAATATCAAACATATCAAACTCTGAAAGCAAAAACAGTATGAAAAGCTGTGACGGTTACATTTCCTCTGCTCTCTTCAGACACTTTCAGCCAGAAACACAGGACACAGGAGCTGCAGCTGTTGGGAGCTCTCTTCTCTGTCACACACAGAGCTACACATAGAGTTAACTGATCAAGTGTGAGGGGAATTTCCCCTCTCCTCATGGCTCAGTGAGCCGTCAGTTGTCAGTAAAGTTTGAATGTATTTTGATAACAGTAAACAAAGAAGTTGCTACTAAAATGAATACACCAGTACTTAGCAGCACTTCCCAAACAATTCCTGTGTCAATTGAAAGAAATATGTGAATCAATAGTATTCCTTTAAGCTAGTAGAGGTGATCTTATGACGCCTTTTGAGAAGTTTTATTGGGGACTCCTGGATGTTCTTGAAGCTGTATACACTGTATAATCTATAAACATCTTTGCTAAGGCCTGTATTATGCCAAGGTAGTATGAGCATCTTTCCAAGAATATTTAATACTTTGGCTTTAAAGATTCAGCTGCATTAAACATTGCAGGTTCGTTAAGCTTCTTTGCCATATTTCAGCTCTTGAGATGACTTCATGTTTGCCTGGAGCACGATTTAGAGGATTTTAATACAATTTAGTTGTGTTTAGAACCTCCATCATGGCAAGTCCTAGTTCTGCTGATTTATTGTGTGAATTTTCCACTGAATTTTTATGTGACTCTTGATCTCCCCCGAGGTGCTTCTTCAGTTCTGATTGGCTAATGCAAATTTCCAGTGGAGATTAAGTATAAATGAGCTTGAAATTGATTTATTATAATGAACAAAATTGAGGTCTAAGGTCTTTTTCTTTTTCAGAAACCCAAAGCTGTCAGACTACGGCAATATTTTTGCTCTCAGCAGAAGAACAATGTAAGTAAATGTAAATTGCTCCATAACGTCTCCTGTCTCGAGAAGCAGAGGATGAGTTATTCAAGATGTATCGGAGAGGTACGAGAATAAAGTGGCTGTAATCAACGAATTTCTGAGTGTTTTGCCAATCTTTTATTTCCTGTGATTTAATTTTCAGGTCATCCATCTTGTAAGGTCAATCTCATTGAAAGACAACTAATTGTGTAATTGCCCTATGCATACATGACATTTTTTAACACAAATCTTCAAACTGCTAATTGGCTATTCAGTGGAAGGCCTACAGTCGCTGCTTAATATCCCCATTACTGCTGTAGTTTTGGCTGATAGAAGAAGGTATTAAATCTAATTGGCGGCTTAGTAAAGTATGTATAGAGCTGTGAAAAAAAGTAATTGGAGGAGATTAATTAATTTATCCTCAGACAAACACCTTTCCAAACTGGCAATCAATGTAAAGTGTTGGAAAATATTTATATTATGTTGGCCTTTATCAGGGGCATAACTGCAAACCATGTGGTCCCCCGAGAAAATGTCATAGTCCTCCCCCAGGTTTTACCTAACCTCCCCTCTCCCAACCTCCTCCGCCAATTCCACCATTGTTTGCACCTAACATATGCAGCCACCTTATAACAAAAAGTGCTTCCACCTTTTTACCTTTTCCCTATAATATGTGGACAACATCACTACTCCCCAAGAAGTGGGATGCATAAACATCTCCCCCTTCTTAGCAAGACTGGTCAATACCCTCTCATTTGTCACCTAACATATGCAGGCACCATTCTCTTACTCCATAGCCAGGCCCGGATTTACCTCACAGGAGCCCATAGGCCCAGATGTCCTGGCACTTTACACTTCGCCCTCCATGAACCTACAAACCCCCACCAAACTGCGCCGCAAGTGTGCTGGCTGGCCCAGCTGTCACTTCTCCCTTACTTCTCTTGCCCATCATAGGTAGCTACAGTAGTATTGCGTAGCCAGAAGTACCCTCATGTACACTTTCATCAGGAATCTGCATTAGGAAAGAGGGAGGGAGGCACTCAGGAAGGAGAGTGAGCTGCCTTTTCATCGTCAGGCTCCTGTAGGCACGGGCCTACAGTACCTTATGGTAAACCCAGCCCTGGCGATAGCAAATACGTAGAAATAAACTGGAAGCAGAACTAAGACATGTTTAATAGCAGCTTCTTGGAAAGGCAGTACTCATGAATTGTGTACACCTCAAGAAGAAGGAGGAGTGAGGATACAGCAAGTGCGGGGGGAGTTGGTAAACCAGAATACACACCCTACCACCAGGACTACGAGAAAGGTAAGATGTAACTGGGAGCATCTGACTGGGAACAGTTCATTTTGGCACGCAATCTGTAGGTTAAGTAAGGTGCTGCCATAGATCAGAATGTAAATTGCAGCTATGGTGCACCAGGTGAGTGAATTGGGCAACTGGGTTTTGGCTATTACATAGCCAAACTCCAGATATTGGCACAGAATGCAGCCTAGGTGTCGGAGTTCAGTTGTTTTATCTGGGATCATTAGAAAGCCTTGACCAAAGTCTCCTTACTGTTTTATGCTTACTGTTTTATGCTTACTGTTTTATGTACTGGCTTGAGCCAGGATCCTACATCAAATGCAACAGCCTTACCAGTGCGCTATCCAGCTGACTGGAAAGGATAGGGTGGGGGGAGGTTTAATAGTCAGAAAGAGGAGGTAAGTGTTTAGAAAGCGGTTATTTTGGGGGGAGGGGTGGATGTTAGATGCTAATCAAGTTGCTAGCAGTATACTGGTATTATATAAAATTACCAATATTCTACCTATCAGCAATACCAACTTAATATGAGGCTATTTTAAATACAGTGACCAGATTTTTTTTGGCTCAACCTCAAGGAGGGGGGTGCTAGTGCGGCACATCAAGAGCGCTGTGCCAAAAATGGGTGTTCCCATGACCAGAGTGGAAAAATGGGCATGTCCATGACATGGTGTGGGCGGAGCGAACTGTAATGTAACTCTGAGGCAGTGGGCCAGAGTTTCCTCCCCAAACACAGATAGGCAAAGTGACCCTAAAGGTAATTAGGCAATGTTCCCCAAACACATAAGAAGGCAGTGTTCCCACAATAATGTGGTGAAATAGGAGATTTGCATCATGGATGTCAGTCCATGACATGACTCTGTAAAGTGTTGCAGAAGATGCAAGTGCTACACAAGTACATAATAATGATAAGGCGGGACTTTGACTATGGCCGGGATTAGATGGTGAGCTCTGTATTCTTTAAAGTGCTGCCTTAGATGGCAGTGCTATATAAATACATGATAATATTGTAGGACATTAGACTATGACCATTTAGTAATAATGAACCCCAAAATGCCAAATGCTGCAACAATAACCCCAAAGTAGCAAATGCAGTCTCTATGGCCATCAATGAATAACTGTAGCAACCATAACTTCTGACACATAAATTGCAATAACAGTTACCTCCGACAAATGAAATGCAACTACCGTTACCTCTGACACATGAAATGCAACAGAAAACGATTACTCCAACTCCGCAAACGGTAAATGAGGCAAACATTACCTCATGCGGCCGCAGAATCCCATGGCTGGGACACCCGACGGCCAGAAGTGGGACATAACCTGGGATTGCAGCCTGGGACAGGGGACCCTGAACCTGGGACGTTTCCCAGGTAAAACAGGATGCCTGGTCGGGGTATTTTAAAATGCACCATGTCTGACTGCATAGTAAATGATAAGTCTTCTTTTTGATTTGGGCTTCACAACCTGAGTGCAGTGAACTTGTGTGATAGGACAAGTCATGATCATTCCTTTGTATGACATGTGCAGACACACTATAGTACGCATTAACCATCAGTCAGACTTTATACATTTATTTGATAAATGTGCCTCCAGTATTATGAAGTCATAAGTGACCCACAGTATTTGATACCAGATGACCCCCCCTCCCCTCCCCATTGCAGAGTCACAAGCAGAGCAGAGTGGAGAGGTAACTCACCTGTATGTGCTCCAGCGATATATCTTCCACACTCCAGAGTCCCCTCTGTACATCTCTCATTATGTAACTTGCCAGTATATTCTGATGGGACAAGTGATGAGAGATGCCTTGGGGACCATGGAAATAGAGAAGGTGCAAAAGAAGGAAGATGCATTGATGGAGTGCTGACAGGTGATTTACCTCTCCGCAGACTCTGCTTATTACTCTGTGGTGTGGCTGGCAGGTTCCTTTATCACCAGAGGATTTCATAAACAAGGTCTGAGGAAGCTGGGTTGGCTGCCTTGTGGGTAATCCCACCTTGAGTGAGCCCACTCCTCTAATGGGTGGCATCTCTCTCTCTCTCTCTCTCTCTCTCTCTCTCTCTCTCTCTCTCTCTCTCTCTCTCCTTCCTCCATCCATCCATCCTCTTATATCATGCAGTAGGGAATTGCAGATTTTCAAAACAGCTTATATACCATAGCTGGGATTTGAACCCAGGACACAGTGTGTAGTAGGTATCTGTCTTACCCTCTAGATCATGAACCACACTGCATGGTAGTAGGTATCTGTCTTACCCACTACTTACCCACTAGACCATTAACCACACTCAGGGCCAGGCAGAGGCTGGAGAGGCTGCAGCCTCAGGGCGCAGTGTAGGAGGGGGTGCACAATTCATTCAGCTATCATTTCCAATTGTGTTTGAAGCAGAAAGAAATAAGAAAAGGTGATACATGGCAGCGACTGCAAGCCAGATAAGTAGAGATTAAGGTGTTGGGGGGGTTGGGGGCCCTGGGGCACCTCTTAGTGTAATAGCAATCAGTGTGTGACAGCTGGGGTGGGAGGGATGGGGGGGCGCACTTTGCTGTCTCAGCCTTGGGTGCTGAAGGACCTTGTCCCACCTCTGACCACACTACATGCTAAAGCCTGGCCCTGAGTGTGGTTGATGGTCTAGTGGGTAAGACAGATACCTACTACCATGCAGTGTGGTTCATGGTCTAGAGGGTAAGACAGAAACCTACTACACACTGTGTCCTGGGTTCAAATCCCAGCTATGGTATATAAGCATGCTTTTCAAAAAGTACAAATCCTTAATCATTGTTTTTCGAAGGGGGTAGGAGGCGCCCGTATAGTATATTCGGGGTTCCCTTTATACAAAGAGACTCCGCTTGATGAATGGTTAAGAGCGTTTATTTAGCACAATAGACAACGCGTTTCGCGGTCCAAGCCGCTTCCTCAGGTCAATTACAGGTGCTTTTAAAACAAATAAATGAAATCAATAAAAACAATAAAACATAGTAAAACAAATTTACACTAAACAAAACACTAGAAAAAACACTAGACAAAGGCGCTCAGAGTATAAAACATAGATACTGACATGTGGTTATAGATATTCATGCGGTAGTAAAATTGGTCATAACTTACTACCGCATGAATATCTATAACCACATGTCAGTATCTATGTTTTATACTCTGAGCGCCTTTGTCTAGTGTTTTTTCTAGTGTTTTGTTTAGTGTAAATTTGTTTTACTATCTTTTATTGTTTTTATTGATTTAATTTATTTGTTTTAAAAGCACCTGTAATTGACCTGAGGAAGCGGCTTGGACCGCGAAACGCGTTGTCTATTGTGCTAAATAAACGCTCTTAACCATTCATCAAGCGGAGTCTCTTTGTATAAAGGGAACCCCGAATATACTATACGGGCGCCTCCTACCCCCTTCGAAAAACAATCCTGCATCACCCCATGCGTGGGGTTCTTCACGACTAACAAGGAGTGAAGCCTTTTTTTCAAGGAGCAGCGACCGACTATTACAAAGACCGAGTGGGGACGGGACTTCCCTACACGCCTGTACAAGTGGTTGCCTTCAAGCAACCTACACTTGTGAGTATATTTACTCTTACTCTTAATTTTTTATTCCTTTATCTGAAGGTAATACACCAAAAGGGCTCCTGGTACCCCTGCGGTTTTTTTCTTTTCTCTTCTCCATAACTGACCAAATCCTTAATCATGCTACTTTTTCTATCGAATTGATCATAATGGTAGTATGGTTTATGCTAGGCCAGCTTTAGCATGTAGTGTGGGTCATGGTCTAGAGGTTAAGACAGATACCTACTACACACTGCGTCCTCGGTTCAAATCCCAGCTATGGTATATAAGCATGCTTTTCAAAAAGTACAAATCCTTAATCATGCAACTTTTTCTATCGAATTGATCATAATGCTAGTATGGTTTATGCTAGGCCAGCTTTAGCATGTAGTGTGGGTCATGTTCTAGAGGGTAAGACAGATACCTACTACACACTGCGTCCTGGGTTCAAATCCCAGCTATGGTATATAAGCATGCTTTTCAAAAAGTACAAATCCTTAATCATGCAACTTTTTCTATCGAATTGATCATAATGCTAGTATGGTTTATGCTAGGCCAGCTTTAGCATGTAGTGTGGGTCATGGTCTAGAGGGTAAGACAGATACCTACTACACACTGCGTCCTGGGTACAAATCCCAGCTATGGTATATAAGCATGCTTTTCAAAAAGTACAAATCCTTAATCATGCTACTTATTCTATTGAATTGATCATAATGGTAGTATGGTTTATGCTAGGCCAGCTTTAGCATGTAGTGTGGGTCATGGTCTAGAGGGTAAGACAGATACCTACTACACACTGCGTCCTGGGTTCAAATCCCAGCTATGGTATATAAGCATGCTTTTCAAAAAGTACAAATCCTTAATCATGCTACTTTTTCTATCGAATTGGTATATAAGCTGTTTTGAAAATCTGCAATTCCCTACTGCATGATATAAGAGGATGGATGGATGGATGGATGGATGGATGAGGAGGAGGATGAGGAGGAGGATGAGGAGGAGGAGGAGGAGGAGGAGGAGGAGGAGGAGGATGAGGAGGAGGATGAGGAGGAGGAGGAGGATGAGGAGGAGGAGGAGGAGGAGGAGGAGGAGGATGAGGATGAGGATGAGGAGGAGGAGGAGGAGGAGGATGAGGAGGAGGATGAGGAGGAGGAGGAGGAGGAGGAGGAGGAGAGATTTTTTGTGCTATTCCGGAAAATTCCGTCGGAATTATAAAATTACCGCGGAATTCCGTTTGAGAGGTATTGGAATTCCGTTTAGACAACCGGAATCGGAATGAACCTAATTCCGGCCGGAATCATGGAATTCATAATTCCGCGGAATTTTCTGAGCATCCCTAGAGCAGAGAAGATCGAGCAGTGAGGATGCAGCAAGTGCCTGGGGGGGAGGGAGGTGAAGCAGAATACACACCCCACCACCAGGACTAAGTAGTTATAATCGTAATGTGCCAATTACAATTTCACAAAAATCCACATCATTTTTCTATTGATTATGATCTTTAAAGGAAAAATTGTAATCACAAAAAAATGCAAATTTTAATTGAATTACATTGATACACAAATTTTTCATTACAACAATATTTTTCATGTGATACACAAAATTACTATGTTACATTACCCATAATTTCATGCAATTTTCTTGTTTTACAAGGAATTACAAGTAACACAAAATTAAACACACAATTACAAAATTACGTTGCAAAATTACAAATGGGGAAATTACAAATTTTCTGATAATTACAAATTACAATTTTGTGTTGTTGTTGTGAATATTGTGTCAGAATTCCAAAAATGCTAAATTTCTCATCAGTCATCACGAGAAGGATAAGGTGAAACTGGGAGCATGTCTGACTGGAAGCAGTTATTTTGGGTATAAAATCTGTAGGTTAAGTTAAAGGGAACTAAGCACCCTTTCTCTCACTGGAATGTCTCCTGGCATAGAAGCTGCCATGCCCCCCCCCCTCCCCTTCTCACATTACTGTTTGGCAATGACTATAATAAAACAATTAGCTTCCTGAAATCTCTTCGGCCGGGGACGGATGGGCAGACCTGCCGAAGTAGACTAATAAAACGACTTTGAATGCTAAATAAAAGGTAAAATGGAAGTTTATTTAATAATAAAACATATTGTTGGCATGCATTTTTCATGTGCTAATGAGATGCCCTGGGTGTTAAAAGTGGTGCTTGGTTCACTTTAAGTGCTGCCATGATAGGCCACAATGTAAATATGCAGCTATGGTGCATCAAGTGATGAAATTGAGCACTAGGTTTTGGCTGTTATATTGGCACAGTATGCATCAGAGGTGCCCAGGACCCTATTTTCTTTGGCTCGGCATATTGCCTAAGTTACTTTTTTCTGGAAATCTCTCTTCTTATTCCTTCTCTGTACTCTGTTCTCCCGCTAACTTTCCCCTCTACACTCCTAACACTAACCATTCCTCCCCATTACAGCTTAATCATTTGAACACCGGATACAGATTAACTACCTAACGACTGCCCCACACCAATAGGTGTGGCCGCGACGGCAGCCCCAGGACCTCCTAACACCAATTGGGGCCGGCTACTGCAGGAGATCGGGGGCAGGCTGCACGCGCATCTCCTGCTTGAGGGGCGGAGCTCCACCCCACCTTCAGTCTCCGAGCTGCGATTGCCATCTTTTAACTAAGTACAGCGCTGCAATCAATGGTGCGACATGGCTGTCCTCCTGAGGCACTAAAGAAGCAATCGGCTCTCATAGGCAGAAGCCTATGACAGCCGATCGCCAGAATTGGCCAGATGAGGGGAGGGAGGGGTTTGTTAAAAAAATAATTACGTAAATGTTAAAAATGATACAAAAATAAATATTTATTTAAAAAAAAATAAACAGCTAGGGGACGATCAGACCCCACCAACAGAGAGCTCAGAGAGTTCTGTTGTTGGGGAGAAAAGGAAGGGGGGTCAGTAGTGTGCTGTGTTGTGCAGCCCTGCAGCTTGGCATTAAAGCTGCAGTGGCCAATTAAACAAAAAACAGCCTGGTCTTTAGGGGGGTTTAGCACTGTGATCCTCAAGAGGTTAAGACCCTACAGGGCTCCAGGAAGACCAATTAATTGCGTCTCCTCCTTTTCCCCTGCCCTTCCTGTCTATTAGTTTGAAGAGGGTTCAGTATGAATATCTCAGTCCAACAAGCAATGGGAGACCACAATTCATTACTGCCGGAGAGACAAGTTTTATCTATAGGCTGCACGACTGTTGTAAGACAATTGAGCTGTCCCTAGATACAACCAGATACTAGGAATACCCAAATACCCGAGTATAATATGCCCCTAGATACAGAAATTTAGAAGCCATGGTCTCCTAGATGTTAGATTTACATAGCTATGTGCCTCAAAATGAAGTGAATAAATAGTCACATGCTTCCAGATAAAATAATAGATTAGTAACAAGATTCCAAATAAAAGTATCTAATATTTCCATGCCTCCAGATAAAAGAATCAATTAGTCACATGCCTCCAAATAAAATAATTAAGTACAGTAGTCACCCACCATCAGCCAAAATAATTAAGTAGCCAGGTGCCTCACAATGAACAAATTAAATAGCCAGGTGCGTAAAGATAAAAAAATTGAATTGCCAGGTGCACCCTATATACATAAGTTAAGCAGCTATGTTCTTAAGATAACAGAATTAATCTGATCTGAGGTCTGACTGATGGAGAGGCATGGGGGCAGGCATAGTGTCCATGGTGCTGTTGCACCCATGGCACAAACCATGCCTGCAACCCTCTAAATACGCCACTGGCAGGTAAATTCATGTGAATTTCAAACGTGACATGAAGATGTTCTTCCCCTCTAATCTGTTTCTGACTCCATGTCTGCAGTTTATGTTTTGTAACCGAGCAGCAGAGAAATCACATTGCATGTCGCCGGCATTCACATAAAACCCTTACTGTCTCCACCATGCCTCTTCTGCTGACAGCTCTCTTTCATGCTACAAAAGATAAATAAGCAAATACCAACTGTAAAATAATGATTGCAAGGCAAGTGTAATTGCTGCCACCCGGCGCATTTTTATATTCTCCTATTACACAGAAGTGTGTGCCAAATCATCCCTGGCTGGCACTTTGATTTAATGGGAAGACATGCCTCCGTTTTATCCTTTGGGACTGCTACAAAGTGAATCCAAATTATAAGCAGGCATCCAACCTAAAACATTTATTTTGTTGAGTTGTCAAGCTGATTTTAAGTAATCACATAAAAAACTTGCTATTTACCTGCAGTCTGTCACTAGCTTACAAAGAAAATAGATTTGTAACAAATGACTTAAATCCTTTTCAATCTTCGCATTACACTGAGGAATCACTGTAGGTGTTAGCTTTGTATTTGTCATGGGATTCAACTAATATGGTTTCTTTTTGACTTACAATGCTCTTGATGTCATGATCTCTTCACCTTGAGGTTGGTTACACATCAGAAACCAGTGTTATAGGTGAGGTGCCATGAGATGATCGCTCCAAAATGTTAACAATAGGCTTTGGCGCAGTAACCTCACTTCTGGCTGAAGCCAAGCAATAAGTGAGACTCTTTAGCACTCACTTCTTGTGGCTGAAATAAGAATTGCACGGACGTTTATTGAAAAAATATGCTTCCGTGCAGGGCCGGAGCTACCATAGGAAAAAATGGGCAATTGCCCCAGGGCCACAGAGCCTGTAGGGGCCCCCAAGTTGTCCCTCCCCCATCTTAACTGTTGCTACCCAGGGACTCTGCAGAGTCTATTAAGTTGGGAGGTGATTGGGGGTGTTCAGCAGCCAGCTCAGGGGCGCAGGAGGGAAATTTGGCTGCAACAAAGGGCCTCTAATGACGCTTTTTGGTCGGGGGTGTCTGTTGGGGGGCCCTCAGGCTAATTTTGCCCTAGGGCCCAATTGTTACTTAAACCGCTCCCTGCTTCTGTGCATATGCATCACACAACACACATTTTTTTTTATTTGCCCGGTAACGCAATATAAATGGAGAAAAATTGGTGCACCAGACTTTCTGTATAGCCCACCGGAGTGCTCTAAGCTCAATCAGAATGCACAGTTCAATATTAGACAAAGTGGCTGGGCACATCCAGTTAAAACGCCAATATTTTTATTGAAACATCTTAAAAATGATGATACAGACCTAGGGGCAAACCCAGGATTTTCAAGGGGGTGGGGGGGGGATTCCTGAAAGGTCTCCCTCAGCTACACACAATACAGTAAAATAATATGGTAGGACATCATGCTGGTAGGACATAATGCAATTTCCTGTCTGTCCGACCAACCGACAACAGGATTATCAGGAGCAGTTTGGATACAGATAATAATGAGGACAGCCAACATTGCTAATGAAGGGAAAAGTGAAGCATTCACACAGCAGGTCACAGGGCTGTGCTCATACCTGGCTCTGTTAAGTTCCCCAGAGCTGCTCCATGCTCTGTACACACGCTGATGCTTTGTTGTCAAAAAGTCAATTGTAGCAGGGAAAGAAAGGCGGCGGGGCTGTAAGCTGCAGGATGCCTGCCGATATTCTAGAGTCTCAACTTTTGCCTGTCCCCAGACAAAGCAACCCCTGGTCTGAGGGGGGATTCTGGGCAGCTGTAATCCCCCCTGCATTTGCCTATGAGACCATGTATAGAAGAGAGGGTTACAGCATGTTCACGGTTGACAACTGTTTCGCACCCACATATGGGGAGCTTCATCATCAATCCTGATGAAGTACCTCATATGTGGGTGCGAAACAGCGGTCGACCTGTGAACATGCTGTAACCCTCTCTCCTATAGATGGTCTGTATCATAGTTCTGATGTGTCAAAAACATTTTTGGCGTTTTAACTGGATGTGTCCAGCAACTTTGCCTAATATTGAATTGCCCAGTAACGCACTGTTGCTTTTGCGTCAGATGCGATGCTTCTGGCACATTGCATCACACAACAGCAGGTATGAAATGTCTCATAAACTTTCATTGCTTTATTGTTACCCTGGTAGAATAGGGTAACACGAAGCAATGAAAATGCTCTAGCATGAAAGGGGACTCAAACAATAGGTAACCATGATTATTATTTAGGTTACCTGCTAATGGTTCCCTAAAAATTCTTGCTGACAAGTGACTATGATCCCCTGATGCCACCTCAACCATTGCACTTTGTTATGGGGGCTTGCTCTTCACACCCACCACTAGACCTGGCAGCTGGCATCAGTACAAAAAAATATTGTATTTTCACAAAATTGTCAAAGGAAAAGAATTTGCAAAAAATCTCGAAAAAAAACCACACAAAAAGTTAATTTACAGCAAAAATTTTGCAAAAGTGCAAAATTGTTTCTTTTTAGTGCAAAAAAATCACAAAAAGATTTGAAAAATCCCAAACTTATTACAGAATGATTTTCAATGGCATTTTTGCTTGAAAGTTTAATTAAAGAGACTCTGTAACAAAATGTTCATCCTTATTTCTTCTATCCTATAAGTTCCTATGTCTGTTCTAATGTGGTCTGACTTACTGCAGCCTTTCCTACTTGCACAGTGGCTGTATTATCTCTGTTATATGATCTAATCTTCTCTCCTCTGTCAGGCTGAGGCACTCAGACTGGAATGTGCAGGGCTGCTTGTGATTGGCTAGAAGCTATACACACCCTCCCCAGGCCCCTTGCAGGCTCTGTATGACTCTCACACTCTGCTTATGTGAGCCTATCACAAGCTGGTTAGTTTGTTTGTAAACACTGCCTAAAACTGGCAATTACAAGCCAGGTTTGCAGCAGAGAGTGGCAGAAACAGTACAGAGGAGCCCAGGAGAACATAATGAATAGGATGGTATGCTTTTTATTGTAAGAATTTTAGAGTACAGATTCTCTTTAACATTATGTTAGTGAAAGTGAATGTGAAAAAAATATTGGCACTTTCACTTATCACTGGTGGTGATGTGGATCTCATGCTTTCTTCAAATTGCCTTTACTGACAGTGGCCTCAATTCACTAAGATCATGCTGGAGATAATATGGCAAGAGAAAACTTACCTCCACACAGTAAGAGAGTTATCTTATCTCTTCATTCCTTAACCACTTGAGGACCGCGGGCTTTACCCCCCTTAAGGACCAGACCCTTTTATTCCTTTCAGACCACTGCAGCTTTCACGGTTTATTGCTCGCTCATATAACCTACCACCTAAATGAATTTTGGCTCCTTTTCTTGTCACTAATAAAGCTTTTTTTTTGGTGCTATTTGATTGCTGCTGCAATTTTTACTTTTTATTATATTCATCAAAAAAGACATGAATTTTGTCAAAAAAATGATTTTTTTAACTTTCTGTGCTGACATTTTTCAAATAAAGTAAAATTTCTGTATACATGCAGCGCGAAAAATGTGGACAAACTTGTTTTTGATAAAAAAAAATCATCCCATTCAGCCTATATTTATTGGTTTGGGTAAAAGTTATAGCGTTTACAAGCTATGGTGCAAAAAGTGAATTTTCCCATTTTCAAGCATCTCTGACTTTTCTGACTACCTGTCATGTTTCATGAGGGGCTAGAATTCCAGGATAGAATGACCCCATTTTGGAAAGAAGACATCCCAAATTATTCACTCAGAGGCATAGTGAGTTCATAGAAGATATTTTTTGTCACAAGGTAGCGGAAAATTACAGTTTGTGACAAGAAAAAAAAAAGTTTCCATTTCTGCTAACTTGAGACAAAAAACAAAATGAAATTTGCCACAGACTCACTATGTCCCTCTCTGAATACCTTGAAGTGTCTACTTTCCAAAATGGGGTCATTTGTGGGGTGTGTTTACTGTCCTCGCATTTTGGGGGGGTGCTCATTTGTAAGCACCCCTGTAAAGCCTAAAGGTGCTCATTGGACTTTGGGCCCCTTAGCGCAGTTAGGCTGCAAAAAAGTGCCACACATGTGGTATTGCCATACTCAGGAGAAGTAGTATAATGTGTTTTGGGGTGTATTTTTACACATACCCATGCTAGGTGGGAGAAATATCTCTGTACCGCCACCAGGTCGAAAGCATATGCAGCTGGTGCAGAGAGAACGGTTTGGTCCTAAACACAGCAAAAACGGTGGAGATGATTGTTGATTTCAGGAGGCGCGCCTCTACCCCGCCTCCAATCCACATAGATGGCATGGAAGTGGAAAGAGTCCCCAGTGTCCGCCTACTGGGCACAACTATCTCCAATGACCTGAGGTGGAACACCAACACTGCCTCAACACAGAGGAAAGCCCAACAGAGACTTTTCTTTCTCCGCCAACTGAAAAAGTTCGGTATGTCCCAAAAACTGCTGACAAATTTCTACTCAGCCACGATTGAATCCGTCCTATGCTCTTCCATCCTAGTCTGGTACACCAGCTCCTCCGCCAGCGACAAGCTCAAACTGCAGAGGGTCATCAAATCTGCAGAGAGGATCATCGGGAGATCCCTTCCCTTTCTGGACCTCCTCTACCACTCCAGGCTGAACACCAGAGCATTAAAGATCGCCAACGACCCCTCACACCCAGGCTACCGCTTCTTTAACCAGCTCCCCTCAAGCCGGAAGCTCCGGTTCCGGTCCATCTACACCAGGACCACAAGACATAAGAACAGTTTCTTTCCCTCTGCTGTCAACCTCCTGAACTCTCGCCATGGAAATGCCTATCCCCACCCCATAATACCAAGACGCACTGAGGCACTTTGCACATAGCTCAAGCGTACTTTTTTTGGGTTGTTTTTTATTGTATTGTAACTTATGCCATTGTCTCCCTCTGCATACATGTTCTATAATGTTCTGTTTTTTTTTTTTTTTTCTTTTTTTTTCTGTATAATGTTCTGTTACTACTGCATGTCCTCTATCTGTAACTACTGTATACCGTGTATCAGTACCCTGTACGTGCCAAGCCCAATTCCGGGCACGACCCAGTCGTGCTTGGCGAAATAAAGTTTCTGATTCTGATTCTGATTCTGTAAATGACAATTGTTTGATTTTTTTTTTTACACACAATTGTCCATTTACAGAGATATTTCTCCCACTCAGCATGGGTATGTGTAAAAATACACCCCAAAACACATTATACTACTTCTCCTGAGTACGGCGATACCACATGTGTGGCACTTTTTTGCACCCTAAGTGCGCTAAGGGGCCCAAAGTCCAATGAGTACCTTTAGGATTTCACAGGTCATTTTTGTTTCAAGACTACTACTCACGGTTTAGGGCCCCTAAAATGCCAGGGCAGCATAGGAACCCCACTAATGACCCTATTTTAGAAAGAAGACACCCCAAGGTATTCCGTTAGGAGTATGGTGAGTTCATAGAAGATATTATTTTTTGTCACAAGTTAGCGGAAATTGATTTTAATTGTTTTTTTTCACAAAGTGTCATTTTCCGCTAATTTGTGACAAAAAATAAAATCTTCTATGAACTCACCATACTCCTAAAGAAATACCTTTTGGTGTCTTCTTTCTAGAATGGGGTCATTTGTGGGGTTCCTATATTGCCCTGGCATTTTAGGGGCCCTAAACCGTGAGGAGTAGTCTTGAAACCAAATGTCTCAAAATGACCTGTGAAATCCTAAAGGTACTCATTGGACTTTGGGCCCCTTAGCGTACTTAGGGTGTAAAAAAGTGCCACACATGTGGTACCGCCGTACTTAGGAGAAGTAGTATAATGTGTTTTGTGGTGTATTTTTACACATACCCATGCTGGGTGGGAGAAATATCTCTGTAAATGACAATTGTTTGATTTTTTTTACACACAATTGTCCATTTACAGAGAGATTTCTCCCACCCAGCATGGGTATGTGTAAAAATACACCCCAAAACACATTATACTACTTCTCCCGAGTACGGCGATACCACGTGTGACACTTTTTTGCAGCCTAGGTGCGCTAAGGGGCCCAATGTCCTATTCACAGGTCATTTTGAGGCATTTGTTTTCTAGACTACTCCTCACGGTTTAGGGCCCCTAAAATGCCAGGGCAGTATAGGTACCCCACAAGTGACCCCATTTAAAAAGAAGACACCCCAAGGTATTCCGTTAGGTGTATGGTGAGTTAATAGAAGATTTTATTTTTTGTCACAAGTTAGTGAAAAATGACACTTTGTGAAAAAAAAACATTAAAAATCAATTTCCGCTAACTTTGGACAGAAATAAAATCTTCTATGAACTCGTCATACAACTAACAGAATACCTTGGGGTGTCTTTTTTCTAAAATGGGGTCACTTGTGGGGTTCCTATACCGCCCTAGCATTTTACGGGCCCTAAACCGTGAGTAGTCTGGAAACCAAATGTCTCAAAATGACTGTTCAGGGGTATAAGCATCTGCAAATTTTGATGACAGGTGGTCTATGAGGGGGCGAATTTTGTGGAAACGGTCATAAGCAGGGTGGCCTTTTAGATGACAGGTTGTATTGGGCCTGATCTGATGGTTAGGAGTGCTAGGGGGGTGACAGGAGGTGATTGATGGGTGTCTCAGGGGGTGGTTAGAGGGGAAAATAGATGCAATCAATGCACTGGGGAGGTGATCGGAAGTGGGTCTGAGGGGGATCTGAGGGTTTGGCCGAGTGATCAGGAGCCCACACGGGTCAAATTAGGGCCTGATCTGATGGGTAGGTGTGCTAGGGGGTGACAGGAAGTGATTGATGGGTGTCTCAAGGTGTGATTAGAGGGGGGAATAGATGCAAGCAATGCACTGGCGAGGTGATCAGGGCTGGGGTCTGAGGGCGTTCTGAGGGTGTGGGCGGGTGATTGGGTGCCCTAGGGGCAGATAGGGGTCTAATCTGATGGGTAGCAGTGACAGGGGGTGATTGATGGGTAATTAGTGGGTGTTTAGGGTAGAGAACAGATGTAAACAATGCACTTGGGAGGTGATCTGAAGGTCGGATCTGCGAGCGATCTATTGGTGTGGGTGGGTGATCAGATTGCCCACAAGGGGCAGGTTAGGGGCTGATTGATGGGTGGCAGCGACAGGGGGTGATTGATGGGTGGCAGTGACAGGGGGTGATTGACAGGTGATCAGTGGGTTATTACAGGGAAGAACAGATGTAAGTAATGCACTGGCGAATTGATAAGGGGGGGTCTGAGGGCAATCTGAGCATGTAGGTGGGTGATTGGGTGCCCCCAAGGGGCAGATTAGGGTCTGATCTGATGGGTAACAGTGACAGGTGGTGATAGGGGGTGATTGATGGGTGATTGACAGGTGATCAGTGGGTTATTACAGGGAAGAACAGATGTAAATAATGCACTGGCGAATTGATAAGGGGGGGTCTGAGGGCAATCTGAGCGTGTGGGCGGGTGATTGGGTGCCCGCAAGGGCCAGATTAGGGTCTGATCTGATGGGTAACAGTGACAGGTGGTGATAGGGGGTGATTGATGGGTAATTAGTGGGTGTTTAGGGTAGAGAACAGATGTAAACACTGCACTTGGGAGAAGATCTGACGTCGGATCTGTGGGCGATCTATTGGTGTGGGTGGGTGATCAGATTGCCCGCAAGGGGCAGGTTAGGGGCTGATTGATGGGTGGCAGTGACAGGGGGTGATTGATGGGTGATTGATGGGTGATTGACAGGTGATTGACAGGTGATCAGGGGGATAGATGCATACAGTACACAGGGGGGGGGGGGGTCTGGGGGGAGGGGTCTGGGGAGAATCTGAGGGGTGGGGGGGGTGATCAGGAGGGAGCAGGGGGCAGTTTAGGGCATAAAAAAAATAGTGTTTACAGGTAGTGACAGGGAGTGATTGATGGGTGATTAGGGGGGTGATTGGGTGCAAACAGTGGTCTGGGGGGTGGGCAGGGGGGGGTCTGAGGGGTGCTGTGGGCGATCAGGGGGCGGGGGGGGGGGAAATCAGTGTGCTTGGGTGCAGACTAGGGTGGCTCGGACACTGGGACCACCAGGGCAGGAGGCAGCCTGTATAATACACTTTGTATACATTACAAAGTGTATTATACACTTTGTATGCGGCGATCCGGGTGCTAGTAACCTGCCGGTGCTTCCGAACGGCCGGTGGGTTACAGCGCGAGGGGGGCGGAGCCAGTCGCCGGTGGCTGATCGTGTCACGAATGACGCGATCACTCCGCCCATGCCCGTACAAGGACCGCCGCCAATTGTACATGCGGCGGTCCTTGTGGGATCCACTTGCCGGCCGCCTCTGTGCAGTGGGCGGTCGGCAAGTGGTTAAGTTACCTCCTCTGTAGTTAATTTACTTCCTTTGTAGTTAATTTACATCCTCTGTAGTTATTTTCACACGCAGCTAATTAATAGCCTGTCTTTAACTCTGGAGTTATTTTAAGGATTGGAGAGTTTACTTAAAGACAGAAGAGTTAACTTTAAGTTTGCCTGAGGTAAAATGTTTCCTGAATACTACATGCCTTATCACCATGGTGATGACTCTAGAAACGTTATTAAAGACAGGAGATAAACTTAGTGAATTGAGGCCAATGTCTTATTCCTCTGTCCTCTCTTATTTCACCTTCTATTTTACCTTTGCTATGTGAACAGGATAAGGGTTATATGCAGAAAAGAGAGGTTATTTGAAAGTACAGGATGTGAACAATATGTCTGCTTCAATGAAAGCAGGAAGTAGAAACACTGCAGATTTATCGCAGGACTTGAATCAGCTGTAAGGATTGCAGGAGTTGTATCAGCTGTAACAAAGAAATACAAGGTTATTACGCTGTTGCGTATCTTTTAGAGCAGAGAGGAAGTTCTAAGTTCAGGTCCGCTTTAACAATAAAAGGTACGTGTGCCATACCTTTAACACCTCTGTCTCCCAAGTCCTAGCACAGAATTATATAAATCCATTTTTACTGATGAATGCCAAACCAGCCTTAAGTAGCTGTTTTTTAGATGACATGAATCAGAAAAAGCAACATGTAGGGAAACTGACATTAAATGTAGCATTATTTATTCAAACATAAAGACTTGGCATTACTAAAACACCCTCCCTATTAAAGGACGCCTCAAGTGAGAGGGCCGTGGAGGCTTCCATATTTATTTCCTTTTAACTAGTTGCCGACCGCGGCGACAGCCCCAGGACCGCTCCATGCTGATTGTCGTGAACGGCTTCTTATGGGGCTTGCAGGAGATTGCGTGCGCAGATGCGCGCGTATCTCTGCTGGGAGACTGTTAGACACCGCCTATAAACATTGTACAGCGCTGCAATCTAAGGCAGCCATGTGACAGGGTGGTCCCCCTGGGACACAGGAGAGCGATTGGCTCTCATAGGCTGAAGCCTATGACAGCCGATGGCTGGGGGGAGGGAGGAAGTTCAGGGGAAAAAATAAATAAATAGGTACTTTTATTTTAAAATATTAACGTAAATATTTATGGAAAAAAAACACTGGGGAGCGATCAGACCCCACCAACAGAGAGCTCTGTTGGTGGGTAGAATCGTTTCCCCCCCCCCCCCCCTTTGGTGATTCTTGTAAGGGCCAAGAATACCTAGGTGAGAAGTAGGGAGAGAACGGGAGCCCAATGGTGCAGTATCATTAGGTATAGAGAGGATAAAATCATATAAATATATACTCACAAAGGTGAGTTGCAGTTCCTGCAACCACTGCATAGGCCTGCAGGGAATTAACCGTCCCTGTTCGGTACTCCAGGTCCTGCTGGATACTGGATGGTCGCTCTCCTGTAGTACGATATACTTTCCAGAAAAACTGCAAAGCTATTACCTCCAAAGGAGGTTTGACTGGTAATGGGTAGGATGGAAGCGCCCAATGTATGTTCTATTTTGGTATTTTTAAATGCAAATAAAAAAAAAATTATATAATAAAAAAGAGAGGTAATTGCTTACCTCTCCAGAAGATATAGACACCTGTTCAACTGGAAATAGTTTTATTCAAAAAGCAATCTGACAACGCGTTTCATGGGTCATGGCCCGCTTCCTCAGGTCAACACAAAATGCCCTGATAGCATAGGGGATAGAGTGTAGGCGCCTATAACGTCCTGAATCGAAAAAGGGCCCTGAAATCTAAACCTCTACTATCTGAAAAAAGCAACAAAATCATAGCTGTAAGATTGAGACTTACATATAGCCATGCATGTGCAGTCCTCCCCCCCCCCCCCGACTGACTGAATTACTGGGCCAACTAACGGAGGATCCAGGTGGCCCATGACTACAGCGAAGAACCAATGAGCCTGAATGGGGCTGGAGGAAGCCCCAGGAATGTATGCATATTTTTTTTCTACATTTTAAGTTTACTTTAAGAGAAGCAGTCAAAAAGTTCCACAGTGACAAATAAACTTAGCTTCCAACCCGGACAGAGTCGGCCTTGCTTGCAGTTGGATGCATTCCATAGCTGTTACTTTTCAGTTTAATAGTGGCAAACTCAGGGGTATGACATAAAATAGCCTTTTTCATTTGGGACGGTTTAAGCTGGCCTGAGGAGTGACAAGAGAATAGAGCAGACAGTCAGCACTAATGACAGCATACCTTTTTTTATAGACTAAAGGTCAAGCAATGAATTTCAATTATAGTGTGTCAGGATGCTCCTGTGTAGGTACCCGATAACAAGCCCGAAGCTCAGAGCTTCTACACATTTCTTCTTTAGAATTTCAATAAAGCTCTTGGCCTACGGCAGAGATCTTTATATAAACCAATAGCAAAAGCTGCAATCCTTTACAAAGGCTTCTTTCTCTGGAAAGCCTCAAGTTATGTTATGGTAGCAGCTTAATTTTGTTTGCCGCCTCAGTCTCCTGGGCACTGAGGTGAGCCATTACCTGCCATTTCATGAAATGCAGGCATGATGGGCAGATATATTTTAAGTGGATGTTATCAAGAGCCTTTACAGTTTTCTGGATGGGCAGTTTGGAAAAGGGCTACAGTGTACTATTTCTTTTAAAAGACTGCAAAACCTAAGAAGCTTAAAGAGAACCGGTCAGAGAAACAGAAAAGTCTTCTTTAAAGTTGACCTAAATGAAAAGCAATAGCCTTTTCTAAAAAATGATTATTGGGTTGCTATATATTCAAAATTTGAGTGCTTATTTCCACAAAGGTTTTTGGCCATACACAACTGAACATGAAGTACACACATTACTCCACAGCAGCACCTTGTAATCAAACAGAGAAATGCGTAGGTTGTATGAAAACAGCAGGTTATCACTTTTTTTTTCTGCACAAAGTTTCTGCAGGAGGAGAGTCAGCTAAAGACATGCTCCTCTAGGGCTAGATTCGCAATCACACCAGGTTACTGATGTAAATGGTGACAGCGGATCGGATACATGATCCACTCGGTCTGCCCATGTACTTGTTATTAACCACTTGCCGACCGCGCACTCATACCGCGCGTCGGCAAAGTGGCAGCTGCAGGACCAGCGACGCAGTCCTGCGTCGCCGGCTGCAGGCTAATTGATCAGGAAGCAGCCGCTCGCGCGAGCGGCTGCTTCCTGTCAATTCACGGCGGGGGGCTCCGTGAATACCCTGCGGGCCGCCGATCGTGGCTCGCAGGCTAAATGTAAACACAAGCGGAAATAATCTGCTTTGTTTACATCCGTACAACGCTGCTAACAGTAGCAGCGTTGTACCAGATCAGCAATCCCTGGCCAATCAGCAGCCGGGGATCGCTGTCACATGACAGGCAGGAGCCTGTTAGAGGCTGCACAGGACAGATCCGTTCCTGTGCAACCTCGGATCTCCGGGGGGAAGCTAGGTAGGAGAGGGAGGGGGGAATGTCGCCGCGGAGGGGGTCTTTGAGGTGCCCCCCCCCCGCAACACCCAGGCAGGCAGGAGCGATCAGACCCCCCCAGCACATCATCCCCCTAGTGGGGAAAAAAGGGGGGCGATCTGGTCGCTCTGCCTGCACCCTGATCTGTGCTGGGGGCTGCACAGCCCACCCAGCACAGATCAGCTAAAACAGCGCTGGTCCTTAAAGGGGGGTAAAGGGTGGGTCCTCAAGTGGTTAAAGGACATGCGGTGGCCATATTGGATTAATTCTCTGCTGGCTGCAGACTGTTAGTGAGAGCTGGGCTAGACTTGCTGCAGATAGGTAGGGAAAGCATTAGCTAGGCCTGTGTCCTTGTTCCTTACTAGCGGTGAAAGCAAACAGCCCTTTTAAGGGCTCTTACATCAGTCTCCTGTGTTTTTTTGGGGGGGGACACTCCAAAGCCCACTGACACCCAGAGCTGTGTGCACACTACTGCTGTTGCCTTATTAAGTTGTATGCACAGGACCACTCCAGTGCATTATTATTTCACTGTATTCTAATAGTACTATTGCATTTCTCTGTGTGAGACACTCCACAGCCCACACCCAGAGCTGTGCATAATGAGATTCCTGCCCTTTAGGGATTAAAACCTGACTCTGTGTCAACTCCGTAATTTTTGGTGGGACTTTTGGCATAGATCCCCCTCCAGCATGCCCCTGTCCAGGTCTTAGACCCTTTGAAACAAGTTTTCCATCACTTTTGTGGCCTGAAACAGTCTTTGCAGGTTTTAAAATTTGCCTGCCCATTGAAATCTATGGCGGTTCACCAGATTTTCCTGTTCGCAAACATTTTCCGGAATGGAAACGGAACGGAAAATTCTATGTTCGCAACATTTCTAACCCTAACCACTCCCCACTGATGCTTAACCCTAACCTTCATGCCTAACCTTAAGCGTCCCCCATTTCTAACTTTAAAAACACCCCCACACCTAACCTTAACCATCCCTCCCCTCCTCCAGGGACACTTGACCTTATGCACCCCCAGCCGCAAACCCACCACAAAAAAAAAATGCTAGTTATCAGCAGTTTTTATATTGGGCAGCCTCGATGCCACTTTCACCTATGGCAGTGCCCAATCTTCCATTGCTCTCAGAATATCGTCGCATAAGCATGTGATATGTGAGAATCTAGTGGACCAAGCGGTCCCATATCATTTTTCAGTGGCTAGACATAATGTCAGCCAACTCAGGTTTATGATTATAGAACAAGTGCTGCCCCCTAGAAGAGGTGGTGACAGAATTAAAAAGCTACTTTGGCGGGAGGTATTTTGGATAAAAAAATTAGATACTATGGAGCCACGGGGACTTAACCGTGAGCTTGATCTGCTGCCTTTTCTTTAGATACTCCTCTTTTGGCCACTGTTTTTGTTAAAATATACAGGAATGTATGTATGCATATTGCATGATATGTTTTCACCACTGTGTGGTGTACTATGTTCCATCCCTTTAACTGGTCGAATTTGTTAGCGATATTTCCTTTACTCCTTCCTTCTTTCCCTCTTCTTTCTCTCTTATTTCTATATTGCTTGGCGTGCAAATATTGATATATGTCTTGCGATTGCCTTATTATGAGGATTATCTTGGTCGCCGCGCGATCTACCTTCTTTGTTTACATCTGAGTGATGGGCGGCGCTGACTGGTGTCGGCACTCCCATCACTGGCTGTCGTCCTGAGTGGGCGGGAGCAGGCGCACAGTGCCACTCCCACTGACTTCACCCTACAGTGTTCCCCATCAGGTCCACCTTGGGCGGACGGATGGAGTGTGCACGTAGGAGGAAGGGCGGTGCCTTTAGTGGTAAAGCGCAGCGGCGACCAATGATTTTAAAGGTATGGGAGGCTGGGCCTTCAGTTAGTATCCAATGGGCATCTAGCAGCGCAGTTCCCCTTCAGGTCCGGCTAGGAGCGGACCTGTGTCATTGCTCAGACATGTATCTGCAGCGCTATTGGCTGATGACCCACCATGTTCTATGTAAAAGCAGTGAATGTTTTGAATTTGTTTGTTCGTTACATGCGGCTTAGCTTGACAAAGGAGACTCATCTCTGAAACGTTGCTATGATGGCTGCAATGTATGTTGGAAAATAAAAGAGCATAAGAAAGAAACTGTATGGTGCCGGCATTTTCTTTTACTACAAGTCTTTGACCAGGAGTGCTGCCAGGTCTTGCCACGGCACATCAAAAAGTGACTCCAAAGGGATGCCTCACTTTCCTTCACAAATTGCTCTCAGGTACCCAAATGTTATGCTTTGTACGAATCTGACTCATCCTCACTAAGGTGTACGATGTGTTTCTGAAGGTCGGTGTAAGGATCGGTGTCAGCAAACAGAGAATCTGATTATTGGTGATCTGCAGTATTGCCAATAATACAGATGTCACCTGATTATTGGTGATCTGCAGAATCCCCAATAATAAAAGTGTAACTAACCTCCGGACACCAAATACAGTCAATAACAATAACGATAGTAAATAATTCTCAAGATCGTGGAAATATCCACCACACAGCAATTCCTCAGAGGTGTGGTTACCTCTGAATGGGAACCCCGTGTGTGAGATCCTCAAACCAGGCAAAGAGAGGAATCTCGGCCCCTGGCAGTAATCGTCTGCTTAGTCAGGCATCTTGGAGAGGCAAGCCTCAGAGATAACCCTACAGTGGGGGACGTTCCACTGAAGGGAGAAAGGTCAGACAAGCAGAGGTTTGGCAACAGAGAAGGCGGCAGCAGTACAGAAACGGAAGGCTGATTCAGAGTCGGTAAACAGGCAGGGTCGTCAACTTGAATCAGATGGGCAGAAGTACAAGAGCGATTAGAGTAAAGAGTAGTCAGGGATAGCCATGGTCAAAACACAGGTAAATATACAAATACAATCCTAATCTAAGGTGTGACGTCCTTGGTATCAACACCTAGGAAACTGGACTAAGGTCTGAGCGCTAACACGAAATGTATTCACGACAGCAGACAAGGAGCAACTGACATCCAGCTCCTTATATGCTGAGAAGGGGAAATGCGCTGCCAGCCTGCCCAGAAGCCCAGCCAATCCGGAGACCCCCTGAGGTCAGCTGACTGGAGAGTCAGCTGACCTTCCTACGTAGGAGGTGAAAGTCCTGCCGCCTCACACGCACGCGTGACCCTCTGCCTCTGTGTACCAGAGAGGCCAGGCCCCAGGTCAGCGCACAAACGCGCACTGAAGTCCGCCGGCTGGGTTGCGGGACCCGCCTCTATGTCGCCAGTCGCAGCGGCGGTGTCCCCCCTGCTCTGTGCCACCAGCTCCGCATGTGTGGCGGAAACCGCCGGCTGAGAAGCGGAGACCGCCGCCATGCTGCCCAGCGCGGCGGCAGTGGCTCCGCTAACCCTTACAGTCGGCAGTCTCACTCGAGGAGAAAATTTAATTTATTATGCGAAAAACATAAAACATCTACTTAACACAGAGGTATACTAGATAATGAAGCAAAAGGAGGCACCCCAAAAAATTATAAAAATACTTATACCGCCAGGATAAAAAGCAGTGTAAGTAGTGTTGTACTACGTCTTGACCTATATAATGTACTATGGCCTTTTTTGGGGGACAAGTATAAAATATACATTATTCTTTGTGCATAAATAAAGACACTTTAAAAATCAGGCAATGTAAACTAAAGTCAACTATCACGTTGTTTAAAGGGAGATCCCGGTTTCATTAAAAAAATAGGCATAAGTAGATCATTACAGTAAAACTCTTTTTGAAATGCAGTTTAAAGTTATAAAAAAATTGCCTTTCCATTTTTGTCTGCAGTCAGCTAAGAATATTCAGAACTGAATGCAAATGAACGTAACTGAACTGAACAGACTTTGCAGCCTTAACAACCAGTATATTCCACATTGTTGCAGTAGTAATGACTATGAGCTCCACTTTGAGGCTGTGCTACTTATTTTCAACACATGGAAGAAAACAATGAAGATAGAGGCACTCAATGGGCATGATCCACAAAGCTTTTTCACTTGTTTTCCTCTATTTTTACTTATCTATGTTACTTTTTTATTCTTCCAAAGAGCAAAAATATAATTAAGATAAGAAAAGTAATATTGAAATGAAGTTTATCGGGAACAACTTACTTTGAGTGATTATTTGCTTGTAAAAGTGCTGAAAGGTTATTTTTATCAATTAGGTGATAAATAAGTCATGTATGAGAAGCATTGTGAATAGAGCCTATTATCAGATAGCCAGACCATTAAAGCGCTGTGATTTGATTGACCCGAGTAAGTGGGCAAGTCTCCGCAAAATGAATTGTCTTTTAATACTTGAATACATATCTTTTCTTCAAGTGATACCGGCTTGATCATCAGGAGAGGTAGGACCAATAGTACTTCTCCTTTTTAAACAGCTTTTAAGAGTTACATTGTGCACCTCAAAAACAGTTGTATTAAATCCATTGGTTGGCAGACACATTTGAGGGTCCTATCTCCCAGATTCCATCAGTAAGTCTATGGAATGCTTATATTTGTTTATACGCATAAAAAAACAAAATCATCAAGCGCTTTGCCATTAGTCTTTACAATATTTAGAGACAAAATGAGAGCTACATTGAAAACACTGGCTTTCCCATATACAGAACTTGAAGAAGAATCTTTATTGAAAAACACCAAACACATAAGTAAAACGCACAGAGAGAGAGAACCTCCTGTATTACTTTTAAATGCAAATTTTATGTACTACAATTACCATACTTCTTGTGGGGGGAACTAATACGACTTTCAGGGACTTATAAATAACAGAAATTACAGTATTGCCAGACTTTGGAGAATTGATTCCACCATTCCAGAGAAAATAATCTGCATTTACATAAAATACACAGATCTGTTCGGCTTTTTATTATTCAGTTCTGACTTTAAAAATCCTACTGAAGTCAGCTGTCTTCCGACGTAGTGTTGGGCGAACAGTGTTCGCCACTGTTCGGGTTCTGCAGAACATCACCCTGTTCGGGTGATGTTCGAGTTCGGCCGAACACCTGGCGGTGTTCGGCTAAACTGTTCGGGGTTCGCCCGAACTGCGGAATGACTAGCCGAACAGGGCCGAACAGGAATAGTACCGTACTACTGCTGAACCGCCCGCTGCCCGGCCTCCCTCAACGCGTCACTCTCCGGACTCCTCCTCCTCAGTCACTCACTTCACAGTGCCGCCCACTGCCAGCCACCCACTAGTACCACCGGTACTGTTTTACTTCCTGAAACTTTTGTATGGGGAAGCGGGCAGAGGGGGGAGCGCTAGCGGAGGGGGTGGGGGGAATTTCCGACCCCCCCCCCGCGATCGGGGCATGCTCCCCCCTTATGCCTGCGACCCCATAGGGCCCCCAAAAGCGGGATATTCGGGGAGTTCGGGGTTCGGCCCGAACATGCCGAACATCGCGGCCATGTTCGGCGAACTTTCCCGAACCCGAACATCCAGGTGTTCGCCCAACACTACTTCCGAGGCATCGTGTAGCAATATGCCAAGAAAAGCTAAACAATGTCAATTCCTCCAGGACTTTTGGATGTGTATTGAAAACAATTTGACATAGTCTACACTGAAGGGTTAAAACAGGAAGCAAGGCTTAGATGGCAGACTTCCAGGTGCCAGTGATGTACTACGCGTTTCGGCACTCCACGTCTTCGTCAGGTATGCACACGGTAGTTTTAATAGCGATACATTATTGATTGGTTCCTGCATTTTACATTATGCTTTGTAGCACAGCATGAATTTGCAAGTAGTGATCATCCCGCTGCAACAGGAAGAGATGAAGTGGCATAGGCTGGGGAAATAACCTACGGTAAGTATTGCGACCCCCAGCTGCAGGACAAACACAGATCACATAGCTTTAGTATATGTAACAATTTATAGTATAGATGTATGGAGACATTATTTGTCTGTCTGCTTACCCTATCCCATGGTTATACATTTAATTGAATGAAGTACCATTTTCTCTCCTGCAAGCTTAGTAGAGAAGACAGGGTGGGAGAGTTGTTATGGTGGGCCCTTGCTGTTATCTGGATCTGGAGGAGAAGTGGGGATTTTCTGGTGCAAAGTGCAATTTCACTTTTAAATGAGCCCCACTGTAGAGGCACTCATTGTGTGGGACTGGGGAGCCAGGATGAGATTGGTCTTAAAGGAATACTTAAGGCAAAAAAAAAAAAATGACATTTACTCACCTGGGGCATCCCTCAGCCCCCCAAAGCTGGATGGTGCCCTCGCAGCCCCGCTCCGATTGTTCTGTCCCCGCCGGCGGCTACTTCTGGTTCGGCGACAGCCGCCGACAGGCTGGGAACGCGGCTGATTTTCCGCGTTCCCAGCCGCTGCTATCACCCTCTATGCTGCTATAGCGTCTATATATACGCTATAGCAGCATAGAGGGTGATAGCAGCGGCTGGGAACGCGGAAAATCAGCCGCGTTCCCAGCCTGTCGGCGGCTGTCGCCGAACCGGAAGTAGCCGCCGGCGGGGACAGGACGATCAGAGCGGGGCTGCGAGGGCACCATCCAGCTTCGGGGGGCTGAGGGATGCCCCAGGTGAGTAAATGTCTTTTTTTTTTTGCCTTAAGTATTCCTTTAAGGCTCTGGAGCTTTTCATGCGTATATAGCTATGCTTGTACTACCCCTGCTCAAGAAACCCTCCCTCAACCTCTTGCTACCCTCCAGCTACCGCCCTATCTCCCTCCTCCTGCCAACTCACTGCTAGACCCACTGCAATCTGGATTTCAGCCTGCCCACTCAACCAAAACTGCTCTCACCAAAGTGGTCAATGACCTTGCCGTAGCTAAAGCTGAAGGTAAATACTCCATTCTCCTCCTCCTTGACCTTTCAGCAGCTTTTGACACAGTAGATCATCCCCTACTCCTCCAGTCCCTCCAGTCCATGGGCATTCACGATCTCGCCCTGACCTGGCTTTCATCATACCTATCCAACCGCTCCTTCACGACCTCCTTCAATGAGTCCTCGTCCACCCCCAACCACCTCTCAGGTGGGAGTCCCCCAAGGCTCGGTCCTTGGCCTCCTACTGTTCACCCTATACACATCCTCCATTGGCAAGGTTATCTCCTCCATGGGTTTTAACTATCATCTGTATGCAGATGACACCCAGATCTACCTCCACACCCCTGACATATCCACAACTACCATGGACAAGGTCTCCTCCTGCCTATCAGCCATCTCCTCCTGGATGTCCGCTAGGTTCCTGAAACTAAATCTAGACAAAACGGAATTTATGATCTTCCCACCCTGGCCATCCATGAACCTCCCAGATGTGCATGTCAGTGTTAACCACATTACCATTCACCCTACCTCTCAATCCGCTGTCTGGGTGTCATCCTGGACTCTGCAGTCTCCTTCACTCCCCACATCCAAAACCTCACAAAGTCCTGCAAATTCCACCTTCGTAACATCTGTAAGATTCGCCCTTTCCTGACCTCTGCCACCACCAAACTCCTCATCCATGCCCTCATAATTTCCAGCCTTGACTACTGCAATGCCCTTCTGTCTGGTCTCCCTATGACCCGAACAGCCCGACTGCAGTCCATCATGAATGCGGCAGCCAGAATTATCCACTGCTCCCATCGCTCCACCACGGCGGACCCCCTCCTTGAATCCCTCCACTGGCTTCCTATCCAGTCCAGAATCAGATTCAAGATACTGTGTCTGACCTACAAATCTGTCCACAAAACCTGTCCAACCTACATTTCCAATCTTACTCAGAGGTACACACCTAGCTGCTCACTCTGCTCTTCCAATGAACTTCGCCTAACCGCCCCCCCCCCCCCCGCATCACCCAGTCCCATGCACGCCTCCAGGACTTCTCAAGAGCTGCTCCAACACTATGGAACTCCCTACCTCCACCCATTAGGGCAGCCCCCTCCTTCAAAATCTTCAAGAAAGCCCTCAAAACTCACCTTTTCACTCTGGCCTACTACCCCTCACAAGTGCTCTAATCCTACAGCCTACACAAAAAAATTTCCAAACTGCTGAGCCCCCCTGGGGTGATGGCACTATGGTGGCATCAGCAGCTGACGTTGAAGGGCATGTTGGCTGGCAGTCCATAGGTGGCGATACATGGCACCGGACACTGCCACCAGCTGTTTCTGAAGACGAGCTCCCCCTGCTTCTTTCAGCAACTCATCTCCTCCTACTCCTCTCTGACTCCCCCTCTGAACTGTCCCCTTGGTCATCTTGTCTCTTAGGATCCCACGTGGCATCCGCATCATAATCACCATCATAATCATCCTCCCCTGCTTCACTTGCCTCAGACACCTCATAAACTGCACCAACAGCAGGTACTTCATCATCCTCCTCCTCACACGTAACGTAAATAGTGTCACCTAACTCAGACATATGAGGTGGTGTAACTTAGCGCCTTCATCTTGTTGTAACAATAATGGCTGTGAATCAGTTAATTCCCCACCAAATAATTCCTGTGAAGTGTCAAATGCAGCGGATGTGGTGCTTGTAATAGTGCTGGTGGCTGCAGAAGATGAGGTGTTCTGTGTTAAATAGTCAACCACGTCCTGACAATCTTGGGAGTTGATGGGACGTGCCCACTGCCTTCTTCTGAGCACTATACTTTGGGCTAGGGCCGCACGAAATCAAGTCAGCACAACCTTGAACAGACCTGCCGGGTGGCCTGCCTCTGTGTCTGCCTCTGCCTGTTGTTTTGTCCGTATCGGGAGGGGAGGGGGGGGGTGAAGTGAAAGGTATGCACTGACTTGACTAATACAATGTGCAGTCACACAGGTGCAGTGAAAGATATGCAGTGACTTGTGTTACAATACAATGTGCAGCTGTCACACAGGTGCAGTTAACAGGTATGCACGGACGGGTATATTACACAACGTGCGGTTACACGGGTACTGGGAACAATTATGCAATGACTAGTATTACAAATTTGCAGCTGTCACACACACAGATACTGTGAACAGGTGGTGAACAGGTGCAGTGACTGGTATATAACACTGCTTGCGGTCACGTAGGTAGGTAGGTGCACTGAACAGGTAGGTATGCAGTTATTGGTATTACAAATGTGCAGCTGTCACACACACAGGTACCATGAACAGGTGCAGTGACTGGTATATAACACTGCTTGCGGTCATGTGGGTAGGTAGGTGCACTGAACAAGTGGGTATGCACTGATTAGTATTGCAAATGTGCAGCTGTCACACACACATGTACCGTGAACAGGTGCAGAGACACTGCGTGCGCTCACATAGGTAGGTAGGTGCACTGAACAGGTGGGTATGCAGTGATTGGTATTACAAATGTGCAGCTGTGACACACACGGGTACCGTCAACAGGTGCAGTGACTGGTGGTATATAAAACTGTGTGCGCTCACGTGGGTAGGTAGGTGCACTGAACAGGTGAGTATGCAGTGATTGGTATTAGAAATGTGCAGCTGTCACACACACATGTACCGTGAACAGGTGCAGAGACACTGCGTGCGCTCACATAGGTAGGTAGGTGCACTGAACAGGTGGGTATGCAGTGATTGGTATTACAAATGTGCAGCTGTGACACACACGGGTACCGTCAACAGGTGCAGTGACTGGTGGTATATAAAACTGTGTGCGCTCACGTGGGTAGGTAGGTGCACTGAACAGGTGAGTATGCAGTGATTGGTATTAGAAATGTGCAGCTGTCACACACACAGGTACCATGAACAGGTGCAGTGACTGGTATATAACACTGATTGCAGTCACATAGGTAGGTAGGTGCACTGAACAGATGGGTATACAGTGATTGGTATTACAAATGTGCAGCTGTCACACACACAGATACTATCAACAGGTGCAGTGACACTGCATGCGCTCACGTAGGTAGGTAGGTAGGTGCACTGAACAGGTGGGTATGCAGTGATTTGTATTACAAATGTGCAGCTGTCACACACACAGGTAGTCAATGAATGTGCTGGGCCTTGCAATGGCACAGTAGGAATTACCAAGGGGCCAAGGTCCCACCAGCAGCTGCGACTTACTGACAGGGCTGTATATGCAACACAAGTATCTGTGGGACACACACACACACAAAAAATAGCTCACAAGAACAACATTAGCTCTTAAAAGATCTGTTGAGGATGAGGAGCTTTTTAGCAATAAGATCAGCAAGAAGGAGCAACCTAACAAGCCTAACACAAGAGCCTAACTAAGCTTTCCCTATGTCAGCAGCCATCAGCAGCCAGGTTCTCTCCCTTCTCTAATTACTGCAGCCACATGATTGAGTGAAATGGCTGACGCTGCCTGCGTTTTATGGGGGGGGGGGGGGGGGGGGCTCCGGGAGGGAGTGTAGCCTGATTGGCTACCCTGTGTCTGCTGACTGTGATGTAAAGGGTCAAAGTTGACCCTAATGATGGAGTATAGGGGGCGGGTCGAACTCGCATAAAGTTTGCGGTTCACCGCGAACGCGAACCCCCAAAGTTTGCGCGAACCATTTGGGCCATCTCTATTAATTAATAAATCTTTATATATGTATATAGCCAGGAATTTTCTAATTTCCATGGCCATCACTGCATGTGATTAGCAACATACAGCATGCAATCTACTCGAACCCTGTTCCCCATGTTTTACAATGTGCTGCCCCATTGCCTTGTCTCTCTCTGTCTCCATCACACCTACAACATAAAGCAGTAACAAAGAAAAAAACTCCACCAATGGCAACTTTCCATAGGTGTTTATTAGTAAACACTAACAGAAACTATAAGCCCTCCTTAAGAGGAACTGTAGGGAAAATAACTTTTTTTGTTTGTTTTTTTTACAATATTCATTTATAGATTATTTTGTCATTGTCTGCCCATTATAAAATCTTTCCACTTCCTGATTTACATTCTGAAATGTATCACTGGTGGTGACATCATTAGTTATGCCGGGTAATCTGTACAAAATAGGAAGGAAGTGTGTCTGATGCTGAATCAGAATCATTTATTTCACCAAGTACAAGTGGGAGGTTGTACCTGGAATTGGTTTTGGCTCATACAGGTTCTGGAAGGAAGTGGGGATAATGTTAAAAAGCCAAGAGCCGAGGCTGCCATACTACGGGTGCCACCAGTCGCACTTGGCAATCATCTGTCATCCCTAAGGAGACATGGGGGAGGGGGAGAGAGGGGGGTGAAGATTCAGGAGTGATAACCCAGTTCTTCATGAAAGAAACTGGTGGTGATGGCTGACACTGCTGAGGATCCTGATTGCTGACATCTGGCAGTGCTGGCCAAGGTGTTCCAGTTCAAAAGGTGCAGTAGTGTTCATTTCTGGGGTGGGTCCTGGCTCTGGCTGTCACAGAAGCATCTGGCTGCGGAGGCCCTTATTTCCAGTTTAGTGGCTGGCATCATGGATAGGCTGAGCCAGAGGTGTTCCTGCTGCGATCGAGCAGCAGCAGCCGATAGATGGATGGATGGAGCCAGCATCCAGCAAGGCCAAAGCTTTCCCAATCAGCATGGTGTCTTCCAACCTCAGTGGATTCCTGATCTCCTGGGTAGCAGCGATGAACTGCACAAGGCCTGTATCATTCTGCACAGACAATGGACCCAGGCAGCAGCACAGTGGAAAAAAATCCAGGTCCCGAACTCCCCATGACCTGCACCAGTGTCCTAGGCTACACCGGACCACCCTGCACACCTTCACGGGGGAAAACAATGTGAATTGGTAGGGAAAAGGGAAGAAAAACAAGAAAAGGCCAGAATCCCATGGCCATGGCTGCCAATTAAGGCGCCATCTTCCTGAACGGCAGTTTAACATGTTTAAAATGTTCATTACTGAGAGTTCTATGCACAAAGGGAGATATTGCTTGCTTGTCAGGTAGAAAAAGTTGTTATTTCCCACAGGTTTACACATAGCAAACTGTCAGGACCATGGTCGTGACATTATACTGGGGGAGGGGTTTCACCACAATATCAGCCATACAGATGCCCCTGGGGATCTATTTGAGAAAAGGCTAAAGAATTCTGGTGGGAAAGGGGTTTCTCAGCAACTGATTGGGATGAAGTTGAATACTGGGTTAAAGTGCCTCTTTAAGTCATTGTCACTCTACCACTGTTCTACAATACCTAACTAGAGAATGTTTGGTGTCAGTAACTACCACCTCTTGGGAAACATCTCCAGACAAGGTCAAATGTATACTTTCTTCAACCCTTGGTCAACCTTCTTGTGCCAAGCAGAGGCGGATCTAGAGGGATGCACATGGGGCACTTGCTATAGGCGCCCCTTGTCACTCACCTGGGAGGGGGGCGCATGATCAGAAAAAAAAATTGCCCCCTAGGTCCACGTTCATAAACTTCATTAGCGCTGTAACTTTGAAATTTCCCCGTGACTGCCCGGCGCCCAGCCCACACAGTAGGAGAAGAGGACATGTGTCTGACTTACACCAGTGTTATAGCATCCCTTCTCTCCCTGGTCACCCCGGCAATGTTTGTGAGTTGTGACTCAGTGCTGCTCGTATGATCCCCCTCCTGATTGGCTACATGGAGCCGCTGGGGCTGATGGGGTGGGAGGGGATTGGAGAGGAAGAACATCGTGGCTGTATGCTGCAGAGCTGCTGTGACACACACAAACAGTGTGTGAGTATGAGGCCAATGCAGGCACGCAGAGGCAGTCACAGGGCTGCAATCACAAGGTAATTAAATGGTACATGGGGAAGATGCTTAGCACTGAGAGAGAGTGTGTGTAAGGTGTGTGTTTTACAATGTAGTATAATCTGTGTCCGAGTTTATGTTGTGTTTCTGGAGTGTAGGAGGCCTTGTGATGTCAGATTTTGTGTGTGTGTGTGTGTGTGTGTGTGTGTGTGCAGTGTGTGTACAGTGTGTGTACAGTGTGTGTGTGTGTTTGCAGTGCAGTGTACTCTCCTTGTGAGTTTCTGTTGTGGGGTAGTTTCTGGAGTGTAGGGTCTTTTGATGCCAGGTTGTGTGTGTTGTGTAGTGTGTCTTCAAGCCCTCTAAACCCCCTCCCCTCCCAATCCTTGTCGTGTGTGTATATAATAGATAGATAGATTGATAGAGATAAAAATCGATATAGATATATATTTTAACGGTGTTTTAATACACTGCAACAACCCCCCCCCCCCCACCGCCCCTGCCTGCAGGGGCTAGAAAATATGAATGCTGCCTTGTGTGCAGTGCCCCTGCTCCCCTCCCCCCACCCGCATGTGTGCAGCTCCTGTCCCCACCACCTACATTGCTTGCAGAGTAGAGTGGCAGCTGAGTTTCATACGTTACCTCATTCGTGGCGGGGACAGGACCTCTTCACTTTCTCTTCAGTGTAACTGCGCTGTGTAGCCTAGCACTGTTGCGACTCTGGACACGGCACCTTGACTTGACTTGCATCCGGAGCCCCAAGGTGATAGGTTGCATGGCACTGCTACACTGATGTGGGAAGTAAAGAGGACTTGTCCCACTGCCAGAACGGGGCAAAGTATGAAGTTTCGCTGCCACGCTATTCCGGAAGCTCTAGGGGTAAGGTTGTGGCTATTCATGGGGCTCTGATGGGGGGGGGGGAGGGCAGGGGCGCAGTTTTTGTGTTTGCCATGGGCGCCATTTTACCTAGATACGCCTCTGGTGCCAAGTGCTTCCATGTGCAGCAGCCCCCCCCTTCTTTTCATATTTAGTTTACAACTTATTTGGCAAAACTTTTTTCTTTTTTTTTTATCTCCATGCATGACTATAGCAGAAACCTCCACAACCGAAATTGTGCCTGGCAGAGCTCCTACCAACAAGCAACTCATCAACATAACATTTGTTCAACAGAATTTTCACTGTGCTTACATAACAAAGCTACACAGTGAGAAATCCATGTTAATGCATGAATAAATAATACCACCAGATCCCAGGAAAGGGAAAAAAGGAATAACAAACAGGAGATGCATGGGCAGTCCAATGATTTATTTATAATGAGAAACATTCTAAATTAGATGCTCGAATATTCATAATTATCTCAGAAAACTCTGGCACAATACCTCCCATTCTTCCCTTTAGTATAGTACGGCTTCTAATGTAATACTGTTTGTTTGGTGGAGGGGGGGAGGGGGGATTAAAGCAGCAGCTCGACTCAGAAGACTTGAATATACTGTAATTGTTAGCAGTTCTGGCATGTAATTCCTATTGGTTTCAGCCCACACCAATCCGCAGCTCTCGTTTAAACCACTCAGCAATTCAAGTTTTCCCATAGAGCTCGAGAATAATAAGACAAGTTCTTTTCTTCCATTTATAAAGCTCACTTGGATATTGCATTCAAAAGAATACATTGTTTTAATTTGCATGTTCTGCTTTCATCAAAGATTAAAATTAAAATTGCAGCAAGACGAGCTGAATTAACCTCTTTATTGGGGCAGGAAGCCCATTTCAGCAGCCGGGGACGTAAATGCTTTTTCTGTGCCGAAGGAGACGGATGATTGAAGTGAATAGAAAAGGCCGTTGTGCTATATTAATGGAAAGGATCAAGCGGCAATTACATTGAATTTTAACTTGTCGGCTGCCCCCCCCTAGGCAGGAGTACATGAAAATATTGCTAAATGTGTCATTTACAAAAGTGGCTCTTTGACTGCTTTTAAGCAGGCCCTGTACTGGCACCACAGTTCCCCAGACCCTAAAGAACACAGTATACCTAAAGATTACTCCCCTTATAACACACACACACACACACACACACACACACACACACACACACACACACACACACACACACACACACACACACTTCCCCAGATCCTAAAGAACACAGTATACAAAAAAGATTACCCCCCCTTATAATAACCACACACACACACACACACACACACACACACACACACACAGACACACACACACAGACACACACACACTCACACACACACTTCCCCAGATCCTAAAGAACACAGTATACAAAAAAGATTACCCCCCCTTATAATAACCACACACACACACACACACACACACACACAGACACACACACACTCACACACACACTTCCCCAGATCCTAAAGAACACAGTATACAAAACGATTACCCCCCCCTTATAATAATCACACACACACACACACACACACACACTTCCCCAGATCCTAAAGAACACAGTATACAAAAAAGATTACCCCCCCTTATAATAACCACACACACACACACACACACACACACAGACACACACACACACACTCACACACACACTTCCCCAGATCCTAAAGAACACAGTATACAAAACGATTACCCCCCCCCCTTATAATAATCACACACACACACACACACACACACACGCGCGCGCGCACACTACACACACACACACAGACACACACACACACACACACACACTTCCCCAGATCCTAAAGAACACAGTAAACAAAAAATATTACCCCCCCCCCTTATAATAATCACACACCCACACACACAGACACACACTTCCCCAGATCCTAAAGAACACAGTATACAAAACGATTACCCCCCCCCCCCCCCCCTTATAATACACACACACACACACACACACACACACACTCACACACACACTTCCCCAGATCCTAAAGAACACAGTATACAAAACGATTACCCCCCCCCCCTTATAATAATCACACACACACACACACACACACACACACACACACGCGCGCGCGCACACTACACACACACACACAGACACACACACACACACTTCCCCAGATCCTAAAGAACACAGTAAACAAAAAAGATTACCCCCCCCCCCTTATAATAATCACACACACACACACAGACACACACTTCCCCAGATCCTAAAGAACACAGTATACAAAACGATTACCCCCCCTTATAATACACACACACACACACACACACACACACACACACACACACACACACACACACACACACACACACACTTCAGTGGCATTTGCTCACTTGTTATCAATTTCTATAGCTCTAACAACATTCTCAGTGTCTTATAGAGTAGACTAGACTATATAATCAACATTAATTGCCCCTTAGAGGAGTTCACAGTCTAATCTCTACCATTTCATCATCCAATGTCCTTACCATAGCTTAAGGCTATTTTTTTTTGGGGGGGGGCTTAAAGTGGAACTAATGTATTTTTTGGACTATAAGACTAATTTTTCTCCCCCAAACCTGTGGAAAAAAAGTCACTGCGTTGTATAGTCCAAATGAAGGAAGTTACTGACATGTGACTGCCTGCCAATACGAACCTCCAACCTGCCGCAAATGTCTGGGATTCCCTATACTGTGCCCATGCAGAGGAGGACACAGGGGGACAAATGGAGGACACAAGGGGAACCAAAGGGACGTAGAGGAGGAGGGCACAAGGGGGACACAAAGGGACATATAGGAGGACAGAGGCAGACACATGGGGGGGACACAGGAAGATATGAGGGGGGACAGAGGAGTACACAGGGGGACACAAGAGGTACAAGGGGGCATAATCCACAAGATGCCCCTTCACCATGGATGTACCAGGTTTAGTATACATTTTTTTCCCCTGGTTTTTGTCCTCCAAATCTAGGTGCATCTTATGGTCAGTAGAGTCTTATAGTCCAAAAAATATGATAAACTCAGATCTTCCTCTCTGCTCTAAAAGATTAGCTACAGCATGATAGCCTTTAGTGAAAACAAATCTTCATTACAGTTTATGGAAATCTTTGATATTTTACTTGGTACTCACTTCACTAGAAGCACTAAAAGGGTTACGTTTGTGTTATTAGACAGGATAGAGTGCTTCCTGGGCACAGCTCACAACTCTGATTCACAGTTGCTGATAAGAATACTCTGATTTAGCTAAACACAGCACAGAGCTAAGTCCAGAGCACAGTCCAGTGAATTTATTCAGTGATCATGTGTGAAATTAAGATTTGTCATTGTAAGTTGTGTTAGAGTTTGGGACTACCTTAACTAAACAGGGTGTTTTTAGGAAGTGGTAGGAAATCAAATTGTCCATAAAACCCTCGCAAACACATGAAAAACACACACTCCATGAAGTGTTCTGGGTAAGATACAAACTTCAAACTCTAATAATACAAGACAAGAGTATTAACCACTATGCCACGGTGTAACTTATATAGCAGCCAAGTCCACAATATAGCAGGAGTAGTTCAAAAATCAGAATCATTGAGATGTATTAGGAATAGGATTATCATCCCCACGTCATCCTAAAACCACTTGTAAACTCAATCATCTTTAACTTATCTCATTCTCCATTGCACATCAAGATAAATAGTTTTCACCTATAATACGCTGTAATCATTTAGATTAATGCAGTATACAAACAGCTATACCTGGAGCATTCCAGTGCTTGGTAGTACAACAAAAAGGAAACAATTAACTGTAAGTGGTAAAGCACTGTAAAAATATCTCAAGGATAAATTTGTGGAGAGGCACAAGTCAGGAGATGGATACAAAAAGTCAAAAACCTTATTAATCCCCAATAGCACTGTAAAATCTATAATTAAGATATTACCTGGCAATACTAGGACCCTTAAAATCACAAAAACTGGTTCGCACGACGGCCGGGGGCCCCAGTCTCTCTCACCGGCTGGGGCCCCCAAACCACCATGCGATACCCAGAGGGAAGTGCGAGCAAGCCCTGGACCTCTCATAACTAGGGAACACACCCCCACTGCTTCTGAAATGAATACTAACTGCAACACACACAATTTGCTCACTCCCAGCTAAAGCACTTTCCTACCTTTATTTGGTCAGCAGGCGCTGGTCAGCCAATCAGGTGTACTGTCATACACTCTTTGCCTGCCATACCAAATCTAGCAGGAATTGCATAAATTACCATTCAGGTGGGAGGCTTCGGTTGGACGTAATCGTAGATTACATCTTTTACAGGGGCGCCCCGTGTAGGCAGATCTCCCACATGGCCCCCTCCCTAACCACTCATCTGTCAACCGCATCCTGGAAGCTGCAAAAAATAAATTTAAAATCACAAACATTGGTTCGCACGATGGCCGGGCAGTCTCTCTCACTGGCTGGGGCCCCCAAAGGACCCTTGCCAGATCAGGCCTCCAAACTGCATGGAAAAGAGTAGAGAAAACTACCCAGAGACTATGACAATGCAGAAGCACTTACAGAAATGTGTGACAAAGAAATGTCTTTGTATGCATGTGACAATATTATATGTGCTACACAAATGTGGCTTGTATGGTAGGATTGCATTTCAAGTGAAAGTCTACATTAGGCTTTGAACAAACTATATCAAAGCATACCTGATAAATTTTGAGGCCAGTGGTAAAAGTTTTTATCATCAGATGACTTGGGGTTGGGAGGAGCCACCCAAAATTGTTATGAAAAGATTTTAAAAAGGTTTTAAGGTATATATAGACTTACCTTAAATGATGGGCTGATGCCAATCAGTGAAAAAAGAGGTTTACACTCAACAACACATTTTGCGGGTGTTGTTCTTCTTCCTCAGGTCAAGAAAAAGTGACAAGTCTGTATGGGCGGTGAGCACCTAACACACATCTCTGTTTAAATACAGATCCTTCATGTGACAAATAAATTAAGGACATACACTTGCATGCTGATGTTGGGCGAACATCTAGATGTTCGGGTTCGGGCCGAACAGGCCGAACATGGCCGCGATGTTCGGGTGTTCGACCCGAACTCCGAACATAATGGAAGTCAATGGGGACCCGAACTTTTGTGGTTTGTAAAGCCTCCTTACATGCTACATACCCCAAATTTACAGGGTATGTGCACCTTGGGAGTGGGTACAAGAGGAAAAAAAAATTAGCAAAAAGAGCTTATAGTTTTTGAGAAAATCGATTTTAAAGTTTCAAAGGGAAAACTGTCTTTTAAATGCGGGAAATGTCTGTTTTCTTTGCACAGGTAACATGTTTTTTGTCGGCATGCAGTCATAAATGTAATACATATAAGAGGTTCCAGGAAAAGGGACCGGTAACGCTAACCCAGCAGCAGCACACGTGATGGAACAGGAGGAGGGTGGCGCAGGAGGAGAAGAAGGCCACGCTTTGTGAGACACAACAACCCCGGCCTTGCATGAGGGCAAGAAGCGTGCGGATAGCATGCTTTGTACCGCCATGCAGTCATAAATGTAATAAAGATAAGTGGTTCAATAAACAGGGACCACGCGGCAACGCTAACCCAGCAGCAGCAGACGTGATGGAACAGGAGCAGGCGCAGGAGGAGAAGGCCACGCTTTGTGAGACACAACAACCCAGGCCTTGCATGAGGGCAAGAAGCGTGCGGATAGCATGCTTTGTACCGCCATGCAGTCATAAATGTAATAAAGATAAGTGGTTCAATAAACAGGGACCACGCGGCAACGCTAACCCAGCAGCAGCAGACGTGATGGAACAGGAGCAGGCGCAGGAGGAGAAGGCCACGCTTTGTGAGACACAACAACCCAGGCCTTGCATGTGGACAAAAAGCGTGCGGATATAGCAGCAATGCTTTTTGCCGCCATGCAGTCATAAATGTAATACAGATGAGAGGTTCAATAAACAGGGCCCGGAAACGCAACACCATCCCAGATGTTCATTGGTCATGTTACTTGGTTGGGGTCCTGGAGTGTTGCGTAGTCATTTCCAATCCAGGATTGATTCATTTTAATTTGAGTCAGACGGTCTGCATTTTCTGTAGAGAGGCGGATACGCCAATCTGTGACGATGCCTCCGGCAGCACTGAAACAGCGTTCCGACATAACGCTGGCTGCCGGGCAAGCCAGCACCTCTATTGCGTACATTGCCAGTTCGTGCCAGGTGTCTAGCTTCGATACCCAATAGTTGAAGGGTGCAGATGGATGGTTCGACACAGCTACGCCATCTGACATGTAGTCCTTGACCATCTTCTCCAGGCGATCGGTGTTGGAGGTGGATCTGCACGCTTGCTGTTCAGTGGGCTGCGGCTGCATGGGTGTCAGAAAATTTTCCCACTCCAAGGACACTGCCGATACCATTCCCTTTTGGGTACTAGCTGCGGCTTGCGTTGTTTGCTGCCCTCCTGGTCGTCCTGGGTTTGCGGAAGTCAGTCTGTCTGCGTACAACTGGCTAGAGGAGGGGGAGGATGTCAATCTCCTCTCTAAAGTCTCCACAAGGGCCTGCTGGTATTCTTCCATTTTGACCTGTCTGACTCTTTCTTCAAGCAGTTTTGGAACATTGTGTTTGTACCGTGGATCCAGAAGGGTATAAACCCAGTAATTGGTGTTGTCCAGAATGCGCACAATGCGTGGGTCACGTTCAATGCAGTCTAGCATGAATTGAGCCATGTGTGCCAGAGTCCTACCAGAATCCTCATCATCCTCTTGTGAGCGTTGTGATAGTTGTTGTGATGCATCATAGTCGTCACCTTCCTCCTGGTCTGCTTCTGCTGACCATTCGCGTTGAATTGTGGAAGTCCAACGTGCACCGCTCTGGCCCTCGTCAGTGGTGGCATGAAATTCCTGCTCCAACTCCAGCTGTTCCTCCTCCTCTTCTTCGTCATAGCTGCTGGGGCCAGCGTTCCCTGAGGCGGATGGCCTGATGTTGGTACCATCACGCTGATCGTTTTCTCCTTCAGATTCCCCCAGTTGCATCATGACAGCTGTTTCCTTGATTTTTAACATCGACCTCTTCAGTAAACACAGCAGTGGTATGGTAATGCTGACTGAAGAGTTGTCACTGCTCACAAGCAACGTGGATTGCTCAAAATTTTGGAGGACTTGGCAGAGGTCCAACATGTTGGCCCAATCGGATCCACAGAAGCTTGGCAGCTGGCCGGATGCGCCTCGGTACTGCGCCGTCATGTACTGGACCACTGCACTCTTCTGCTCGCAAAAGCGGGCTAGCATGTGCAGCGTAGAATTCCAGCGCGTAGGGACATCACACAGCAAGCGATGGTGGGGGAGATTGAAGCGCTCCTGCATCTTGGCGAGTGCCCCCGAAGCAGTACTGGAATTTCTACAATGTTTGGACACTCGACGCACCTTCAACAGCAGATCGGGCACGCCTGGGTATGTCCTCAGGAACCGCTGAACTACTAGGTTCATCACGTGCGCCAGGCAAGGGATGTGTGTCAGCTTAGCCAACCTTAAAGCGCGAATGAGATTACTCCCATTATCACACACAACCATGCCCGGTTTCAGGTCCAGCGGTGCCAGCCACAAATCCGTCTGTTCCTTTATTCCCCTCCAAATTTCCTCCCCTGTGTGCTGCTTATCCCCAAGGCAGATTAGCTTCAGCAACGCTTGCTGACGCATGCCAACAGCTGTGCTGCACTGCTTCCACGATCCTACTGCTGCTGGGTTAGCGTTTCCGGATGAGGTACAGCTTTGAGATGCGTTGGAGGAGAAGGAGTCAGAGAGGTAGGTGCTGCTGTTATCCAGTGGGTGGGACGGCGGTGCAGCTGTTTGTGGCGTGGGCAACACCCGTGCCGTAGCAGGTGAGGAATCGCTGCCAGGCTCCACAAGGTTCACCCAGTGCGCGGTAAGGGAGATGTATCGACCCTGGCCGAACGCACTCGTCCAGGTGTCAGTGGTGAGGTGAACCTTGCAGGCAACGGCATTCTTCAAGCTTCGGGTTATTTTGCTGACCACGTGCTCATGCAACTCAGGCACTGCAGAGCGTGCAAAGTGGTAGCGGCTGGGAACCACGTAACGTGGGATGGCCACTGACATCATGCCCTTGAAGCTGTTTGTCTCCACCAATCGATATGGCAGCATTTCGCAGGCCAGAAGCTTGGCTATGCTGGCTGTTACTGCCACGGCCCGGGGGTCATTTGCTGGCAATTTCCTCTTGCGCTCAAACATCTCCGACACAGACAACTGAACCGTAGCGCTGCACACGGAAGGGCTGTTGGTTGTTGTGTTTGATGAACACTGGGAGACCTCAAGAGCACTACTCCGGAAAGTGACAGTGTCAGCGTCGTCTGATGTTTGTGAATGTTGTGAACCACGCAATGGCTGGGCTACTGCTGCTGCTGAGGCGGGTCTGGTGAACCCAAGGGAGGCAGTGTTGTTTCTGGTACCCTGTCCTGACGCGTTTGCCCAAAGAGTGGGATGTTTGGATAGCATGTGACGGCTCATGCTGGTGGTGGAGAGGTTGTTAATATTTTTCCCCCTGCTCAGGCGGGTCTTGCACACCTTGCAAATCGCCATGGTAACATCCTCAGTGCAGTCTTCAAAGAAAGCCCAGACTTTGGAGCACCTGCCTCCTTGCTGGCGATTTCTGTTTGCTCCTCTTTTGCCTCTCACTTGAACTTCCACGCTTGTGGTGCCTGAAATTGCGCGCCGCCTACCTTGTGGCACAAGGCGAACTCGTGCAGCAGTGTGTTCTTCAACAGACTCATCTGTGCTGCTGCTACGACGGCGATGTTCTCGTTCACAAACAAAATCTGGGTCTCTGTCCACATTGTCCATACCCTCCTCTTCCATTTCCTCAAACTCGTCATATGTCATTGTGGGCCACCGCCGTGGAGTAGAGCTCCCCACAACAACCTCTGCGCAGCACACTCCAACGTCGTCTTCCAGATCTTGTCGGCCGACCTCCTGCAATTGCAACCCCTCCTGCCCAAATTGCTCTGGGATTTGGGTTTCCGAGTCCTCTTCGGACTCGCCTTGTATTTCAGTGCGCGGTGCATTTCCCACAGTTAACGGTTGTGAATCCAGGCACAACATTTCTGGCTGTTCCTCCATTGACCTTTGAAAGGTGGAAGTTTGTTGGGCTGGGAATAGCTCCTGCGAATACCCCATTGTATCCTGAGGTAATTCATCGGACTGGTTATCTGGCAGTTGTGTGCGTGGTGTCGCTGCCGGTTGTGTCAGCTTTGTGCCCACTGGCTCCTTGTAACTGGCTGAGGACTCGGACCTCGTGCGTGATGTGCTGGTGCTGCTTAACCCACTGCTGGACGCTTGAGAGGTCATCCAAGTAATTATCTGGTCCTGTTCTTTTGGATTTGTGAGGGTTGTTGTCCTGGACAACATGGGCGGTATTGAGTGGGTTTTCTTGGGTGCTCCCCTGTGGCCTGTACGTGAACCGTCAGGGGAAACACCTCTTCCCTTGCCCCTCCCTCTTTCACCGGATTTCTTCCTCATTTCACTTATCCTTACAGTACACGCTGACTGGCAGCAGTACAGTGGCAGTACAGAAATGCTATACAGTACCACTATTCCCAGCAGTGACACAGAGCACAATGCTATACAGTGACGGGTGAGCGGTGTACCACTATTCCCAGCAGCGACACAGAGCACAATGCTATACAGTGGCGAACGAGCGGTGTACCACTATTCCCAGCAGACACAGAACAGTACACAGAATGCTATATAGTGTGGCTGAACGAGCGGTGTACCACTATTCCCAGCAGACACAGAACAGTACACAGAATGCTATATAGTGTGGCTGAACGAGCGGTGTACCACTGTTCCCAGCAGACACAGAACAGTACACAGAATGCTATATAGTGTGGCTGAACGAGCGGTGTACTACTGTTCCCAGCAGACACAGAACAGTACACAGAATGCTATATAGTGTGGCTGAACGAGCGGTGTACTACTGTTCCCAGCAGACACAGAACAGTACACAGAATGCTATATAGTGTGGCTGAACGAGCGGTGTACTACTGTTCCCAGCAGACACAGAACAGTACACAGAATGCTATATAGTGTGGCTGAACGAGCGGTGTACTACTGTTCCCAGCAGACACAGAACAGTACACAGAATGCTATATAGTGTGGCTGAACGAGCGGTGTACTACTGTTCCCAGCAGACACAGAACAGTACACAGAATGCTATATAGTGTGGCTGAACGAGCGGTGTACTACTGTTCCCAGCAGACACAGAACAGTACACAGAATGCTATATAGTGTGGCTGAACGAGCGGTGTACCACTGTTCCCAGCAGACACAGAACAGTACACAGAATGCTATATAGTGTGGCTGAACGAGCGGTGTACCACTGTTCCCAGCAGACACAGAACAGTACACAGAATGCTATATAGTGTGGCTGAACGAGCGGTGTACTACTGTTCCCAGCAGACACAGAACAGTACACAGAATGCTATATAGTGTGGCTGAACGAGCGGTGTACTACTGTTCCCAGCAGACACAGAACAGTACACAGAATGCTATATAGTGTGGCTGAACGAGCGGTGTACTACTGTTCCCAGCAGACACAGAACAGTACACAGAATGCTATATAGTGTGGCTGAACGAGCGGTGTACCACTGTTCCCAGCAGACACAGAACAGTACACAGAATGCTATATAGTGTGGCTGAACGAGCGGTGTACTACTGTTCCCAGCAGACACAGAACAGTACACAGAATGCTATATAGTGTGGCTGAACGAGCGGTGTACTACTGTTCCCAGCAGACACAGAACAGTACACAGAATGCTTTATAGTGTGGCTGAACGAGCGGTGTACTACTGTTCCCAGCAGACACAGAACAGTACACAGAATGCTATATAGTGTGGCTGAACGAGCGGTGTACCACTGTTCCCAGCAGACACAGAACAGTACACAGAATGCTATATAGTGTGGCTGAACGAGCGGTGTACTACTGTTCCCAGCAGTGACACACAATGACTGGGGGGGACCCTGGCTAGCGTGGCTGGAGCGCGAACTACCCTGCCTGCCTACCCAAAGCTAAACCCACAGACAAATGGCGGAGATATGACGTGGTTCGGGTATTTATTTACCCGAACCACGTGACAGTTCGGCCAATCAGAGCGCGTTCGGGTCCGAACCACGTGACCCGTTCGGCCAATCACAGCGCTAGCCGAACGTTCGGGGAACGTTCGGCCATGCGCTCTTAGTTCGGCCATATGGCCGAACGGTTTGGCCGAGCACCGTCAGGTTTTCGGCCGAACTCGAACATCACCCGAACAGGGTGATGTTCTGCAGAACCCGAACAGTGGCGAACACTGTTCGCCCAACACTATTGCATGCTTAGATTTACTCAGTGCAACTGTTTCACTGAAACCCAGAGCACGCTGACATTTTTAAGGGACCTGCTATAGAACTCTAGCAGAGCCACTAACCAATTCCAGAGTGACTTTTAATTTCTTCTTCTTTACTCTTTTCTCAGTATGTTCTAAATAGGCTTAGTACTATATGTAGCCATGTTTTAATGAACATGCTGAAGAACTGGGATAGAAATGCAATAAAACGACAAAAAAGATGACACACTCAACATCATCTGTTAATATTGGAGAAGAGAGCATTCTGGCACATCATTTCTACATTTTGGGCTAAGTCTATAAATTAAGAAATAGCAGTCAACAAATAGGACAGAGGCTGAACGCTGTCAGGACTGCCATGGAAACATTTGCAGTCTTTACAGTGATATTTTATGTCTGTGAAAGCTAAGTGGTAAAAGAGAAGATGGAAAGCATATTGATAACCTTGAACTTTTGGTGCTTGAGAAGACATTTGTGGTTACCTTGGGCCATCAAGATAGCACAAGATGTGAACTGCTGACGTGGGCAGCACGGTGGCGTAGTGGTTAGCGCTCTCGCCTTGCAGCGCTGGGACCCCGGTTCGAATCCCAGCCAGGGCACCATCTGCAAGGAGTTTGTATGTTCTCCCCGTGTCTGCGTGGGTTTCCTCCGGGTACTCCGGTTTCCTCCCACATCCCAAAAACATACAGATAAGTTAATAGGCTCACCCCTAAATTGGCCCTAGACTATAGTGCTTACACTACATAATTCATACAGACATAAGATAATAGTAGGGATTAGATTGTGAGCTCCTTTGAGGGACAGTTAGTGACAAGACAATATATATATATATATACTGTACAGCGCTGCGTAAGATGTCGGCGCTATATAAATACTAAATAATAATAATAAAAAAATAATAATATTAACCCAGACTTCGCTCTGGAAGCACATAAGACAAAAATGAGGCTTCCATACTGTGGGAACATAAATAGACTATCTTCCTCTCTGGGGCAGTCAGTATTGCTTAGGAAGATGCAAGGAAATAGACACTGAAGAAGACCAACAGATGGACTGATTTCGTTATAAATGTGGGAGCAACTCTGTTAGAGCTACAGAAGGCAGACAGATCTTTCTTGTGACACTCCATCCATGCAGTCCCCTGGAACCAACTTCAGCTTGACAGCACATGATATGATGAGGGTGAGGGTTATATATTATATGTTATAAATACAATCTGAGAGTCATATTTCTTCTTAAGAACATATATCAGCAGGTGGAATCATTTTGATCTGTTTTGTTCATTTGGCTTCCCAGTCTCAGTGTAGCCACATCTTTAGGTGATTTTAGGATTATCTTTAAGTATAAGGCTTTATGTGCATCATCAGAAATGACAATATCCCAAACTAGACCTGCCATCTCTTTCTTTAGTCCTGCGGATTTCAGTGGCTGCCTGTCTACCTTTTTCTTCTTTCATCACACTATTTCATTTTTTTCCTAAGCATCAAGCTTACAGATAAGTAACTGGTAAAGCCATAAGCACAGACAAGCCTTTTTCTTATGTGGCGTTTTAGTAATCCCACTTATATTTTTGTCCCTGTGGAAGTGCATGTTGATTATTGACTGCATATGGTAACCTGGAGTGGCTAGGTATTAGTGCTAATAAGACTTCAACTTGTTACAGCACCGCTCAACAAACTATGCACTCAACAAAAAGTATGTAATCAATATCTGTAAAGTGAAAAGGTACATTAAGAGTCAGGGGATGATGAATGATGCTTTGCTATGGTCAGCTAGAGATTGCACACACTGATGCATACTAAGAGGTAATTTACTGAAGTGGGTATATAGTCCATCAGGGGACGTGAGAGCTAAATATTGAAGCCTGGAATGCTAGCTCCTGCCTTGCATATTCCTGTTTCCACCTTATTAAAGTTCAGTTCATGCATGGGTCAAAATGATCTCTGCCAGAGAAGGAACAAAGTGTACACCTTACTAAGAATGGCAAATAGAAAAAAAAATACAAAATGCATTTGTTCATTATAAAATAATCCAATACAAAATAGTACATTATTAATAAGATAATAAGTATAAAATCTGGGTGGCATGTTTTTGTCTGCAAAGGTTTAGGTGGCATCTTTTTGGGTAAACAATTTGGTGTTGTGTGTTTTGGTTTTGTTTCAATTGAATACTTTCATGCTAGAAATAATTGGTTAATTGCAGTCTAACCAAATTGTGGATTCAAATAACATTTCTCCTGCTTCTCACTGGTGTTGACCCTAACACTTACCTACCCCCAGTGGCGGACATAGTCCTGTGCAGACCAAGCAGCTGCACTAGAACCCAGCATCCTCTACAAGCCATGTGGCCTCCCCACAGCTTCCTCTAAGCCCGTGTAATTTGCATTCCTACCTGCATGGTGTAGGGAGAAGTTGCAGAGAAAGGGGATGAGCTGGGAAGAGGAGGCATCAGTAGAAAGAACATGCAGACAGCCATTGCTCATCATGGTTTAGAACTGACCACCAGACCATAACGACAGTTGACATGGTTGTTGTGCAGCATAGATCATTTGATGTTCCCCGATAGATCAATGGTGTAAGATGCTCGAATGAGCTTAGTCTGGCTGCTTCAAGGGTAACTACTGGTACTGGATTGTAGTTGTCCTGTGAGAGATACACCTACCACACTTCCTGACTATTCTTAACCCATTAAATGAGCTAAACCAGGGCTCAAACACTTGCAACGTAATAGTAGAGGATGGTATAGTATTGTCATTCAAATCTTTGAAAATAACTATAATCTTAAAAATCAGATTTTTCCCCCCGCTACCTGCATATACACCACACTTTTGCTTCCCAGTTTCTGCAGGGAATGCTAAATCTGGAATGCCATCATTTGGGACATACATTTCACCAAAGAAGTCTGGATAAACCACTTTTTGCTATCTACTTCAAATTAGCAGCCTGAAAATGTATAGGGACTGACAAAGCTAAACCTAAAGTGAACCTGAGGTGAAAATAAACTGATGAGAGAAACAATTGTATTTATCCTGCTACTTCTCAGTGGCAGCCTATTAAGTGTCCCAGAGTTAAAATACATTAACTATTGACCTTTTTTATATCTCCCTCTGCTCTCAGAAGTTTTATTCTGCCAGGAAAACATTTATGGCTGCAATTTGCTTATAAGTGGCGTTTACTATATTCCCGACAAGGTACCGACAAGACAGAAGCTGTCACTTCCTTGCCTAACAATTAACTCTTTCAGACAGCAAAATAAAATAAGTAAAAATGCCTGGTTATTAATATGTTTTGCACTGTACATTCAAATGTTTAACTCATCATGTCACATATCACCTTGGATACACTTTAAATGGCAGCAAGCCATGTCCACATTAGATGAAAAAGATTGGGAAGAGATTTTAGATGAGTTTATAAAGCTGCCTATCTCTGCAAGAGATCGCATGATACAATTAGTATAGATAATAAGTATAATAAGTTCCTTCATGGGACATATTCTACTCCTATCAGGATGCATGGCATAGACCCTTCAAATAGCGATCGATGCTGGGGATGCAGCACAGCAGTGGGGAGCTGTTTCCATATATTCTGTAAATGTCCAGTAATCCAAACATTTTATAAGAACATATTTGTACAGATTAATGAGACAACATCACCTTACAGCAACCGCTAGAGCGGCCCTTTTGAGACTACTTGATGGTCACCCTGCTCAGAGACACCGACAACTTCTAATAAGACACTTATGCTATTATGCACGCAAAGAAATTATACTTAATTGGAATAAAGATGAATGTCCTGGAATAAATAATTAAATCAATGCTATTAACTCAGCACTACTCCTCTATAATCTAACAAACAAAAATCATAACTGCCCCTAATAATTCAAAAAACATGGGCCATATGGCTAGAATACACTGAGACTCATCAGGAGAGGACATAACTCCTAAAATTAACTCTAGGGCGGAGGAAGGTGGACTGCTCACTATTTCTCTACTTCCTTCCTTTTTCTGTACTTAAACTTTGAGTCCGTGCTAATATACCTTTTCCTTCCCAAACTTCACAGAGGGGCTACTTAGTAACACTCTTATGAGCACGTGGAGGTCATTATAGGAATATGTGGTTAGGCTTAGTCCACACTCCACACTAGGTCCGAAAACGTATCCGTGGCTCAGTTTTTCAGCCCTGATGAAAAACGGAGTCCCGGATACTAATGTTAAAAATAGCAGCCGTCCTCACCCAAGAAAAAACGGATCTGTCTGCGTTTGCAGGGACCTGTTTTCAAAACCTGAACGGAAGGTCCGGAATTACTGCATTTTTACGGACCAAGGATACACAGATGGGTAGTGAAAAGCAATGGGAAAATGCAACTCCATCTCCACAGGCAAAATAGCACCCAAAACGGATGAAAAAAACGGATAGCCTGAACTTCCTTCTCCTCCCCTCAACGTCATCTCTGACAAAGCCACTCCCAAAACACTACCCTGTGTATTACAAATATCCTTACATGGTGCTAATGTACTTTCTTTACAGAACAACAACAACCACTCCCACTTCCCATCTATTGTCCCAAATCCACTCCCACAGCCCACGCCACTAAATTCCCCATGCTCAAAAAATGTTAAGTAACCTTTTTTTTCTAAGCATTAACCACACCCACGTCCTAACACACACAATTGGCCGCGCTCACAGTTCATAAACTGGGGAAAGAAAATATATAATATCACCGTCCACAAAAGTCCTTTCACTCCCCTCAGGGATCAGGAGATCAGCAAATAGGACACTCCAGGAGCTGTATTCAATCCTCCAGTTCGAACCCTCATAATAAGCATGAAAGAGAAAAGAACATTGAAAGGATCATAGCGCGATCTGCTTAACAGCACATCCCTCCACCTTCCTAGTGCCAGAATCCACCTTCACCGTGTTTCTCTCCGTGCCAGGACACACTCCCCCTATGTGCCCGCACTCACCTAACTGGCCTCCAATTTCTCCGGAGGTAGGATTCTATAGCATAAGGGGGATGCGCAAGCTCACGTTGATCCGTTGTTCACTAAAACTAAAACAGCCTCATATAGCGTAAAACCATTTAATATACAGTTAAAAAGGTGGAAATACACTCACAAATGTCAGAAGTTTAAGCGCATTGTACATATGTGCCAGCGAGTCCCGGGCGCCGCCTACACACACGCTGCCTCAGGTCCTTCCGCGTCCTCCGAGCTACATCCACTGCCGGTCACGTGGGACGTGGCTCCGCCCAACGCGTTTTGTCAGTAATGACTCATCAGGGGCTAACGTATCCTCAATATGCCGGCCATTAAATTCAGTGTCTAACCCCACCCATACCCCACCCTCAGGTCTACCCATTGGATATAATCTAAGATCTTCAGCTTACGCATGTGTCCACAGCGCTCACGGAATCCGTATTACAGTATCATGTTTACACACCTCCGCCCCGCTCTAGGAATCCGTAAACCACACAATACAACCCTATACAATTCCGTCTTACTCAATACATCAGAACAGCAATACAATATTTACCAATCCTATCCTTCATAGTACAGTATAATCCGATATTTCTGTATCTAACCTCCAACCCCCTTATCACGAACAGTACATCCACCCTATGCGAATTATAACATTGTGCTCTCCTAACAAAACTACAACTCCATCCAGAAATGCACAGTATAAAGTTAATCAACACAATCATTTATATCTTATTCCATTGAGGTGGGAGTTCCATTGGAGCAAAAGTCCACTCCCCTAGTACCCACCCCTGGGAATTACATCACCCCCTCAAAAACCCCTGGGCAATTAGTCCTGATAGGAAGTCCCACCTCATTATGGAACAAAGGTTACATATTCCTATATTGTCCACCTCAAGAGTTGGAAATAAAACAGTTAACATCTAATTCCACATTTGATCCACTAGGGGTCAGCGTGTCCAGATTAAAAATCCACATTGTTTCCTTTTTAGAGATCTCTCTAGTTCTATTACAACCTCTCCAATTTGGTGTAAGTTTATCTATTGCACAAAAGTGCATATGAGCCGGATCACAATTATGTTTAGCCTTGAAATGAGATGATAGACTGTGCGATTCAAACCCATTTTTTATATTATTTACATGTTCCCCTACTCTCTCTTTTAGTGATCTGGTGGTGCGGCCCACATATTGCAGTCCGCAATCACACCAGATCACATATACCACAAAGGTAGTGGCGCAAGTTATAAAGTCCCTAATCTTGAACCTATTACCATTCGAGAAAGAAATAATTTCATTAAGTCTGTGTCCATTAGCCACTTGGCAACACCTGCACCCTCTACAAGGGAGGAAGCCAGGTGTTTGCCAACCTAAAAGGGGTCTCACCTCTGGGGGTGCAACACAGCTTGGAGAAATTTGATTTTTCAAATTTGGGGCACGCCTATAGATAAAATTAGGCCTGGATGGTAGCACCTTCCCAAGGACATGGTCACTTTGTAATATATTCCAGTGTTTCCCAAAAATATGCTCAATTTGCCTATATTGGGTCGAAAAATCGCTCAAAAAGGAGAATTCTTTTGACTCACCTTCATTTCCCCTTCTTGTGGTTCGGATCAGTTCACCTCTTTCCATGTTGCCCACCTCTACCTGTATTTCATCCAACCAGGCCCTTTCATACCCCTTCTCCAAAAATCTGGTTTTCAAAACCTCTGATTGTAAAAGATAATCCTCCATTCGTAAACAATTCCTCCGCACCCTTAGGAATTGGCCCTTCGGGACCCCTTTCAACCAATTTGGATGATGGCAACTAGAGGTGTCTATATATCCATTTCTGTCAGTAGTCTTAAAGAAACACTTGGTAGTAAATCCCTGCCCTTCACGTGTGATGGTTAAGTCCAAAAAATGTATACTCACCCTATCACTTTCTACTGTTAATTTGATATTCTCCCTTAAATTGTTTATTTCTGCAATAAACTGTTTGAATCCTTCCTCATCTCCTTTCCAGAAGATCAGGAGGTCATCAATATACCTCTGCCAAAAGACCACCTGGGTACCCCCTATCCTCAAGGCTTCCTCCTCCCACAATGCCATGTAAATATTTGCTAGACTGGGGGCGAAAGAAGCCCCCATCGCACATCCATGTATCTGCCTAAAGAACTGGCCCTTGTGCCAAAAATAGTTTTTATTGAGGCAAAATTCCAAAAGTGATAAAATGAACTCCATCCGTATACCCGACATGTCAGTGTCCCGTCGTAAAACAGTCCTAACCGCCTCAATCCCTTCTTCATGAGGGATATTTGTATACAGCAAACTTACGTCGGCAGTTGCCATCAAAATATCCCCCTCAATGGTCAGTCCCTCAAGCAGTTGCATAGTGTGTTTGGTATCCAACAAAATACATGGCAAATTGGGGATCAAAGGTTGCAGGTAACTGTCTATAAATTGTCCCAACCGGTGGGTAACAGAACCCATTCCACTTAGGATCGGGCGTCCTGGGGGGTCTATTGGATCTTTGTGTACTTTCGGGAGTTGATACATCACTGGGATTCTCGGAGCTGATGGGACAAGGAAATCACTTTCCCTCCCACCAGACCCTGTAGAAGCCCTTCATCCAACAGAAGGGTTAAATCCCTCTTATATTTTAGTGTTGGATCCCCTGGCAATCTTTCATATGTTTCAGCATTGAAAATCAGCCTATCCAGTTCTTCAAAATACTGATCTTTCCTTAACACCACCACCCCCCCCCACCTTTATCAGCTGAACGAACCACCAACTCTTTTACTTTTAATAAGCTTTCAACAATTTTCCCATCGTAATTATTCCGTTTTATTTCTATCTTCCTCAAATCATGAACCACTCTTTCCTTAAAGTTCTCAACAGCATTCTGATTGGAGGTGTCCTGTGGGTTAAATGTGGAAGCATTCCTAAATGACATTTTTGGTCGAGTACCTACAACGTTGGCTCTAGTAATTGGGCCCTCCTTTTGAATGAAATATTTCTTTAAGTTTAATTTCCTTGTATATTTCTGTACATCAATAAAAGCATTACATTTATTTAAACACTTTTTAGGAGCAAATTTCAAACCCTGGTCAAGCAGTTTAACCCAATGGAACTCCCACCTCAATGGAATAAGATATAAATGATTGTGTTGATTAACTTTATACTGTGCATTTCTGGATGGAGTTGTAGTTTTGTTAGGAGAGCACAATGTTATAATTCGCATAGGGTGGATGTACTGTTCGTGATGAGGGGGTTGGAGGTTAGATACAGAAATATTGGATTATACTGTACTATGAAGGATAGGATTGGTAAATTTTGTATTGCTGTTCTGATGTATTGAGTAAGACGGAATTGTATAGGGTTGTATTGTGTGGTTTACGGATTCCTAGAGCGGGGCGGAGGTGTGTAAACATGATATTGTATTACGGATTCCGTGAGCGCTGTGGACACACGCGTAAGCTGAAGATCTTAGATTTTATCCAATGGGTAGACCTGAGGGTGGGGTATGGGTGGGGTTAGACACTGAATTTAATGGCCGGCATATTGAGGATACGTTAGCCCCTGATGAGTCATTACTGACGAAACGCGTTGGGCGGAGCCACGTCCCACGTGACCGGCAGTGGATGTAGCTCGGAGGACGCGGAAGGACCTGAGGCAGCGTGTGTGTAGGCGGCGCCCGGGACTCGCTGGCACATATGTACAATGCGCTTAAACTTCTGACATTTGTGAGTGTATTTCCACCTTTTTAACTGTATATTAAATGGTTTTACGCTATATGAGGCTGTTTTAGTTTTAGTGAACAACGGATCAACGTGAGCTTGCGCATCCCCCTTATGCTATAGAATCCTACCTCCGGAGAAATTGGAGGCCAGTTAGGTGAGTGCGGGCACATAGGGGGAGTGTGTCCTGGCACGGAGAGAAACACGGTGAAGGTGGATTCTGGCACTAGGAAGGTGGAGGGATGTGCTGTTAAGCAGATCGCGCTATGATCCTTTCAATGTTCTTTTCTCTTTCATGCTTATTATGAGGGTTCGAACTGGAGGATTGAATACAGCTCCTGGAGTGTCCTATTTGCTGACCTCCTGATCCCTGAGGGGAGCGAAAGGACTTTTGTGGACGGTGATATTATATATTTTCTTTCCCCAGTTTATGAACTGTGAGCGCGGCCAATTGTGTGTGTTTGTACTTTTTTACTTATACTGGTGGGTGTGGCCAGCGCACCATATTGTTGCATATTTTTCCATCAGCGCAAGTTTTTGTGTATTTCACACCCACGTCGTGCCCACTGATTCTCATTGACAAAATGATTGATTATTGGCCCAAAAACTCCTCCCACTACCTTCCTAATGGCCAAACTCCATAGAAAACCATAGAGACGGTTTCTGTCGTTTTGTTGGGGTAAAAAACGGAACGGAAACGGATGCAAAACTGATGCACTTTTTTTGAAAAACGGATCAGTTTGCGGTCTGGTGGTACTTCCCCCTAATCCCGGACTGCAGCGTCCATCCTACAACCGTGCCTAGTGTGGACCTAGCCTTAGTCACTACTGGGGATATAACCCAATATTGTATACCTAATAAAAAGGCGGCAGGTGGAGGGGTCTTATGGACGATTCCTCAACTAACAAGGTTAATATCACAGAGTCTAACTGCAACTTTACACTCTTTTAGTCTGGGTTGTGTCCTTGGTGCAATGTTAATGCAGTGTTGTAAATTATGTAAATGACCTCACAATTATTTTATATCCCTCATGTGAAGTTGACCATTTCTTGTTATACTATGTTGTCTCTGCTTCCTTGTGTTATGTTTTGAATATAACAATAAAAAAAAATGCAGACAGTGCGCTGTTGTTTAATGATGAGCAAGCCAGAGAGAAGTGAAGGAAAGAAATGGAGAGGAAATGAGTCAGAGGAGAGCAAGATGCGGAGTGGCTGTTTAATGCAGAAGGTTGGGGCTGAGGAGCATGTGTTAGGTAGAGGCTGAACAAACCATGAGCTGAACAAACTTAGAGCACTAACCTGAAGTGGTGAGAATGTTTTTCCCAAGTGTGTGTGTGTGTGTGTACTGTATGTGTGTGTGTATATTTGTGCATTTCTGTATGTGTACTGTATGTGTATGTTTCTGTATGTGTAAAGGTGTGATCTTTGTACTTGTTTGGTGTGTGTGTTAGGGAAAACTATTGCACCCTGCTTCACCTGCTGGTGTTATCACAAGTCACCAGCAGGTGGCTCCGCTATCTCTACAATTTTACCTGCAGTTTCCAGTTTCACCACAAGATGGTGTATCTCAGTTTGGACATGGTTATGATCAACAGGTGTTCTCCTGGCAGTCAACCATTTCCTATATAAGACAACCACACCCCTTGCAACATTGACAGATCTTCAGTTAGCTTGGCTTCTGTTGCTGGTTCACTTCCTGTTTCTCTGCTCTGTAGTCGTTTATTCTGATCTGCCCATGTATGACCTTGGCTTACTCTCTTCAAAATTGTTACTGCACCAATGGCAACAATATGATGTGCAGGAATCCTCTGGCGTGCCGAGTATCAACAACGATTTCTCAAGATCCGCACCATCAAAAAGTTCATCTTTATTAATGTATCAAAATCATAAAAACATGATAAAACAGCATGGGTGAATGGCAGATGACGCACAGGCGTTTAGGACCATCACAGTCCTTTCTCAAATCATCATAGATCCACACTGAGTATCTCCAGTTAAAACTCATGTTTATATAACACACAAGAGGACCACAGAGAGAACTACCTAATTATCTTTCCCACATATGTATAAGAGCATGTCCACCAATCAGGTGATCCCAAGGAGCTAGAATTGTCCAATAATCATCATGCAGTCAGGGACCGGAGTCAAAAAGTGAAAATACAAGCGATACAGTTACCAAAAATGACATCAGACACTCACCCACTGTTTCCACTGTAATAGAACACAGGGAACCCACATTGTAGATCACCGTGTCCATATGTCACTATATAAAAACTCGCCAAACACTCCCATCCAATAGCAAAGCCGGCAGTCACACCTCCTCCAATGATATAAGAGCCGACAGCGTCCGCCGCATCAGAGACTTCCCGCTGTCCAATCATCAGCGGTCCGCCTCCAGCCAATCATAAGAGGCCAGTAAAATATGAGCCAACAGCGTCCACAGCATCAGAGGCTTCCCGCTATCCAATCCTGAGCAGTCCGCCTGCAGCCAGCCATAGGTGGCCAATAGGATAAGGGTCGACGGCGTCCGCCATCTCAGGAAGTCCTCCGAGCGTAATGCGGGGCATAACCCATCTGCCGTGCGCCAATCACATAGCCGCCGGCGCCCGCACTGATTCAACAGGCCAACCTCACAAATATTGTTGGTACTAAAGCAACTGCTTAGCATCCCCTCAGCTCCCACAGTGGTTTACACAAACATTAAAAGGATGCTGATGCTGACAGTGAATTTTCAAACGGATGTTGGGATGCTTTTGAGTTCAGAGTGAGTTATGCTGGGATCAAGGCTTTGTGTATGCCGATCCCAAATAAACCATCCCATTTGGAGCCATTTTTTATGGAGTCACAGTGGGAGATCTGTACAGCAATGTGTTCTGTGGGGACAATAATGCTTTGTGAACCAGGCTCGTTATACGTCTCTCATTTCCCCTGCAGATTACACATCCTGACAAAAATGGATGTAAAGTACAAGTTATGACTAGGACTAGCTGAGTACAAAACACTGAGATCCTCTTGAGCCCAGTAACAGCTTTTCTAAACATTTACTGGTAGAGTGCTTTGTTCTCCATAACAGCTTGTAAACCCGTCTTTTTTACTCCTTTTCTTTCCAGCAGCTAGACTGCAGCTTATTTAATCAACTGAGATTCCTGCAATGCACCTGTGCTGTACTTCCAAATGACTATGACATAGCCTGTCTCTCTGCAAAGTACCTCAGATAATTGCACAAAAGCCAGCGTTCTCATATCACAAGAATGCCTGTTATTTTTTCATAATTTCACTTTGATTGGAGCATTTCGCATAGGCACAAATGGGAAAAAAATATTCACGCAGCAAATGTACAGTATTTAAACCAAACAGGCTGGATGAATGCATTTAGATTCATTTAGTGGCATTTTTCACTGGTTTCTATTTAATTTGATGTTTCTGTGCATCACAGAGACGTTGCCCAGGCAATAGCCCACATTCCAATGTAATCACAACAGGACCGCCTCTGTGTTGCCTGCTACGTCTATTCTTACTCCATGGCAACAGTCTCCACCCCTAATTTCATAGATTTGTATTTGAATCTCTAAACACCAAACTGAGAGCCAATCCCTGTTTGATATTGTATGGTAATCTAAACAGATATAGAGGGACAAGGATGGAGACTTACAAACAAAAGTCACTGGAAAGGCAACTAAACACAAAGCGAAAAGAAGAGAAAATTCCTGACCAATGTGAGAGTACGGATGGCGAAGTTTTGGGTAAAGTAGGTAATGCTTCATGCTGATAGTTATTATAATATTGGTAATATGCTATTGTATTCTTGTACTGCATTATATAATAAATATACTGTTATATTATTTTACTATAGACTTACACAGTCCCCTATTCTAACTCTAAACCTCCCTCCTAATACCAAACACTAGCCGCACCTCCTAATGCCCAACACTAACTCTCCTGTCTACCGCTATAGTAGCCAATTATTTTATTATTAAGGTGAAGCGCTCTCCACCACACACACAATCGCTCCACAAAATGCAACCAATATAGATGCTTCTATCATGGGGGGCATCAACCTTATCACATTAACAATTCACACAGCTTTTGGCACATGCCACAATTTTTTCATATGAGTCCACCTGTAAAAAATTCCCTAGACCTGATATTCCCAGTTTATGAACCCTACACAAAAAACCTGCTTGTATCGGTTCCCCTGTAAGAAAAATTCATACATATGTTTTTAGGAGCAGTCTTGCTTGGAACCTAGCAGGAGTTGATAACAATCATAGATCCCAAACAGTCCACTGCTACAGCCATACAGGGTCTTCTCAAAAGCTTGACAAAATACCCTTACCAGCAAACGTGGCTGATTTATTCACAGATCAGCAAACAGGCATATTCAGATGCTGCCTCTTCGTAATCCGCAACCTTCTTCCTAGGTGTGGCTCAGAGACATAGAAGCAACATAGCGTGATCCTGTTAACACTGATCACCCCTAAACACCAACAGTGCTCCACACGTATAATCCAGGAATATCCACACCTCTGTGTAAAGTGACATAAATAAATAAAATCCTCGCTCACCAGATGTACTGGCTGATCCTGTTATTGACCAGCAATGCTCACTTCCTTATATCCAGAGATGTTCATGATGTAGTTGAACCTTAGACTCAAAGGACATGACTAACATAGCGTAACACCGTTTTAATAGATTTAAAAACAATACAGTAGTGCACTCACATTTGGTCAAAATCAATGCGCATATATAAAAACATGGACGTCCTCACCGCCGCTTTTAGCGTCTCCACTCTCCGTGCCTGAGGCCCCGCCCTACCGGTTTCGTCATACAACTCATCAGGGGCATGCCATTGGCCGGGAGTGGTGACGCTATAACTGCCTTCCTATGCAAATTTTTCTTGAATGGCGGCGGTAATCTCGCGGCTCCTCTCATATCTCGCCGGCCGGGCTCCAACATCATGGCGTCTTTTCGGACGTATAGTTGTTACATATTGTGGCCAAGCCCTATGGGTACAATTAACCCAAATACGCGTGAACCCATGTATTAGGAGCATGTGGCCCCCAGAACCACTTACTCAACTGCCAATAATCATCTGTCGGGCCCGGGCGGCATAATTGCACAACGATCTCTTACAGCATAATTAGAAAATTACATATGTAGGTAGAAATAAAATAAGATAGCATAAAATAGAATAAAATACAATACATAATTCTAACAGTGCTGCTACCCAGCCATTTTGTATCTTCCTATTGGGCACCATGATAAGCGCAAAGAAAACGCAACATGAGCGTCCATTCTTTCATTACATGTTTCTAAGAAACGCAACATAAGCGTCCGATTCAACCATTCTACACTTAATATCAGCATTCTCAAAATCTTTGTATGCAGGTGACAAACGTGCCCCGTGTGCCCCCTTTTTTTTTCTCCCTATATATATACATGCTAATAAATTGCTGCTACTAATTGCATAGCAGGTAAGCTCGAAAATTTACATTTTAATTATATTTTAACCCACTCATATACTCCATTTGTTAGGGCTCATGTATCATCTACATACACCCAAGTTATATACTACCTAAAAGTCATAATACGGTGTGCCAACCTCCTAACCTCTGAAGACACACTGAACCACAGGTGACAAATGTACCCTCTGCCCCCACTTTTAGTGTATCCCGCCCAGATCCAAACACTAGGTAATCTATTCTTATGTTACCCCTAAACCAACAATGTATTAAGAAGTATCAGAACCTAGAATCAGGGTAAATATATTATATTTAAACCACTCGCATGCTCTACTTAATGGGGTCCATGTGTCACCTCTAGTCCACAACTCACTCATAGAAATAGTGTATAACCTATCGACCAGTTCTCCCTGGTACCCTAGATTACCCCAGACACCCTATATAAATTTGACCTACCCTACCACCAAGTGTCAATTTTTTATGCAGTGTTCCTACTCTGGCTTGCCCCCATCTAATCATCTGCTATAAAGCAATTAAGGTCCAATTCCACATTCAGGCCATTGGGCCTCATAGTTTTCATGTTGAAAATCCACCTTGTTTCTAGTTTTGAAATCTCTCTGACCTTATGACATCCCCGCCACCTATCTGGCAGTTTCTGAATAGCACTAAAGTGCATTACTGCTGGGTTGGCCCCATGTGCCTCTGCAAAGTGTTTGGAAACGCTATGTCCCATCACTCGCTTTTCTATGTTCTTCACATGTTCATTAATTCTAGTTTTCAGCATCCTTTTCGTTCGACCAATATATTGGAGCCCACATGGGCACCAAATGAGGTAGACCACATGGGTACTCCCACAGGTAATGAATTCTTTAATGGGGAATTGTTCACCAGTACACACAGATGTATTGGACTGTGTTCTATTAGCTTGGGCTACTAGGCAGGGATTGCATTGCCCACATGGGAAAAAACCTTTTAAGCCCCATAATCCTGTTTGTTTTTTGATCTTAGGTTCATCAATGCATGTTTTCACAAGGCTCCTTTGTAAATTGTTAGCTTTCCTGTAGATGAACTTAGGGTTTCTCGGGATTTTGTTCCCCAAAATTGGGTCATTGGTTAGTAACCCCCAGTATTTCTTGATGATCCGTTCTACTTCGCCGTGTTGTGTATTATAATCAAAACACAATGCGAATTCAAATTCCTCCGCTGTTTGTTTCTTCTGACGGTCCTCCAACATATTCTTATACTGTCTGATTTTGTCAATTTCTTGTCTTAGTGGTATCTCTTGGTAACCTTTATCTACAAACCGCTGCAACAACATCCCTGCTTGCTCATCATAGTCTTTGATCTCAGTACAATTCCTACGTATCCTTGTAAACTGGCTCCTGGGTATACCTTTTAGCCAATTTCTATGATGGCAGCTTTTAATTGGGATGTAGGCATTCCGGTCTGTTTTTTTAAAAAAGGTTTTTGTCCCCAATCTATTGTCTTCCTTATATAAAACCATGTCTAGGAAGTCTATCTGTTCCTTATCCCATTTAGCTGAAAGTATGATCCCTTTGTCATTACTATTGAGCCACTCCAAGTAGTCCCCTAGTTGTTCGGCAGTACCTTCCCATATCCACACCAGATCGTCAATATACCTTCTCCACGTTTTCACTTGCTCACTCTGAGGTTGTGACAGCACTCCCAGTTCCCAGTCATCCATAAAGATGTTAGCCACACTGGGGGCATATTTAGCCCCCATGGCACATCCCAGGGTCTGGAGATAGAACTGGCCCCCATACCAGAAGTAGTTATGGGTTAAGGAGAAGGTCAATAATTTCAAAATAAACTCTATCTGTTCCATCTTTAACTCCGTATATACACTTAATGCTTGCTTGACTGTTCTGATGGCTTCCCCATGTGGGATAATTGTGTATAATGCACTAACGTCAGCTGTCACCAGCAGGTCATCATTCCCTATTTCCATTGTGCTAATGGTTTGTAGTAGTTGTTTAGTATCCCTGAGCAGCAGTGTTAGCTTCTCCACGACTGGTTGTAGGTGGGAATCGATATATTCTCCTACTCTTTGGTTTAGAGAACCGATCCCACTAATAATGGGTCGCCCTGGAGGCTCTGTTATACTCTTATGTATTTTCGGATTGTGGTAAATGACCGGGATTCTTGGGGCGTCAATCATTAGGTATTTGAACTCAGCATCATTTAGAATCTCTTGTTGGAGGCCTTCTCTCAATAACCCTCTAAGTTCATCCATGTATCTGACTGTCGGATCCCCTTTCAATTTCTTATATGTTACTTGGTCTTCTAGGATACGTTCCATTTCAGTACGATATTGATCTGTTTTCATTACTACAACTCCCCCCCCCCTTATCTGCTGGTCTCACCAGGACATCTTTCCTCTGACTCAGCTCTCTTATTGTTTTAAAATCATCCTTATTTTGTTTCACTTGGATTTTTTCCAGATCTTTAAGTACCATATTTTTAAACACCTGAATAGTACCCTCCTTAGAGTTATCTGGGGGATTAAACGTTGACTTATTCCTCAAGGTGGTATGTACATACCCCCCTCCTGGAATGCCCTGACTTGCCCTGGTGGTGGGGCCTTCTTTTGAAATAAAATATTTTTTTATGTTCAACTTCCTCACATATTTGTTTATATCTATAAATGTACCAAACTTGTTTAGACCTTGTTGGGGAGCATATTTTAATCCTTTATATAAAATTTTGAGCTCTTTGTCAGTGAGGGGAACCCCACTGATATTAAATATTCCCTCTCCTTCTTTCACCTTCTCCTTTTTGTTATTTCCTCCTCCCCGTCGACCTCTTCTATTCCTCTTTTGCGTACAAATTTTTGATTGAACTCTAATTCGGCCCAATTGGTTCTGGGCGATTGCCCCCCCAAAAAATTATGGTGTATTGTTTCTGCTGTTTTTCTCTTCAGGGGCCATATGCAATTCACTTTTTCACCTGAGTTTTCTCCTACGAGTAAAAATTTCATTTTTGATTTAAAATAATATTTTACCACTTTGCAATGGAAAAACTATCAAAAGGTAGGTAAAAAGTACTATCAAGACTATTTTGAGCATTTTCTTGCTTGCTGGTGGTTTAAAAGTAATTTTATCAACAAGTTTCAAAATATCACCTAGGAGAAAACACAGGTGAAAAATGGAATTGCATATGGGCCCAGGGGTTTGTACCGATTGAAGGTAGGTAAATAGTCCTCCCTATATTGTCCACCCTGGTGTTGATGGTACTGCTGGTCATAATGGTCATATCTCCTATTGGTCTCATATGCGGGTTGATATGGGGGCTGGGTCACCCTCCTATAACCTTCATCTACAGGCCCTCTCGGGTTGTTTTTTCCTTTCCTGTATTTTGGCTGATGCCAATCCTCCTCATATGTATGCCCAATAGCTTGTGGGGGTCTCTTCCTTGGAGATTGTTGGTATTGGGGATTGGGTCTGCCAACCCGACCGTGCCCCTTTTCCTGGCCATTCTGTAATTGTCCCTCTCCTTGGATACCACTTCCCTGTTGGATTCCACCTGAGGCTATATTCTCTCCATGGTGAATTTCTTGCCCCCCTCCTACATTGACATTCTGGTTTTTTTGATCATCACTTTTCTTTCTTTTTATTTGTTCAACTTGCCACTTATACGCTTTATTTTTATATTCTTGCCACTCATTTTGAAATCTTTTTATTTTGATTTCACTCACCTCTCTCTCATTTTTCTGAACTATTTTAGTTAAGACAGCTGCATTTTCAGTGAACTCATCCTGCTCTTTGTATTCCTCTAACTTTGATTTTAGTTCCTCTATTTCTTTACCCAATTTATCTAGTCTGTTTTGTTTCCTTTTCCCTAGGATTTTTAACAGCCCAACCCCGCATTGGTTGAGGTAATCACCTAGTTCTTTGTCTGTCTCATCGTTCTCCTCACCATCTGTGGGGAGGACATCCCACCTAAAACGTCTGGGTATGATCCCTTCTTTCGCATGTTTATTTAGACTAGCAAGGTCCCACCAAGCATTAGTTTCTCTAACCATTAGCGTTTGCAATTGTCTGAACAATGTGTCCAGACTTTGCTGCTCTACATCGGGCTCCTTGACAAACAGCCTGTCTAAGTCAATTATGCCTCGCCTGCGGATATTAAACATTTCCATTCTACTATAGAGTCTGCTGCTCAACCACTAATACCAGACAGAGAAATTATTAAAAGTGGCCTTGGCGCTCCTCAGATTTACCTCACCCTGTATAATTTAGGGAAATTGCAAGAATATGTAGTGTTGTGGGGGATCGCTGCACCATGGGGGGTATTGCCTCCCTACTGAAGTATTTTATTATTAAGGTGAAGCGCTCTCCACCACACACACAATCGCTCCACAAAATGCAACCAATATAGATGCTTCTATCATGGGGGGCATCAACCTTATCACATTAACAATTCACACAGCTTTTGGCACATGCCACAATTTTTTCATATGAGTCCACCTGTAAAAAATTCCCTAGACCTGATATTCCCAGTTTATGAACCCTACACAAAAAACCTGCTTGTATCGGTTCCCCTGTAAGAAAAATTCATACATATGTTTTTAGGAGCAGTCTTGCTTGGAACCTAGCAGGAGTTGATAACAATCATAGATCCCAAACAGTCCACTGCTACAGCCATACAGGGTCTTCTCAAAAGCTTGACAAAATACCCTTACCAGCAAACGTGGCTGATTTATTCACAGATCAGCAAACAGGCATATTCAGATGCTGCCTCTTCGTAATCCGCAACCTTCTTCCTAGGTGTGGCTCAGAGACATAGAAGCAACATAGCGTGATCCTGTTAACACTGATCACCCCTAAACACCAACAGTGCTCCACACGTATAATCCAGGAATATCCACACCTCTGTGTAAAGTGACATAAATAAATAAAATCCTCGCTCACCAGATGTACTGGCTGATCCTGTTATTGACCAGCAATGCTCACTTCCTTATATCCAGAGATGTTCATGATGTAGTTGAACCTTAGACTCAAAGGACATGACTAACATAGCGTAACACCGTTTTAATAGATTTAAAAACAATACAGTAGTGCACTCACATTTGGTCAAAATCAATGCGCATATATAAAAACATGGACGTCCTCACCGCCGCTTTTAGCGTCTCCACTCTCCGTGCCTGAGGCCCCGCCCTACCGGTTTCGTCATACAACTCATCAGGGGCATGCCATTGGCCGGGAGTGGTGACGCTATAACTGCCTTCCTATGCAAATTTTTCTTGAATGGCGGCGGTAATCTCGCGGCTCCTCTCATATCTCGCCGGCCGGGCTCCAACATCATGGCGTCTTTTCGGACGTATAGTTGTTACATATTGTGGCCAAGCCCTATGGGTACAATTAACCCAAATACGCGTGAACCCATGTATTAGGAGCATGTGGCCCCCAGAACCACTTACTCAACTGCCAATAATCATCTGTCGGGCCCGGGCGGCATAATTGCACAACGATCTCTTACAGCATAATTAGAAAATTACATATGTAGGTAGAAATAAAATAAGATAGCATAAAATAGAATAAAATACAATACATAATTCTAACAGTGCTGCTACCCAGCCATTTTGTATCTTCCTATTGGGCACCATGATAAGCGCAAAGAAAACGCAACATGAGCGTCCATTCTTTCATTACATGTTTCTAAGAAACGCAACATAAGCGTCCGATTCAACCATTCTACACTTAATATCAGCATTCTCAAAATCTTTGTATGCAGGTGACAAACGTGCCCCGTGTGCCCCCTTTTTTTTTTTCCCTATATATATACATGCTAATAAATTGCTGCTACTAATTGCATAGCAGGTAAGCTCGAAAATTTACATTTTAATTATATTTTAACCCACTCATATACTCCATTTGTTAGGGCTCATGTATCATCTACATACACCCAAGACCCTGTATGGCTGTAGCAGTGGACTGTTTGGGATCTATGATTGTTATCAACTCCTGCTAGGTTCCAAGCAAGACTGCTCCTAAAAACATATGTATGAATTTTTCTTACAGGGGAACCGATACAAGCAGGTTTTTTGTGTAGGGTTCATAAACTGGGAATATCAGGTCTAGTGAATTTTTTACAGGTGGACTCATATGAAAAAATTGTGGCATGTGCCAAAAGCTGTGTGAATTGTTAATGTGATAAGGTTGATGCCCCCCATGATAGAAGCATCTATATTGGTTGCATTTTGTGGAGCGATTGTGTGTGTGGTGGAGAGCGCTTCACCTTAATAATAAAATACTTCAGTAGGGAGGCAATACCCCCCATGGTGCAGCGATCCCCCACAACACTACATATTCTTGCAATTTCCCTAAATTATACAGGGTGAGGTATATCTGAGGAGCGCCAAGGCCACTTTTAATAATATAGTAGCCAATTGGCAACTCATAGCCAAGCTACTAGTCATTTGGCTATTAATAATCATTTCGCTGAAATTGCCTGAAAGAGGTATTGGAAGTACTAGCCAGTCTTCTTCAAGTGATAGCCTATTGGCTAGTATCAGACACCTAAATCACCAGCTTGGCTAATACATGCCTGCCAAGCTTGCACCCAATTTATCTGTTCCCCATGTGAGTCTGCAATAGATCACAGGGTTAGTCACTCTACATAATACAATAGTTAAAAGGATGGAAAGGGTTGGACTTACCTCCAATAATCACACCACCATGATAGGTAACAATTTATTAGCTCAAATCTAATTTCCCGAGTGCGTAATCTCATTTCATGTCAAAATTTAGTGCCACAGTTGTGGAAATTTAGGCTAAGCTCCTACCTTTATTACATAGTTACCGGAGATGTTCTGTTTTCTTAGGGTACAAAATTAGGTGATTGACTTGTACCACCCTGATTGGCTTGTCACAATTGTGTGATCATGTTTACCTTTTGGTCATTGTGTAGTCTGATCGTGACCAGCCAGTCAGTGCCATTCATGTATCATGAATTCTTGAAGAAGATGTCCTTGTAAAAGTGATTATCCCTGTTAGACATTTTCAGGGCAGGCTTGAGCCATTCATTCAATTTCAAATTAATTGATAGAATGATCCATTTTTTTAATTAAAAAAAAAATTGCAAAGCATGAAGAATTTGTTCAAAGCCCCACAAAATGGTAATCATTTCAGGTAGATGTAATCTAAATGATTAATCAAATGTGTGTTTTGATCACTGAAAACTGGCAAAATGACCAAAGATTCCTGTGCAATGAGCTAACACTTTCCATCCTGCTTGAAAGACTTTTGATTTTCAGCCCGATATTGATCACTTTTATTCAATCCAACAAATATGGATATGATTCATCCTAAACATTTAATTTAAGAATTAAGTCTAAAAGTCAATGAAAGATAAATATTATTACTATTTATTATTGTATTTATAAAGCGCCAACATATATCACAGCGCTGCACGATAGATAAATGGGTTAACATACAAGGTAGGACATACAGGAAACTCACAACAAAAGAAGATCATGGAAATGATTTGATAACAGTACAGTGTGATAGGTCAAAATAGAGACTGTTCTAGTCCACAAGAGGGTTGATTGACAGTAAGATTGCATAATCAAGTTGGAAACACTAGGGAGGAGGGCCCTGTCAGAGGCTTACAATCTAAAGGGTGGGGGTGGAGACAATAGGTGTAACTGTTGTGAGGGTGTCTAACAGAACGTATTATGGTGCTGGTGTAGGGGGGTATGCGAGCATGAAAAAGTGAGTCTTGAGAGCTTGTTTGAAGGCATTAAAGGTGGGGGCGATTCTGATGGCTGGTGGGAGCGTGTTCCAGAGAGAGAAGGCAGCCCTAGTGAAGTCCTGCAATCGTGCATGGGACTGAGATATGCGTGATGCGACTAGGCGCAGGTCATTGGAGGATCGGAGGGGGCGGGCTGGTATGTGCCTGTGGACCAGATCAGACATGTAGGTTGGGCAGGTCTTGTGCACCAATTTGTAGGCCAAACTTAGGATTTTGAAATTGATCCTAAAGCTAATGGGGAGCCAGTGTAGGGCTTTACAGAGCGGAGTCGTAGAGGTGCTGCAATGAGAAGAATGTATCAGTCTGGCTGCCGCCTTCATTACCGATTGAAGTGGGGAAGTACGGTTAGAGGGGAGGCCAGACAAAAGAGAATTGGAGTAGTCTAGGTGGGAGATGAAAAGGGTGTGGATGAGGAGTTTAGTGGTGTCAGGGGACAGGCAGGAGCAGATCTTGGAGATGTTGCGGAGGTGGAAGTTGCAGGATCGGGCAATACCTTGGATGTGGGGTGTAAAGGAAAGTGCAGAGTCCAGGGTAACACCTAGACAGCGGGCTTGGGAGGTAGGGTGGATGGTAGTATTTTCAATAGTGTCTGGCCTCTTCTAGCCTCTACTTTAATTGCTGTGTATATAAATTTGTCTTCCTTTCCCAGCACCAAATAATAAGCGTTCCTTTCATACTTGGTTATAATAATGGGCTTTAAAGGTTGACCTTTTTTGAATGTTTTCAGGTTCATTAATGGAATGCTGCATCCCACAACTGTGGTCACAACTTGTGTTGGTGCATTTGGCATTATTCAAATTTGGAACCTTGTTCTGTATTCTGGCTATTGGAACCTAAATCTGTCGGGAGGCACATCACGACAGGCAACTAGGCAGCTCACCCTTGTCACCGCCTCTGGGAGCCATCCTCTATGTTGTATCCCAGCTCTCATATACTTCTTTGTGAAGGAGGACTGTCTCCCAATAACAGTGTTATCTGGTGTCCAAACCAGCAGCACCTTATACTGATAAGTTGGGATGCCCAAACCTATTCAGAACGTGCAGAAAAAGGTACCTGCTCCTCAAGGGATAAGCAGTTAGTAGACTCAGCAGAGACTGATAGTAGCTTGTAGTCAACAGTGCAGGAACACACATGCAGGAAATTGCATGTTTGCTAATATAGCTATTAAGGGTGTGTGTGTGTGTGTGTGTGTGTGTGTGTGTGTGTGTGTGTGTGTCTGTGTTATGTATGGTGTGTGTGTGTGTGTGTGTGTGTGTGTGTGTGTGTGTCTGTGTTATGTATGGTGTGTGTGTGTGTGTGTGTGTGTGTCTGTGTTATGTATGGTGTGTGTGTGTGTGTGTGTGTGTGTGTGTGTGTGTGTGTGTGTGTGTGTGTGTGTGTGTGTGTGTGTGTGTGTGTGTGTGTGTGTGTGTTTTTAAAAGTGGTGTTAATGTTGTGGAGAAATATTTGCGAACAATAGCCCAGCAAAGGCTCCTCAGATCGCAACTGCAAGGTAAAATCAAGAATTCAGTGTGATTGCTTTATTTCTCAAATGTTCTGAACATATAGTAGATAAGAATTCAGAATGCACCAATCTCAGGATAAAATTCCAATTTTTATTGTGGCAATGGTGGACAAATAGCAATTGCTGTTTGTCCAAAATTTCCTCAATAAAAATTGGACTTTTATCCTGAGATTGTTGCAGTGGAATTTGTATCTACTACATTTTTCTGGCTCTTTGGTGTTCTGCTCCCGGTCACAGTAGGTGCAGTGGTTGCTGTGACCTGTTTCTTGGATTGTATGTTATGAACATAATTCATTATTTTTTTAAGCAATGAATAAAGCGCTACTTTTTTTCATTTCTACTGGAAATGGCCTATTCAAGCAATCTGTGGTTACATTTTTTCTTACACAAAAAAGCACGCAATTAATAATCTCAGTGCTGTATTAGAGGCACAAAGCGGCCTCTTACTTTTTCTCTTAGAAAATTCAAACAATGCAGAGAAGTGTTCTATTATTTAAAACTGGGTTATCAGTGTACAGCAATAACTTTCACTTTGCTAAAATAATAATACCGTATATTAAAACGAATATGACATTCTAATTGCCTCTCTTTTGCAATTAGAGTCTTTATATAACTGAACATTGTCCTTTTTTAAAAGTGAGAAAGACATGATTATAGTTCATAATAATAGTTAATAATAATACTGGGTTAAGTTGTTAGACCACTTATACCTATACTTAAGTATTCTCAAAATAGGGTCCTAATTAGTAATGCACTATATCTGCATTGCTGTTTTTAACCCAAAGTTTAGACACTAGCATGTGTACTTTTAATAAAGGCAAGCCATTAAAAAAGGGTGCAGGAAATAGCCAATAGAATATTAGTAACTGTAACGATCGGTGTCAGCACACAGAGAGAATCTGATTATTGATGATCTGCAGAATCACCGATAATCCCAGTATAACTAACCTCTGGACACCTATATAGTGTGAGTGTTTGGTGCAACAGTAATAACTTTGAGTGAGACCACCCGAGAAGCAGGTGGTCTTTGGCAGTATGGGCGATACTGCCTTCTGAGAAGTGCAAAAACCTTCCAGCAGCCTGAGATCTCCAAAGGGGTGGAGTCCCAGGCTGAAAGTAGGAAGGACCAGTGAGTGAGTGACACCTGAAAGGTGGATGTCACTACCAGGTCTGCAGACTATCTCTTAAAGAGACAGATAGCTCTCAAGGTCGGGCAAGCCAGGTCGGCAACACACGGACAGACAAGGTACAGAGACAGAAGGCTGATTCGGTATCCAAAGGCAGGCAGGGTTGGCAACAGATAATCAGATATGCGTAGGTACCAAATCAGAAAGCAGAGGGATAGTCAGAAAAGCAATAGGTCATAACAGATATCGAACAATGCCTAATCTTGGGTGTGAGGTCTGTGGTCTCTACACCCTGGAACTAGTCTGGAGTATAAAATGATAGTACACACTATCCCTAGTCTTGGGTGTGAGGTCCGTGGTCTGGACACCCTGGAACTAGTCTGAAGTATAACAGAATGATAACACAAAGTCCCTAATCTTGGGTGTGAGGTCCGTGGTCTTGACACCCTGGAACTAGTCTGAAGTATAACACAATGATAACACAAAGTCCCTAATCTTGGGTGTGAGGTCTGTGGTCTCGACACCCTGGAACTAGTCTGAAGTATAACACAATGATAACAGAAGTAATCTGGCTCAGTGTGAATTCCCAGGTCCTCCTGGTTCTAACACACTGTAGGATCTGACTAAGGTCTGAGTGCTTTCACGTAAGTGTTCGCAACGGCAGACCACCAGCAACTGGCAAGCAAGCATTATATATAGTTGCAGGACTCTGCCGCCCCGCCCGAGCCACTCAGCCAATCAGGAGTCCAGCAGGAATCAGCTGATTGTCCAGATCAGCTGATACATCTCCTGCTGGTACAAAGGTCCTGACTCCTGGCACACGCGCGCGTAGCTCTCCATCCATGTGCACTAGAGATCCCAGCCGACCCAGACATGTGCCACTGCGCTGAAACCGCCCGTCTGAATGCGGAGATAGTCGCTCCACCGCCAGACCGCGCGGCGGCATCTCCGCCATTTATCACAGTAACATTAACAATATTATACGACTTAATTCATATAATTAAATATCAGTAATATTGATATTTCACTATGACCTAGCCTAACCTTGCTATCTTTCTGGGCCGGATTTCTGGGAAGGCCAGAAGGCCACGGCCTAGGGCGCTAAAATCAGATAAGATAAGAAGTGCGGCATGACTTGGAGAGAGAAGAGGTCATATGTCAAAATAAATCATCTCTTCTGGTCCCGGAGCGCAGCCAGCCAGTGCTCTGCACTAATAGCTGAATTCCAGAGTTCCCCAATCCCTGCATCTCTCTCCCACTTCCTGATGTGTTATAACAATCAGGATCAATCATAACTGTCACCTGATAATCCATTCCTCTGTATGATAGACATACAGATCGATGTAAGAAATACCAGAGATTTACATTACAAAGCAGATAGAACTAAGTTCCGCTGAGTTTTAATGCAGCCATTTACAAACATCAGTGAGCTCTGCTAGTTTCTTCACCTCTTTTAGAGCTTTGACACTGACCCCAGCTGCTGTTAATTAATTTATCTAACCCTAATTTATGACTGTTTTTTTTCCTAGCTAGCAGTGGTCTTCTCTCTTCCTCAGTTAACTCTTTCCTGACTTATTGTCTGTCCTTCAGCTCCTACCATCTATGAGAATTGCAGGAATAAAAATGCTGTTTGCTTCCCTTTCATTGCTAAACTGTCACTTTAAAGGACACCTGAGCTGTTACTACCTCTATGGTTTGGTATTCTTCTACTTTCCTGAAGCAGTAGAGCATTGTACCATCTTAGCTATCAGTGAAAGCAGAGAGTTTTGAATCAGGATGATACCATTTATTGGCTTAAAAGAAAAAGAGTAAGCTTTCTGCTAATAAGCGTTCTTCAGACTTTGTTTCTGTATACTGTCCATATGTTAAAGCACAACTCCATATGTACATTCAACATTCAAAAGAGATACATAGATTTTTCATCAAATATAAATAAATGTCATTCAGATGCTTTAAAGTGGAGCTGAACTCTTGCACAGGGCAGAAGGAAAACAGAGAAATCTACCATGTATGTATTTAGAGAGCCTGTCTAATTCCCCCTCCTCTGTGTCTAATCACAAGTTGTAATTTGATCTCTACACTGTGTCACCTGACTGCCACAACATCTAAGCTCATTTGAAAGCACAGGTTGTTAAAAATGTCTGCTTTCATAAAAGCAGTAAGTAGAAACACTGCAGATTTATTTCAGGATTTGCATCAGCTGTAACAAATAAATGTTTTTATTTAACCACTTCACAACTGAGGGGTTTTACCCCTTCAGCATCCGAGCAATTTTCTCCTTTCAGCGCTCCTTACATTCATTCGCCTATAACGTTATCATTACTTATCACAATAAAATGAACTATATCTTAATTTTTTTCACCACCAATTAGGCTTTCTTTAGGTGGGACACTATGCCAATAATTATTTTATTCTAAATGTGTTTTAATGGGAAAATAGGAAAACATTTGGAAAAAAGCGTTTTTCAGTTTTCCGCCATTATAGTTTTTAAATAATGCATGCTACTATAATTAAAATCCATGTAACTTATATGCCCATTTGTCCCAGTTATTACACCGTATAAATTATGTCCCTATCACAATGTTTGGCGCCAATATTTTATTTGCAAATAAAGGTGTATTTTTTTCAGTTTTGCGTCTCTCCCTAATTACAAGCCCATAATTTATAAAGTAACAGTGTTATACCCTCTTGATATAAATATTTAAAGAGTTCAGTCCCTAAGGTAACTATTTAAGTTTTCTTTTTTACTGTATTTTTTTTTAATTTATTTTAATATTACAAAAAAAAATATTGGTAACAATTGGGGAGTGTGGGAGTTAATGAATTAAAATTAATAGTGATAATAACTTATTTGTATGTGAAAAATGTTTTTGGGTGTAGTATTACTTTTTGGCCACAAGATGGCCACATTTTTTTTACAGGTGTCCTACAAGCGTCGGAAGGACGCTTGCAGAAAGGGAGGCTGGGAAACTTGAGTTTTTTCACAATGATCGGCTGCTTCTCGTAGAAGCATGCTGATCATTGCGGGGGCAGAGATCAATGAACGGGAATGTATTTTCCCGTTCATTGATCTCCGGGTGAGCGGGCAGTGGCGTGCACAATCGCGGGAGTGTGAGCGGGAGCACGGACAGTGGCAGCAGCGGCGGGGGGTGCGTATATCTACGCTCAGGGCGGGGAACTGAAGTCCAAAGGAGCGTAGATATACTGTACCCGGGTGGCGAAGTGGTTAAAGGTTATGTTGTTGCATATCTTTTAGAGCAGAGAGGAAGTTCTGAGTTCAGGTCCACTCTAATTACAACAGAACATCCAAAGTGGGTCTTGACAGGATGTTTGCTACTTACCTGTTCTCTGTTTTGGATGGGCGTCTCTTTATTGCACTGCCCTGCCACCTGTTTGTGGCTCTGACTGCAGCGAGTCACACAGAAGACAAAGAAGCAGTGCATGCTCTGGCCACTCGCGCTCCCTGTCATCTGTCTGCGGCTCCAACTGCAGCCAGTCGCACAGAGGACAAAGAAGCAGCGCATGCTCTGGCCACTCGCGCTCCCTGTAATTTCTTGCTCCTGCCCAGATGTGCACAGCAACAACAGTGTTATGCATTCTTGACAAGTACTGGTCATACATCAGCATCACTTCTCAAGTATGCATGCCCAGAACACTATCGATGGCTGTGCACATTCGGGCAGGAGCGCAAATTACAGGAATTATTTGTTGAATGGGGGGCAGAGCAGCACAATTGAAATGAGCCCATTCAAACCAATGATCACTAGTCAGAGTGTTGGACAATTCTTTTTCTGGGGGGGGGAGGGGGCACTTGGTGACAGCAGGCCTAGGGAACTGGAAAGTACAAATCCGGCCCTGATCAAGATATAACAGAGAAAATAATGCATCTAATACACCCAAAAGATATGTCAGCAAAAGTCCTCAATAGAGTTTTACAGAAAAAAGAAGAAAATCAGATGGAAAGCAAAGAAATATCCACAGGTAATAGTACCATTAATATTTAAAGAGAACTTTATAACTACAAAAACACTGTTGGAGAAGTAACTGTAACAAACAGGCCGTATCTGGAATCCCAAATCTCCTCCCCTCACATGACCATACAAGACAGAATAACATGCCCCTGCACAAGCAACAATCAAGAGATCGTTTCAGCCATAGTCACATTGATTTCCAAAAAGTCCCATACCTTTTCAAAAGCCGGCACAGTGTTATTTTTAGTAGCTGTTAAATAGTCCATGTTCCTGAGAAACTCGATCTTGGATCAGACTCTATCCAATGTTGGAGGGGATGGGGACTTCCAAATAGAGATGGCTCGAACCTCCGATTTTCGGTTTGCGAACCTCGAACGTGAACCTTTGCAAAAAGTTTGGTTCGCGTGAACTTTCGCAAACTGCAATAGACTTCAATGGGGAGGCGTTCGAAAACTAGAAACATTTATGCTGGCCACAAAGGTGATGGAAAAGATGTTTAAAGGGGTCTAACATCTGAGTTTTTGCATGGAGGAGTGGGATACACGCCAAAAGTCCCGGGGAAAAATCTGGATTTGACTCACAGCAGCGTTTTAAGGGCAGAAATCACATTGCATGCTAAAGTGGAGGCCTAAATTGCTTTAAAACATCTTGCATGTGTATACATCAATCAGGTAGTGTAATTAGCGTACTGCTTTACACTGACACACCAAACTCACTGTGTAACATACTGTTTGTGTAGTGACGGCCGTGCTGGACTACTGCGCAACATGGCGAGATTGCTCTTCCTCACTCAGTGATGTCAGGTAATGTCTGACTGCCTTATCAACTTTCGATGGTTCTTTCTCTACCATTGTTAAAGCTTACATCTATTTTTTTAGATACTTGTTCTGCTTGCTGTTCAGTACCGAGAATCTGTTATGGAGGGCAAGTCTGCCATTCATTCAACTGTGTGACTGATAAACTTTCGATATTACTTTCTCAGTACCATGGTGACCACGGGTAATGGCCAGGAAATCAGGGTTTGATTCTGGTCCAGAGTGGAAGCCTGAGAAATGGCTACCACCACACATCCAAGGAAGGCAGCAGGCACGCTGTGCGCAAAGGAGCAGGAACGGCCACCACACATCGAAGGGAGGCAGCAGGCATGGCATGCAAGTCCAGACTCAGGGAGGTAGTGATGAAAAATAACAATACAGGAGGACTTTCGAGGCCCTGCTGAATATGAGACAAATCAACTTTAAATCCTTTAACGAGAATCTGTTATGAAGGGCAAGTCTGCCATCCATTCAAGTGAAAGGTATGCACTGACTGCCAGGTATAATACAATGTGCAGTCACACATGCAGTGAAAGGTATGCAGTGACTGGTATTACAATACAATGTGCAGCTGTAACACACGTGCATATAACAGGTATGCATGGACTGGTATATTAAACAGCGAGCGGTCACACATGTACTCTGAACAATTATGCAATGACTAGTATTACAAATTTGCAGCTGTAACACACACAGGTACCATGAACAGGTGCAGTGACTGGTGGTATATTACACTGCGTGCGTTCACGTAGGAAGGTAGGTGCACTGAACAGGTGGGTTACTGGGTATGCAGTGATTGGTATTACAAATGTGCAGCTGTCACACACACAGGTACCGTCAACAGGTGCAGTGACTGGTGGTATATAAAACTGCATGCGCTCACATAAGTAGGTAGGTGCACTGAACAGGTGGGTATGCAGTGATTGGTATTACAAATGTGCAGTTGTCACACACACAGGTACCGTTAAGAGGGGCAGCGACTGGTGGTATATAATACTGTGTGTGCTCACGTGGGTAGGTAGGTGCACTGAACAGGTGTGTATGCAGTGATTGGTATTACAAATGTGCAGCTATCACACACACAGGTAGTCACTGAATGTGCTGGGCCTGGCAGTGGCACAGTAGGGATTATCAAGGGGCCAAGGTCCAGCAGCTGCGACTGACTGACAGGGCTGTATATGCAACACAAATGTCTGTGGGACACACACACACACACACAAAATAGATCACAAGAACAACATTAGCTCTCAAAAGAGCTGTTGAGGATGAGGAGTGCTTTTTAGCAATAAGTATCAGCAAGAAGGAGCAAACTAACAAGCCTAACACAAGAGCCTAACTAAGCTTTCCCTATGTCAGCAGGTTCTCTCCCTTCTCTAATTACTGCAGCCACACGAGTGAGTAAAATGGCTGAAGCTGCCTGCGTTTTATAAGGGGGGGGGGGGCTCCAGGAGGGAGTGTAGCCTGATTGGCTACCGTGTGCCTGCTGACTGTGATGTAAAGGGTCAAAGTTGACCTTAATGATGTAGTATAGGGGGCGGGTCGAACTCGCATATAGTTGCGGTCAGTGGTGCTCAGCAGAGCTCGAATATTCGAGTAGCTCGAATATTCGAGCTCTTTTTCAGCTATTCGAGCTCGGTATTCGAGCTCCGAATAGCTGTAGCTATTCGAATGGGCTATTCAAGTACACTCGAATAGCCCATTCACTATTCGAGCTATTCGAGCAAACCGGCGCTATTCGAGCTCGGTACCGAGCTCGAATAGCGTCATAGCCCAGATTGATGTCCTTAGAGCCAATCAGAGGGCTCCCAGGCCCTCTGACGGCAGCCAATCACAGAGGGGGACCCTGGCCAGCCCCTACCCTATAAATAGCGGCCGCCATGTTAGGTTTCTCCGTGCTTGCCTGAGACTTGTACAGAGAGAGAGTTGCTCCTTTGTGCTTTGGCTTAGCAAGAGCTCTATTGTGGTCATTTACCTAGCGTTTTTGCTCACATACACCTCCTATACACACCTATATTGTTGTTAGTTAGTTAGACATTGTATTTTAGTTAGTAGCTTTTGTGTTACATAGAGAGAGACTCAGACAGCTGCTGCACGCTTACAGCTTTAGGCCTCAGGGCCTGCCTGTGTGGGCAGCTGTTCTCTCCTGTCCTCTGTTTATTTCTCTCATCTATACCAGTATTTCTGCTGTCCTTTACTACTGATTGTATTAGTATTGTAGTTATATACTGTAACTGTACTAGGACACTCACTGTCACTGTTCATAGGCTACTAGCTGCTCCTGCGTGTGTGCACTCACTGTCTGTGTAGTGTGTACACACTACACACACTCTATTTCCTTCTGATAACTGATTGCTTATTGTAATTAGTTAGTTGTACTTACTGTTACTACTTACTGTACTAGGAGTCTAGGACACTCAGTCACTGTTCATAGGCTACTAGCTCCTGCGTGTGTGCACTCACTGTCTGTGTACACACACTACACACACTCTATTTCCTTCTGATAACTGATTGCTTATTGTAATTAGTTAGTTGTACTTACTGTTACTACTTACTCTTACTGTACTAGGAGTCTAGGACACTCAGTCACTGTTCATAGGCTACTAGCTCCTGCGTGTGTGCACTCACTGTCTGTGTACACACACTTCACACACTCTATTTCCTTCTGATAACTGATTGATTATTGTAATTAGTTAGTTGTACTTACTGTTACTACTTACTCTTACTGTACTAGGAGTCTAGGACACTCAGTCACTGTTCATAGGCTACTAGCTCCTGCGTGTGTGCACTCACTGTCTGTGTACACACACTACACACACTCTATTTCCTTCTGATAACTGATTGATTATTGTAATTAGTTAGTTGTACTTACTGTTACTACTTACTCTTACTGTACTAGGAGTCTACGACACTCAGTCACTGTTCATAGGCTACTAGCTCCTGCGTGTGTGCACTCACTGTCTGTGTACACATACTACACACACTCTATTTCCTTCTGATAACTGATTGATTATTGTAATTAGTTAGTTGTACTTACTGTTACTACTTACTCTTACTGTACTAGGAGTCTAGGACACTCAGTCACTGTTCATAGGCTACTAGCTCCTGCATGTGTGCACTCACTGTATTGTGTACACACACTACACACACTCTATTTCCTTCTGATAACTGATTGATTATTGTAATTAGTTAGTTGTACTTACTGTTACTACTTACTCTTACTGTACTAGGAGTCTAGGACACTCAGTCACTGTTCATAGGCTACTAGCTCCTGCGTGTGTGCACTCACTGTCTGTGTACACACACTACACACACTCTATTTCCTTCTGATTACTGATTGATTATTGTAATTAGTTAGTTGTACTTACTGACTGTTACTACTTACTTACTGTACTAGGGACACTCACTCAGTCACTGTTCATAGGCTAGCTCCTGCGCGTGTTTGCGCGTGCGTGCACTCACTGTCTGTAGTGTACACACACTAAATTTACTTGTGATTACTACCGATTATTGTAACTGCTAGTTGTACTTCCTGACTGTTACTACTTACTTACTGTACTAGGGACACTTACTCAGTCACCTCACCCACCAACCCACTCCATTAAAGTACCCCACTTTTCACCCGCCCTTTTAAAAAACTTTTGTCTATACGCCCAAAACATCGAAGATGTCTGGAAGTGGCAGCCAGCGCGGTTTGGGCAAGGGGAAGGGCAGCAAGGGAATCAGGAGGAGAGGGAGCAGCATTGTGGCAGGCCGCGGCCGCGCCACCATGCACAGTTCCGCAGCAGCAGCAGCATCAGTGGCTAACATTCCTCCCATAGCCACTGGCCGTGGACGCCTTGGGCGCCGCCCAGCAGGAGCATCTGCAACTCACGCTGCAGAGACACAGCAGCAGCAGCGTGTAGCACCTGCTCCGATTTTCCTCCAGCCGGGTCGGAAACGTCCCATTGAAGAAAAGCATGCAGACACTGTGGTGCAACTCATGACGGAGGATGAGCAGCCCGCCATCAGCTCTGCATCCGAGGCCTCCACCCTCACCACCACCACCACCACCCCTGTTCGCAGCAGCCGCCCAGCAGGGTCTGGGGAGGAGGCCAGTTCACCGTCACAAGTTGGCGACCTGTCACTCAGCAGTATTTTTACCCCAGGCACCATCAGGGTATTGTCTGCTGTTGTTGGCGATTTTGAGGAGGAGATGCTGATGGGCACTTTGGGGGATGGGGGATTGGACAGCAAGACTGTGGCGACAGTCAAGCAGCCCATCCATGCATCAGGAGAGGAGTTTGGGGGGTCATCATCCCAGCAGGACATGTTTCAGGAGGGGGAGGATGATGATGACCCGGTGACAGACAGAGACTGGGTGCCACCACCTCCATGGGATGTCGTCCTCAGCAGCTCTGAGGAGGAGGAGGAGGATGCTCTTGTGGGCCTTGCAAGGAGGCGCATCATTGCAAGCATTGGCAGCAGTAGGCAGGTCCCACAGCCTGCTGGTGTCTCAGGCTCAGCAGCAGCAGCAGCAGCATCTGCCAGTACCACCACCAGCCGCACCCAAGCCCCCCCCCCAACCACCACAGGGAGACAGGCAGCAGCGCTTCCATGCCGTAGGGGGATGTTTCTGTCACCAATCTGGCGATATTTCACCATGCCCACTGTGTACAGCAAGTACGCCACTTGCAACCACTGTCAGCGGAAGTTGAGCAGAGGTGCAGACCCCTTAAAGTTCAGCACCAGCTCGCTCATCAACCACCTTGCTGCGAAACATTTCCACCAGCATGAGGAGTTCCAGAGGCTGAAGGCATCTGGTGCTGGCAGTGGCACCACACCCATCACTGCACAGCCTTCAGCAGCAGCAGCAGCAGCAACAGCAGCCACCCGCCCTCCTGCTCCTCCAGCAGCACCAGCAGGAGTGCGGAAACGCACTGCTCCTCCCCCCTCTGCAACTCCTCCCGCCGACACTGAGGCCTGTTCTGGCAGCCAGTCCTCAGTGGCCTCCTCCGCTGTGTCTGCTGATTCCCGTGCCAGCAAAAGGCCACGCCAGAGCCTTTTGAGCGAGTCCTTCCAGGGGGTGGTTAGGGCTCTGCCTCCCAGCAGCCGTCGCGTGCGGCAGCTGAACGGCTTGCTGGCATGGGCCATGTGCTCCCAACTCCTGCCGTACACGCTCGTGCAGGAGGGGAGCGACATTCGTGCGCTGCTTGCTTGCGCAGCCCCAGACTGGCAGCTCCCCAGCAGACACTTTTTCTCCCGCAAGGCCATTCCTGCACTGCACCGCTTTGTGATGGCCAATGTGGAGCGAGGGCTGGAGCACGCGGTTGGTGAAAGGGTCCACGTCACCATGGACTCCTGGAGCAACCGCTTCGGGACAGGCCGCTACCTGTCCTTCACTGTCCACTGGGTCAGCTTGGTGGAAGGGGGTGAGGATGGGAGAGCAGCAGCGGGCACAGCAGCAGCAGCAACACAGTGGGTGGTGCCACCCCGCAGGGTCAGGGGAACTGCAGCAGGTTCCTCCGATCCTCTGCCATCCTCCGGCACACCTGGCCAAACCCCCCGCCTCAGCAGCAGCGTGAAGGCCCGCCACTGCCAAGTGCTGCTGCACTTGGTCAGCCTTGGGAAGACCAAGCTGACGGCAACCCATGTGTTGGCCAAACTCCAGGAGCAGGAGAGGATTTGGCTGACCCCCAGAGGCCTCAGAGTCGGAGAGGTGGTGGCCGACAATGGGGCCAATCTGGTTGCCGCAATAGACAGGGGAAACCTGACCCACATCCCCTGTCTTGCCCACGTGCTGAACCTGGTGGTGCAGAAGTTCTTGCGCACCTACCAGGGGATGGGCAAACTGCTGGAAACGGCAAGGAACGTTGTGCGTCACTTCCGGCGCTCGGCTGCAGCCTGTGCGAGCCTGGAAGACGTGCAAAAGGAGCTGGAGCTGCCACGCCATCGGCTGATCCTTGACGTTCCGACTCGCTGGAACTCCACCCTGGCGATGTTGGAGCGTCTGGTTGAACAGAAGCACGCTGTCAACCAGTACCTTGCCCTGGCCACTGTTTCCGCCGCTCAGAGAAGGGACAAGACCAGCAACATCCCGTCCATCGTCCCCGATGATGACTGGAGGCACATGCAGCAGGTGTGCTTAGTGCTGGCTCCCTTTCTGCAGGCCACTAACATGGTGAGCAGGGACCATGCTATGGTCTGCGAGTGGGTGCCCCTGGTTTGTCTGCTGAACAGGGCCCTCAATGCTTTGCTGGAACAGGGAGTGGCAGCCTTGGACCAGCAGGAGCGGCAAGCAGCTGCACAGTCCACCTCTGAGGGGGAGGAGGAGGAGGACTTGGTGGAGGTCCCTGACCTTGCTGCTGATGAGGGGGAGCAGCACAGTGCAGCTGAGTTGGTGCGGGGGTGGAGAGAGGATGAGGCTGACGAGGCAGAGGAGGAGGATGAGGACAGCAGCACTGCCGTCGATGTGCCAGCAGACGTGGCCCGCCTCTTCCCAATGGCAGCGCACATGCTGAGGTGCCTGCGCAGGGACCCCAGGGTGATCCAGATGAAGCAGAGGGAGGACATCTGGATCAGCATGATGTTGGACCCACGCCTCAAGGGGAAGTTGAGCCAGTTCCTGCCGCCTGCAGGAGGAGACCCAGCGCAACAAATAAGGAGCTTGCAGCAGGCCCTTGTTGAGCGCTTGGAGGAAGCCTTCCCCCAGCCTTCCACCCCCACTGTCCAGCAGCCAGCACAGAGGCAGCAGCAGGTGCCTGCATCCAGCAGCAAGCGCCCCACAGACCTGCTGTCTCTCAGCCACGAGCTCTACAGGACTGTAGAGGCTCCGGCAGCAGTGACTAGAGAGGAGGTGCATGCAGCAGCATCCTCCTCCGGTCACAGCCAGCGCCTGACCCGCATGGTGGCTGACTACATGGGGTCCTACAGCGGGCTTGACAGCAATGCCCCTGTTGATCCCATGGAGTATTGGGTCAAGCGCCTGGAGATCTGGAGCGAGCTGGCGCAGTACGCCCTGGAAGTGCTGTCCTGCCCCCCTTCCAGCGTGCTGTCCGAGCGCTGCTTCAGTGCAGCTGGTGGCGTGGTCACCGAGAAACGCTCACGTCTGTCTCACAAGTCTGTGGACAGACTGACGTTTCTCAAGATGAACCAGGCGTGGGTGGAAGGCGAGTTCCTGGCCCCTGTTGTCGGCGAGAGGGGGACATGAACTGGCTGCCGGAACTTAGAACCATCGTTAATGTGCCTTACCACCCTTTACCACCTCCTGGCTCCTGCTCACTAAGCCAGCCTGGTTCACTTTGACTATTACGTCGCCTGCAGCCACACATTTTACACCTACAGTGGGCTGCTGTGTACTGCCCTTCTGCTGTCTGTCTGTGTTTCCCACTGCCAGGGTACACAGAATTACCTTCTGCTGCCACTCTGCCACCAGCTATTACGTCAAACAATAGCTATATTGGTTGTAAAACCAAAACTAAAAAAACCATTAAAAACAAAAAAGGTTTAATTTTTCTGAGGTGCCCGGGTTGAAAACTGTGTTGTCCCAGTTGTGTATTGGACACGATGTGGGCTGCACGACCGCTGTCTGGGACCTCCTGTTGTGTTTATTTACAGCCCTGGTATCACCGCTAGGTACCAGGGCTATTATGTCACGCTGCCTACCTGCTGCCACACTCACACTGCTCCTCCTCCATTCCTCCTCCTGCTGCTGCTGCTGTCTGTCTGTGTTTCCCACTGCCAGGGTACACAGAATTACCTTCTGCTGCCACTCTGCCACCAGCTATTACGTCAAATAATAGCTATATCTGTGTAATTGGTTGTAAAACCAAAACCAAAAAACCATTAAAAAAAAAGGTTTAATTTTTCTGAGGTGCCCGGGTTGAAAACTGTGTTGTCCCAGTTGTGTATTGGACACGATGTGGGCTGCACGACCGCTGTCTGGGACCTCCTGTTGTGTTTATTTACAGCCCTGGTATCACCGCTAGGTACCAGGGCTATTATGTCACGCTGCCTACCTGCTGCCACACTCACACTGCTCCTCCTCCATTCCTCCTCCTGCTGCTGCTGCTGTCTGTCTGTGTTTCCCACTGCCAGGGTACACAGAATTACCTTCTGCTGCCACTCTGCCACCAGCTATTACGTCAAATAATAGCTATATCTGTGTACTTGGTTGTAAAACCAAAACCAAAAAACCATAAAAAAAAAAGGTTTAATTTTTCTGAGGTGCCCGGGTTGAAAACTGTGTTGTCCCAGTTGTGTATTGGACACGATGTGGGCTGCACGACCGCTGTCTGGGACCTCCTGTTGTGTTTATTTACAGCCCTGGTATCACCGCTAGGTACCAGGGCTATTATGTCACGCTGCCTACCTGCTGCCACACTCACACTGCTCCTCCTCCATTCCTCCTCCTGCTGCTGCTGCTGTCTGTCTGTGTTTCCCACTGCCAGGGTACACAGAATTACCTTCTGCTGCCACTATGCCACCAGCTATTACGTCAAACAATAGCTGCTCACATTATTACTCCTCCATTCCTCCTGCTGCTGCTGCTGTCTGTCTGTGTTTCCCACTGCCAGGGTACACAGAATTACCTTCTGCTGCCACTCTGCCACCAGCTATTACGTCAAATAATAGCTATATCTGTGTAATTGGTTGTAAAACCAAAACCAAAAAACCATTAAAAAAAAAAGGTTTAATTTTTCTGAGGTGCCCGGGTTGAAAACTGTGTTGTCCCAGTTGTGTATTGGACACGATGTGGGCTGCACGACCGCTGTCTGGGACCTCCTGTTGTGTTTATTTACAGCCCTGGTATCACCACTAGGTACCAGGGCTATTATGTCACGCTGCCTGCCTCATTGACTGCCTGCTGCTGAATTTACCTCCTGCTGTCTGTGTGTTTCCACTGCCAGGGAGCACATACAATGGCGCTTCCAACATGCGTGCGCCCACCAGCTATTTGTTACGCTCAAAAATAGCTGCATTTCTTTAAAAAAAAATGGAAAGAGAAATAAGTGAAGAGGAAGAAGACGATATAGAAAAAGGAGAAGAAGAAGAAGAAGAAGAAGAAGAAGAAGAAGAAGAAGAAGAAGAAGAAGAAGAAGAAGAAGAAGAAGAAGAAGAAGAAGAAGATGAAGAAGAAGAAGAAGAAGAAGAAGAAGAAGATGATGAAGAAGATGAAGAAGAAGAAGAAGATGAAGAAGATGAAGAAGACGAAGAGGATGAAGAAGAAGAAGATGAAGAAGAAGAAGATGAAGAAGAAGAAGATGAAGAAGAAGAAGAAGAAGATGAAGAAGAAGATGATGAAGAAGAAGAAGAAGATGAAGAAGAAGAAGAAGAAGATGAAGAAGAAGAAGAAGATGAAGAAGAAGAAGAAGAAGAAGAAGAAGAAGAAGAAGATGAAGAAGATGAAGAAGAAGGAGAAGATGAAGAAGATGAAGAAGAAGATGAAGAAGATGAAGAAGAAGAAGAAGATGAAGATTAGAAGATGAAGAAGAAGAAGATGAAGAAGAAGAAAAAGAAGAAGACAATATAGAAGAAGAAGAAGAAGAAGATATAGAAGAAGATATAGAAGAAGAAGATATAGAAGATAAAGAAGAAGAAGAAGAAGAAGAAGAAGTATATACAGTACTGAACAAAATTCTGGACACAACTTCTCTTTCCACCTTTTTTTTTTTAAAGGAACATCCCCACATAATCACTTGCTGTTGTTACTTGGAAAAAAAGATGTTTCTTGCATCATTCACCCTCAAAACAAGTGTTGGAAGCTATTTAAGGCCAATTCGAATAGTCAGCTCGAATAATGAGCTCGAATACCGACTCGAATAGTCAGCTCGAAGTCCGAGGTCGAATCGAATAGTAAAAATTATTCGACTCGAATATTCGACTGACCTCGAATAATTTACTATTCGAATTCGACCAAATTCGAATTTTAAAAAGGGGTATTTGAGCACCACTAGTTGCGGTTCACTGCTAACGCGAGCCACCGAAGTTCTCGCGAATAAGTTCACGTGCGAACCGTTCAAGCCATCTCTACTTCCAAATAGTGGCACATAACCTTAACCCCTCCCCCCCTTCCACTAGCATGCTCCCTAGAGAGATAACTGAGTACAGTGTGTATTAGTTAATTTCTGTTTTAAAGAAGTACTTCTTAAAATGTTGCCAATTCTTTTAAAGTCCATTCTTTCCCCTCTCTGATTATGAATGGTCTCTTATCACCGATGCACAGGTCTATGAAAACACTTAAAGAAACTCTGAAGTCTCTTTGTTTTCTTGTTTTTGTCATAAAATCCTCTTAAGCATGAATGCCCCAGTTAAATCGCTGCATCCCTGCATCGCTGCAGCTGGGTGATTTATTACAGAGTAATAGACCTGCAAAGTTCTATGACTTTGCAGGTCGCAGATCGTCCTGCTCTGGAGAGGCAGAGCTTTAGGATGTAGCCCTGCCTCTCCGCAATCAATCTCGGCGGGTCTCCACCTCCTCTCTGCCCCTCTAAGTGAAAGGAAGACTGGGAGGGGTGGGGAAGGTGGCGATCAGCAGAGATTGACTGCAGAGGAGGCAGAGCTACAGCCTAAAGCACTGCCTCTTCAAGGAAGTGAAGCCCTGTGAGCACTGGGGCTTTGCAGGGCTATTTCAGTGTAATAAATCATTCATCTGCTGCAGGGTTGCGGCGATTTAACTGGGGCATCCATGTTTTAGAGGATTTTATGACAAAAGCAGGAAAAAAAAAGAGACTTCAGAGTCTCTTTAAGTCACACTGTTCAGGAGTCAATTTTAAAGTAATCAATTTTGGTAACATGTCTAATTCTTCAAACAGGGTCAAAAGAAATAATGCATTATTGAACATAGCATTCATTTTTAAACATTTTAAGACATAAGTACACAGACACTTTAAAGAGCCAGTAAACCCTTTGGACAGACTTCATGGTTTGATAGAATGTATTACTGTCCTGACTTCAGTTGGGTACTGCCAATTCTTTTAGCTAAGGACAGGAGCCATGGGTGACCTCTGTATAAAGGTAATCCTCCAAGCTCTTCAGATTCTATGCAGCACACCTCAGTCGCAGAGTGACGACATGTTTAATAATGAAATCAGCAATGTTTGCAGCTTAGATACAGAAAGAATTACAGGAGCTGCAACCTGCAAACACTGCACACTTTATTTTTAGGCATGCTTTGTAGCGAAGCAGGTCTCTTTGACAGGTGCTCTTCACCATGCTGTGCCTGACCATAATGTTATTATGTCTATGGCCATGCAGCAATGTAACTCAGGTGTAGACGATCACTGGACCCCAAATTACTTCTCCCTGCGAGCTTCTATGACTCGGAGGGGGAATAGTAATTAATGTTGCCCGGAGTGGTGGTGAAAATCCATGTACGTCTTTGTAGGATCTGCAGTCAATGTAAAATTTGTTTGTCTCACGCGGTTTAGGAATTCATAATGTATTTCAATTTTCATTCTTCACACTCCTCTATCAGCAGTAGTAATGGTTAAATTGCTGTAAGCTCCCTGAGCACCAAAATCTTACCATAGTTTAGCGAATCAGGGATTTATTTGAATTGTCACATGATTTATATCTCTCTGTATCTGACACAAATTGGAATGGTTCTGTATGATGAACATTGTTGTTTTTCTCTTCTTGTTAACTGCATGTTGTGGGCCTATTTATCTATCTACCTCTATCCTCTACTTGGCTATGTACTGTTCCAAACCCAATCAATCAAAGCCAGACCCAGTCATGCTTGGGAAAATAAAACTTTCTGATTGTGATATAACTCATGACGTAACTCTCCTTATCTGACATAACTCGTGACTTATTCTTGATTTGACTTTCCTTTGAGAATCAACCCCATGAAGTGGTAGTTCTCACCACTAAAAGAAAACCTGCAATAAGATTGGGGTTAGTAGAATGGTTCCCCAGGTCCTCTCCTAGTCCTCTGTAGCTGCCCAGGAACCTCCTCTTCTTGTGACAGCACTCCCAACTATTTACAATTGTATTCATACTGGGCAAATGTGATTAAGGTCCCAACATGCCCAGTACAATGAGGAATTTGTGTACAGAGAAAAAAAGCTGTGTACAAGCGGTTTTGTTCTACTGGGCATTCGTAGAACTTACTTGCACATGCCCAGTGTGTATAAGATCGTACATTGTGGAAGCCCAGGCATGAGAAACATGTTTGACAAGCTTTTTTTTAAATATGTTGAAAGGGACCCAGTGCTGGAGTGGAATAGTGAGGTGTTAGAGAATCAAGATAGCCTCTAGACCAGGGGTCAGGAACCTTTTTGGCTGAGTGAGCCATAAACGCCCCATATTTTAAAATGTAATTCCATGAGAGCCGTACCATATGTTTCAAACTGGGGCAGTGCACATGCGCAGCAGAGGGCCATGTTGCCCTGTTGCCTTAGTGATGTGTATACAGTTGATCCTCTGGGCAGCGGAAATGTCAGACACGTCTTCAGCTTCTCTTGGGTTTCAGCAACATCAGCAATTTCCCTGAGAGCTACACAGGAGAAATACCTACTAACAGCTTATTTAATTAGCTAACTGTGGATTGATTCACTTTGTAGGACGAGATCACCGAACTTTGGCCCAATAGCCTGCCTATCAAGTGACAGGCATCCTATTGGGCAAATCAAACTGCAGTAATCTTTTCCTACAAAGTCACTGGAGCTGACAGGGTCCAGAGTGAGACAGTTGGAGCGGCCGTTAGTTTTGGAGGACCGCGAGTAAGTTAGTAGTGCATGCTACAGCAGTAGCATGCCTACTTTGAACATTTTACTTGCGCTGCCACACTAAGCTGTGCTGTTTGAACAGTGTAGCTTAGTCAGGGTTGCTGTCACGAGTGACGAGTGCCACGAGTACTGTGCTTTACGACCATTTTTACGCAGTTACGCACTCGTACTCGGGACTCGTGACGGCAAATTTTTACGAGTGCATGATTCGCATGCACTCGTGACGGGTACGCGTCACGACTCGTAAACTCGTACGCATGAGTCGTGACGCGTTCGTGACGTGTTCGTTACGCGATGGGCCAATCAGAGGGCCCCAGACCTCTGACTAGAACCAATGAGAGGAGGGGAGCCTGTGCCCTCCCCTCCTGTATATAAGGCAGCAGCAGCCATGTTGTCAGCTTGTCTTTGCTAGACTCCTACAGTACTGAGAGCATCTCCAGCGCTGTAGTTCAGTAAGTTAGCAAAGGCATCACTGTCTGTGTCAAAAACAGATCGTTTTTACTGCATTACTGTACACTAACTGATTGCTGTAATAGATATTTAGCTAGCTATAGTTATTTGTCATTGCAGTCAGTCAGTTAGTGTCTCAGATTGTATTGTGATTGTATTGTGCTTAGTGTAGGATAGGGCCTAGCTAGGTAGCTTTAGATTATTAGTGAGTAGTGAGTGACTGTTAGTTAGTGAGTGATTGTTACTGTAGTAGTGACTAGTGAGTTAGTGAGTGAGTGTTAGTTAGTGAGTACAGTACACCAGTAAATAAAGGGAAGTGTGTTTCCCCCCACCCCTTTACCTTTTTTTTTTTCTTTGTGTGAGCCGTGAGATCATGTCTGGAAGCAGGGGCAGCAGCAGTCATCGCAGCAGAGGGAGGAGGGGCAGTGCCATCGCTTCTGCCAGCAGCAGGTTGCGTTTGGCTGAGGGGGAGGCCGCAGAGGTGCAGCGCATAGCGCCCATTTTTGGCCAGACTCGCCGTGCCATACAGGAGGGCCAGGTACCGGCTATTGTGGAGTTGATGGCGATGCAGCAGTCCACCAGTGGTTCCAGACGGACCACAACAGTGACCAGCACCCCGGCCACCAGCGGACACCCGCCACTGCTTGATGCCATGTCCACCCCAGCGGCCAGCAGCGATCCTGAAATGGACGTCAGCTCGCTGACGTTAAGCCCAGCATCAGCCAGTACTCTGACAGCAGTAGTGGATGAAATTGAGGGGATGGTGGGTCCCGTTGATCAGGAGAGCTTTGGGGATGAGCCTGAGGCAGGGTATGTGGGGAGAGAAGAGGTGGTTGGAGGGTCACAGGAGGAGCTTTTTGGGCATGAAAATTCCGACCTGGATTATGATGATGATGATGATCCAGTGTTGGACCCACTATTTGTGCCCAGCTTCTCCCCCCAAGACAGCGAGGAAGAGGAGGAGGAGGAGGTTGTGGTCGTGCAGCCTTGCAGCAGCATGCCAGAGTCAGACAGGCGTGGTAGTTTGGAGCAGGCACAGCCCGCTGCTTCAACGGCCACCACCACCCCCACAATCCCCAACAACACAACCAGCAGCACCACAATTCAGTTGCAAAGCAGTGGGAGGCGACAGCAGCAGCAGCAGCAGGCACCCCCTTCCGGCCGTAAGGGGCAATTTACTTCCCCTATATGGAACCACTTTACTGTTTCCACTGTTGACGAGACCTTGGCAGTGTGCAAGCACTGCAAAGTGGTAAAAAGTCGTTGTCGCAATCCGTCGAGGTTGGGTACCTCCTGCCTCCAGGCCCATCTGAAGAGTGATCACAGGGCTCTGTATGAACAGTTTTTGACTGTGAGGGATGCTGCGCGTGGTCAGCCTTCAACAACAACAACAGCAGCAGCAGCAGCAGCAGCAGCAGCAACAGCAGGAGTGCGTCCACGCACTGCTCCCTCCAGTGCTGTGTCGAGAGCTCTCCCCACCACTGAGCTCCAAGGCAGCCAAAGCTCTGAGGCATCATCTGCTCCCTCCACAGCTCTCTCCTCAGCTTCCCAGGCAGCAGGCAAACGCCAGAGCCTGCTGAGCGAGACATTCCCTGGTGTGACCAAGGCGCTTCCTCCCAGCCACCGTCGCATCAGGCAGCTGAACGGGTTGCTGGCCCGTGCAATGTGCTCGCAGCTGCTGCCTTATTCTATTGTGCAGCCGGGGAGTGATATGCACGCTCTGCTCCAATGCGCAGCCCCGGAGTGGCCCATCCCCAGCCGCCACTTCTTCTCCTGTACGGCCATCCCAGCACTGCACCAGTCTGTGGTGAACAATGTGGCCCGCTCGCTTGATCATGCCGTGGGCGAGCGGGTCCATATCACCATGGACTCCTGGACGAGCCGTTTTGGGACAGACCGCTACCTGTCCTTCACGGCTCACTGGGTGAGCTTGGCGGAAGTGGGGGAAGGGTCAGCGGGCACAGCAGCAGCACTGTGGGTGGTGCCACCATGCGGGATCAGGGGAGAAGCAGCAGGCTCCTCTGATCCATCTCCTTCCTCGTGCACATTGGCAAAACGGCCCCACCTCCACAACAGCAGCGTGAAGCCCCGCCTTTGCCAAGCGCTGCTGGAGATGAGAGCCATGGGTGCTGCGAAGCTCACGGCCAGCGTGGTCCTTAAAGCCCTCAGGGAGCAGGAGAGCAGATGGTTGAGCAACCGAGGCCTCAGGGTCGGATTGGTGGTGTCCGATAATGGGGCCAACATGATTGCCGCCATCAAGCAGGGGAACCTGGACCACATCCCCTGTTTGGCCCATGTCCTGAACCTGGTGGTGCAGAGGTTCCTACGCACCTACCAGGGGATGGGCGATCTGCTGGAGGTGGCAAGGAACACAGTCCGCCATTTCCGCCGCTCTACAGCAGCCTCAGCACGCCTGGCCATTCTGCAGCAGGAAGAGGGCCTGCCACCACACCGCATGCTCAACGATGTACCGACTCGGTGGAACTCCACACTGTGCATGTTGGAGCGGCTCCTCAAACACCGGAGGGCCGTGAATCGGTACATCGGTGACTTGCTGTGCTCCGGATCCTCAGCACTGCAAGTCATCACAAACGCACAGTGGGGTCTGATGCAGCAGGTGGCCCTTGTTCTGGCTCCATTCCTCCAGGGGACCGAGGAGGTGAGCCGAGAACAGACCTCACTGTGCGAGTGGGTGCCCCTCGTCTGCCTGCTGGACAGGGCAGTTTTTGACCTGCTGGAACAGGGGGAGGCAGCCCTGGGCCACCTGGATCTGCAGCAGGAAATGTCAACATCTGAGGGTGAGGAGGAAGAGGAGGAGGTGGAGGTCCCTGACCTTGCTGCAGATGAGGGGGAGGAAGGAAGCGCAGCAGAATTGGAGCGTGGGTGGAACAGGCGGGAAGAGGCACAATGGGCAGAGGAGGAGGACAGGCATGTTGTAGCTGGCCATTTTGATGCAGACGTGGCTGCTGTGGCTAACCTCTTCCCCATGGCTGCCCACATGCTGCGCTGCCTGCGCAGAGACCCCAGGGTGGTTCAGATGCGTAAGAGGGAGGACATCTGGATCACCCTGATGCTGGACCCACGACTGAAAGGCAAGCTGGGCCAGTTCATGCAGGGGGAAGACCAAGAACAACAAACAAGGGCATTACAGCAGGCCCTTGTTCGCAGACTGGAGGAAGCCTTCCCCCAGCCTTGCACTCCCCCCCCTGCACCTGTCCAGCAAACCCAGCAGCAGGCGCCTGCACCCAGCAGCAGCAGCAGGCGGCCAGGGGACCTGCGCAGCCTGAAAAGGCAAATGTACAGTGTGGAGTTGCCTACAGAGGAGGTGCGTGGAGCATCAGCAGCAGCATCCTCCACCAGTCAGCACCAATGCTTCACCCGAATGGTGTCTGACTATATGGGGTCCTTCAGCGGGCTGGACACTGAGGCCCCTGTGGACCCCATGGAGTACTGGGTGAAGATGTTGGGTATTTGGACTGAGCTGGCACAGTACGCCCTGGAACTCCTGTCCTGCCCTCCTTCAAGCGTACTTTCAGAGAGGAGCTTCAGTGCTGCAGGTGGAGTGGTGACTGAGAAACGTTCTCGTCTGTCCACACAGTCGGTGGACAGACTAACGTTCATTAAGATGAACCATGCTTGGGTGGGTGATGATTTTCTGGCCCCTGCTGTTGGTGATAGGAGGAGTAAGAAATGAACTGGCTGGGTTCACCTGTTCACCCTTCAACACCACCACTAACTCCTGCTGCTGGTGCTTCAAAGTGTGGTAGCACCTCCACTAGGGTGTCACACTCGTCATCTGTATATATTGCCACTGTATATATTTTTATCTCTGCTGCCAGTCTCACCACCAGACTCTATACCTTCATCACCGGATTCTGCTGCCCACTGTGGTAGTACCAGGGTGCCACACTCGTCTTCTGTATATATTGCTACTGTATATATTTGTACCTCTGCTGCCAGTCTCACCACCAGACTACTTACCTTCATCACCGGATCCTGCTCCTAAGTGTGGTAGCACCACAGCCTGGGTGCCACACTCATCTGTATATATTCCACCACTGTATATATTTTAACTGCTGCTGCTGCCAGTCTCACCACCAGACTACTTACCTTCATCACCGGATTCTGCTCCTAAGTGTGGTAGCACCACAGCCTGGGTGCCACACTCATCTGTATATATTACCACCACTGTATATATTTTAACTGCTGCTGCTGCCAGTCTCACCACCAGACTACTTACCTTCATCACCGGATTCTGCTCCTAAGTGTGGTAGCACCACAGCCTGGGTGCCACACTCATCTGTATATATTCCACCACTGTATATATTTTAACTGCTGCTGCTGCCAGTCTCACCACCAGACTACTTACCTTCATCACCGGATTCTGCTCCTAAGTTTGGTAGCACCACAGCCTGGGTGCCACACTCATCTGTATATATTACCACCACTGTATATATTTTAACTGCTGCTGCTGCCAGTCTCACCACCAGACTACTTACCTTCATCACCGGATTCTGCTCCTAAGTGTGGTAGCACCACAGCCTGGGTGCCACACTCATCTGTATATATTACCACCACTGTATATATTTTAACTGCTGCTGCTGCCAGTCTCACCACCAGACTACTTACCTTCATCACCGGATTCTGCTCCTAAGTGTGGTAGCACCACAGCCTGGGTGCCACACTCATCTGTATATATTCCACCACTGTATATATTTTAACTGCTGCTGCTGCCAGTCTCACCACCAGAGAATGGGAATGTGGTTCTACCACCGACACAAGAGTGCCACTTAGGTACTCCACCTATGACCTTCACCTGCCAGTCTGCCTGTGGCATTACCAGACTATATACCACCTCCTCCTGCTGCTGTTGATGCTCCTTTGGAATGTGTTTCTACCACCGACACAAGAGTGCCACTTAGGTACTCCACCTATGACCTTATTATGTCGTGATACCCTCAAAAGTGCCATGGTTCAACTTTGTGCTGTGTTCTTCTTACCCAACTCTGTGTTGCTGATGATGGACACCTCCTCCACTAATTTTTATGGACATATTTATAAGGTCCTGATACCCTAAAAAGTGCCACGGATCAAATTTGTGCTGTGGTCTTCTTAACCTAGTCTGTGTTGGTGATGATGGACACCTCCACTAATGTATTGCAAATTGAATCATTCATACAGCAGAAATATCATGTATAAATGATGAAAAGTTCTAAGAATACGTTTGTTTCATGCGTACATTTTTACGCATGCCAGCATAAGCTTACGCAATATAGTGTACGAGTCACGAGTCGTAATGACGACTCGTGATTCATGATATTCGCATGGACTCGTCTTGCGAAGCGTAACTAGCGATTCAAACGAGCCGCGGTGACGAGTCGTTTCGTGACAGCTCGGACTCGTACGCGTCACTACTCGTACTCGTGTACGCGGACATTCGAGCAACTCTGAGCTTAGTGAATCGACCCCTACTAATTTGTCTGTGAGCCAGATGTAGCCACAAAAAGAGCCACATCTGGCTCCTGAGCCATAGGTTCCCTACCCCTGCTCTAGACTATTATATATTTTTATATTTAATTTTCACTTCAGATATGCTTTAATACCCATGTTGATTGTTACGGTGGATAGAGATCAGACAAGTTCTCCTAGCAGAGCCCAGAGTCTTTGTTCCTCAATATGACTGATAAATAATCTCTAGACATCTAGATGTCTAGAATCTCTGTCTTCTTCTCAGCCATTAATTAGACTGCTGACTAAGAATATCCCAAAGGTTTACAGCTGACAGCTAAAGGACACAAACATTTTAACAAATAGAAATGATGAATGTTATATGTATTTAAATGTCTACCCATGGACACTTCATTAAATTATTCTTTACAAATTATTCATTTCAAAACATGCATTATATGAACAATGTAAAGCTTGTCGCACCCATAGTGGGACCACTGCCAATGGCCTTTGCCCTCTTGAGGAACACTGCCTCTACTGCCGTGATGGGTACACTGTACACGAGGCTGGCATTTTTGTGTCTTTGTGTAATCAAGAAGCTCTTCCTGAATACTTCTGTATTATTTGTGTAAGGTTGCACTCTATTTTATGTATATTTTCACAGTAAGAAAAGTACATATGTTCTGTTGTCAGAACAATGTCTCACCTAGAGTATATTATGATAGATGAACACAAAACAAATGTAAAGCATTTGTATGATTCTGTCATGGGAAGGTCGCTGCCACCAGAGGTGAATTTGGCATGTTAATTAACACAGTTATGAAACATCTCAAGGTGTACAAGTCAGCCTTGGAAACATCTGCCTGTTGTCAAGTCTGGATGACAAGGAAGCATTTTCCAATTACACAAAGGGGTTACAGATGACGGCAATGGAAGTTTGGAATCTAATAGCACAGCTTGTAGGACCTCATTATGGTGAAGTCGTAACATGATATTGCATGAAATGACAAAATTTCATCATGTGTACATAATGCACAGCTATTAGTTTATTCATAGGTGCTCTAAAGGTGAGATGGGAATACCCCAAAGCAGGTGCATCCAGAACAGGCTTATTGTGGCTGGTTTTGACAGTGTTTTAATTTTCAGGTTATTATCGTAAAGATCAGACATGCAAATGTGCCATTTTACCTCAATTTTAAATACAAAATAAAATTAAGATGATAGGTAGCACAGATCATCACTAGAGATGTTGCGAACTGTTCGCTCGGCGAACATCTCTGGGGCTTTTACTACTTCCGGGTCGCTCTGACCCGGAGTAGTACGCCTGCGCTGCCTGGCGAAGCGCGTCCTAGATCGCGCTCCTGTTGCCGGGCACTCTCTGCGCATGTGCGTGACGTCGTTCATGATGTCACGCACATGCGCAGAGTGTGCCCGGCAACAGGAGCGCGATCTAGGACGCGCTTCGCCGGGCAGCGCAGGCGTACTACTCCGGGTCAGAGCGACCCGGAAGTAGTAAAAGCCCCATGTATCCAGAGATGTTCGCCGGCGAACGGTTCGGGAACCGTTCGCTACATCTCCAATCATCACCTGATTTTGAATGGTTCCAATGGTCTCCTAATGAAGTCAGTCCTTGATCATGATCATGTTAGGAGTTTAGTTAGTGAACTAAGAACTAGCAAATATTTCTTAAAGAGACTCTGAAGCGGGAATAAATCTCACTTCAGAGCTCATAGTTAGCAGGGGCATGTGTGCCCCTGCTAAAATGCCGCTATCCCGCGGCTAAACGGGGGTCCCTTCACCCCCAAACTCATCCCCGCAAGACTTGGTCGCAAAGTTGTTTGTGAAATATCTCTTCCTGGAGGCAGGGCTAATGGCTGCAACCCTGCCTCTAGTCGCGTCTATCAGACGCGCATCGCCGCCTCTCCCCCGCCCTTCTCAGTGAAGGAAGACTGAGAGGGGCGGGGGAGAGGCGGAGGTACGCGTTTGATAGACGCGCATGAGGCAGGGCTGCGGCGGTTAGCCCTGCCCCAATGCGGAAGCGCTCCCCGGCTGCACGGAGGGGCTTTGGGGGTGAAGGGACCCCCGTTAAGCCACGGGATGGTGGCGTTTTAGCAGGGGCACACATGCCCCTGCTATCTATGAGGTCTGAAGCGAGATTTATTCTCGCTTCAGACTCTCTTTAAATACTTTATAGACCCAAACGATTATTTGAAATTTCCACAATGACTGATATGACCAGCTGTATCACCCACTGTAAGCTACAGCAGCATGTTAATTGAACAGGGGAGCTCAAAAAAATACAGATGACCTTTTTACTAGCAAGTTACTAAGAATGAAAATAATAGAATAGGAGCCAGGCTGCAATCAAACAAATAGGAGCCAAGCTATAGCTCAAGATGAGGTCATGGAGAAAAACAGAACCCTGAAGACTTCTAGCAATAAAATACTACTGTAAACTGTGGTGTTTTTTAATAAACTTCTACAAACTGGAATAAGGGTGATAGCTGTTATAACCAGCATTTATAAATACAGCTTACTGCAATCTTTTTGAATTGACATTATTTTTCTGTTATATTTCAGGCTAAATGTTTAACTTTTTAAAGACAATAAAAACCCATTTTGATTCTTATGTTCACATGTAACAGGGTAAATTGCACTTCATTAGGATCAAGTGGTTGTAGACAAAATTCAAATTGCAATTTTTTTTTGTGAAAACGCAATATAATGTTTCACAAAAAAATCCCATTTTCCTAAAATATGGCATTTTTGTAAAAATACTTGTGAAAAATTACACTATTTGCTCTTTACTCTCCTGAAGTCATTTTCCCTCAGTCACAGCTAAAGTATACACACACACCACTTCGTATGCGTAATTCTAATGGCAGCTCTCGGTCTGTGCCTAATTATATAATCATCTGCTCTCCTGTGACTGACTCTAACCTTAATTCCTTTATTACTGCCATCTTTCATATGCCTATAAACAACCTTTTGCCTGGTCTTAACCATTTCCTTTTTAAGTGCTTAAAGGATACATGAGGCAAAATAAATTACTGCAGATTTGGTGTCAGCCACTAAGTTGGGGTCCCCTCCGTAGCAGTCCCACTCCTGTGCAATAGCAATGCTCCTGTCCACCTCCTGTCCATGCACTTGCACATGTGCAGAAGCCACTGACTCAGCTGGGACAGCAGCGTGGCTGATAGCAGTACTGCAGTGAGGGACACAAAAGCTTCTAGGGGCTGAAGAAAGCCTCATGTAAGTAAATCTGCAGTAATTTATTTACCCTCAAGTATTCTTCTTTAAAGTGCATCTAAATTCATAACTTACTTCGGGCTCGATTCACAAAGTGGTGCTAACCCAGTTAGAAACTGTAGGCGTGATAACCATTGCACCACGCTGGTGAAAAGCTAGTTTAGGCGTGATAAGTTTAGGCGTGATAAGTTTAGATAAGTTTAGATAGCGTGCAAAGTCCCGCACGCAAAGCAGCACCATTAAACTCTATGCGAAGTGCACCAGACTTTGCTAGTGCAAAACTTTTGATCAGCTGTGCACTGCGGTGCTAACCCAGTTGGTGCTATAGTTATCACGCCTAAACTTATCACGCCTAAACTTATCATGCCTAAACTAAGTTTAGGCGTGATAAAGGGCTTTTCACCAGCGTACTAACTGTTAGCACCGCTTTGTGAATCAAGCCCTTCATCTCTGCTCTAAAAGATTAGCCACAGAATGATAACGTTTAAGGGAAAAAATTATGGGAATCCTAAAAAAAAAACCCTACGTTTTAACTGGATTAATTTTGCTGGGAGGACAGAAAGGGTTAAACTTCAGTCTTTCCACCAGAGGCAGAGCCATGGTGGTGCCGTGAGTCCCAGCTGCTGATAAACGTATTGCACTCTTATGTAGCTAAAAAAATAAAAACACTTTAAACTTAACCACTTGAGGACCGCAGTGTTAAACCCCCCTAAAGACCAGGCCATTTTTCTTGAAATTGGCCACTGCAGCTTTAAGACCAAGCTGCAGGGCTGTACAACTCAGCACACAAGTGATTCTCCCCCCCCCCCCCTTTTCTCCCCACCAACAGAGCTCTCTGTTGGTGGGGTCTGATCGCTCCCCCAGTGTTTATTTTGTTTTAAATAAATATTTATTTTATTATTTTTATAATAAATGTCACTATTTTTTTTTTACCCCACTCCCTTCCTCCCCTTGCCAGCAAATCAGTGTGATCGGCTGTCATAGGCTTCAGCCTATGACAGCGGATCACTTCCGCATCAGAGGGGACAGCCGTGTGCTGCCTTAGATCGCAGCGCTGTACAGCCTAATTAGATGGCGGTTTCGCCATCTAACAGTCTCCGAGCGGCGCTCCGCCTTCCAAGCAGGGATGCGCGTGCAGCAGTGTGCGCAATCTCCTGCTAGCCCCATAGAGAGCTGTTCACACCAATTGGCGTGGAGTGGTCCTAGGGCTGCCGCCACGTTCACACCAATTGGCATGGAACGGTCAGCTAGTAGTTAAACCTTAGCTTTCAATTATGCCTAACTGAAACCTGCATGCATTAGGTAATCCCTCGTTCTATTAAAAGTTCCAAAGCATAATTTACGCTGACTTAACCCAAAACTTTCCCCTAACTTTAACCTCTATAGCTAGCTTAAAGGAAACAAATGAAATACACAATTGCATCTATCTTCCTTCTCCTAAGAATGACTTTTTAAGATATTTCACAGTTTTATATTACGTTTAAATCTACTTTTTAAGTTTTAACTGTTTTATCTACGAACTATTGACCCTTGTTATCTCTTTCCTGCTCTCAGAAGCCATTTTCTGCTTGGAAAATGTGTTATAGTTGGAATTTCTTATCGGTGAGGGCCACACTGTAGTCACTTCCTGTCTGAGTCAGGACTGAGTCAGCCACTTACATACCTGATATTTAAATATTTCAGGCAGAGAAAGAAAAAACGGCACACAGTATAGTCATTTGTGTGCTAGGCACTGTACATACCCACGTCTATCTCATCATGTCACATGTCACCTCGGGTATCCTTTAAACTAAACCTCACCCTAACACTACTCAAAAGCTTGACACTAATGTCCCCTAACCTTCTCTGACACACCCAAAATGTTTATATTTACTTGTCCCCTAATATATGTCCCCTAAACCCAACTTACTTTAACATACCTACATTTTTTATATTTACCTGGATCCATAGGAAGAATAGGTTTAGTTGCACAAATTACCCTGGCACTGAAATAATTACTAAATTAATTTTTCTATCTTCCAGCCGTGAGTTAGCCCAATCTAGGATTGATCTCGAGTATCACATTTCTCTGCTATAATGATCTTCAGTGAACAAAACATCTCTTTGTTTTGAATTAATATCCTACTTCTCTGATAGACTGACGTTGTTAGACTGAAAATATACACATTTTATGAATCCCAAATGCAATGAATGTAGTTGATTCTAAGCAGCATCTTTCAACTGCAGACAGGCATTCTTGACCCTAAAATGTCACCTGATTTAGTTATAACGTAGGTGGAATTCAAAGTAGTATTTAATTACTCCATGTCAAAATGATTGTTGATGGGTTTTTTTCCCACCTACAGAGAATAAAGCTAGGAACATTATATAATATTACATATGGAAACTTCCTTGAAATGCTCTTTCCTTGCTCCTTGTTAATATTGGAATAATGAATTACAGTTTAATTAAAAAGAAAAAAAAAACCTTCTTAAAGGAAGAGCATTATTTCAGTATCTTATTTCCATAAATTGGAGCAAAGTGGTGGAAAAAAAATAGCAATTGTAATGACGTCTTAATTTAACATTTCAATTTTTTTTTTGTACAGACTTTTTTTTTCTTGAATTATTTAACAGGCTACCCTAATTAATAATAGAAAAGACTGATAGAAAAGGGTATAGGTAGCAAGAGCAGGTCTGATGAACATCATTGTTTGTAGAGGTAACTTCAATTTTCAACCATCATTTGTGTGATAAGGGACTGGTATACAAAATTGTCTTTTAATTGTAAAAGAGAACCCGAGGCGGATTTTATAAATCTTAATAGAATACAGAGGCATGTTCTCTGCACAATGATAAGCCTCTGTGTCCTTCTGGTACCATTGCCAGTCCCCCCTGGGCTCTGCTGTCCCCCGTGAAAAAATCTGATTGTCGCTAGCCTTCTGTTTACCTGCTAGCTTGTCAATCATTGCTCCTCCGCATTGCTTTCCCCGCCTCCTCCATTTAATGGCTCCCCCTGCTGCTCCCAGCCTCTGCTAGCTTCCTTCAATCGGAAGTTAAGCCGTGACCCAGGAAGTACTTCCAGGTTAGCTTCCGATTGGAGGAAGCTAGCAGAGGCGAGGGAGCCATATAATGGAAAAGGCGGGGTGACAATGCAGAGGAGCAGTGATTGACAAGCTGGTAGGTAAACAGAAAGCTAGCGACATTCAAATTGTCGCTAGCCTGTCTGTATTTTTCAGGGAAGACAGCAGAGCTCAGGGGGGACGGACTGGCAGTGGTACCAGAAGGACACAGAGGCTTGTCATTATGCAGAGAACATGCCTCTGGTAATATTAAGATTTAGAAAATCCACATTGGGTTCTCTTTAAAGTGTACCAGAGACCAATCTCAGGTACCACAAGAAATACTTGCCTAAAGAGAGGAAAGCCTCTGGATTCTATAGAGGGTTCCCACACTGTCCTCCGGTCCCCTCTTGCCAAGCACGGACCCCCAAAGACTACCGACAAGGGCTTGTTGGTAGGAACCATGGGGCCATGCTCCTCTTCAGACATGAGTGTGGCCGTACAGCACCTTTGAGAGTGTGGCTGCTCCAGTAAAGGGGGGGGGGGGTAATAAGTGGGCACCTTGAATGTGGTCCCTGGTGTGATGCATAGTACAGTCAAACATGTACAAATCCATCAATACTGATACATTTTCATTTGATAGCGTACATTGAGATACACTAGGTGGAAGACCCTGCCCTTGTGAGGTTACAATCCAGAAGGTAGTGGGGTGGAAGTTGGAAAGTGGCTAGTGGATGAGGCAATGGGCCTCAACATCTGATACAAATGTGAATATATCTCTAAAGAAGAACCTATAACAGATTACTAACTTGTCTGAACAGCTGCATTTTAAGTGTACATTTGAATGGACAAGGTGTGGGAGAGGAGGTGAAATACATGAGATGTCCTGTATTGGAGTGAGAGAAGCTAACCAAACTATGGGAAAGGAGGATTGCATGGTAGAAATAAAGGTTGTGATGGTATCTGAAAATTAGAGATACGAAGAGGGGTGTTTTTAAGCAAACCTGAAGCAAAAGTACAACATAACAATTGTATGTGCAGTACAGATAAGGAATAGAACATTAGTAGCAAAGAAAAGAGTCTCATATTTTAAGTTGTATAGCTTTTTTTTTTCTTTATACGGTCACAGATGTAGCTTTTAAAACCACACACTGTATTTTAAAGCGGTATAAAACTCTGACATAATATTCAATATAAACATGTTTTCCAACTTTTTATATGCCATACGGTTATCATATTTGCATTTGTGCATAAGTATTATTATTCATTTAGAAATTACAAGTTCCCAAAAGTAAAGTTTTTTGCTTTGAGAGCTGACTATGCATTTTATTCATAACTGGTTTTATTCATCTTGTGTTGAAGGCAGAAATGCTTTCAGTGTCTCTCTGTGTCCGGGAGCTTCTGCACAGTCAGAGAATGTGTCACATTCCTCACTTGATACAATTAAGTAAACACAAGATAACATTATCTGCACTTCCGATGCGTCCAGATTTCTCTGCACTGAACTTTCAAGCTCTGTGTTTAACTAATTGAATGCTGTTCTAGTAAAAAAAAATGGTGGTAGTATATAATATGCTGTAAATATTTTTTTTAGAGCAAAGAAGAAATGCTGGCTTTCATTCCGCTTTAAGCTATAAAACAAAAACAAATGACCCTTTGAACTTTCCTGCAGTACAACCTTATCTCAAGCTGTCTCTCGCTGTTTCTTGGCTGTTCAAGTGCTTCAGAAAACAGGACTGTATTTGACCCAGCGGGTTGAATAGCTCAGAAAATCTCTTTTGCATAGATAACAACTGAAGATTTTTTACTCTTCCTGTTCTGGAAAACAATATAAGACACTATTCTTTGCTAATAATGTTCTATTTCTTAGCTGTACTACACATACAATTCAGTATCTCATAAGTTTATTTTTGCTTCACGTTTGCTTTACGTTCCATGGAAGGAAGCTAGAGTTCCTCCAACAAATGGGCATGAGGGAGTTCTGATATTGTCCTGCATCCATTGCCTAAATGATGTATAGGAGCAGTGTAAGAGAGAGGAACCCGCTGCAGAGCTGCAATGGCTGTAAGCCTGAAAGTGAAGCAGTCGCTGCAGGAAACCAGGCTGCAGAGGCAGTATCTATATGGAAGAGGGAGCCACTGAAGAGCGCAGAGGCTGTGAGCCTGCAAAAGTGGTGTTGATGTGACTGTCAAATTTGGGCACCCAGGGCCCGAATTGCACTCCCCGAAGCTGCCATAGTCGATAATTACATTGTCGGCTATGGTGGCACCTACATTAACTGGCGACTGTGCGGCCTTTTTAGCTGATTTGAGGACCTCCACACTAACACATGGACACATATAAACTCTATGCAGATCATGTATGACATTCTAGAGCTGCTAGGTGTAAGAGGTGTAATCAGCTTAGCTCCTATGCTGCACCATGGGGCCACAGACCAATCTTCTACCACCCAGAGGGGTTATAAACAGAGGAGGATGCTTATTTAAGAGGTAAAATATAAGTTTCATCCCTCTTAACAAAGAAATCCCAAGGCCATTATATCTCCTGCTATTTCTCAATTATCTATAGCATGAGTTGTGCGTGCATATAAGTGGTACAATATTTATAACCAATGTTTTGAGTCCTTGCTCTGAACACAGTGTCCAAGTAAATATTGCCCTTTAGAGATCATATTAACAAACTGTAGAACTATTAAATACTGGAGAATATTATCAGCCATGCACTTTGCAGAAAGTTGTGCCAGCCGTTAAGGCAAGTCATCCAGGAATGTGCCCTTCGGTGTAGCACTCATTTAAAATTATGGTGCTTTTAAGTGCAATTTTTGCCAGGGGATTCTGTTAATTAACCGTAGCTCACTTTTATTAGCTTTAATTTTTTCCTGAAGTTTTTAACCTATGATTTTTTTTACATTAAAATAATCTAGATAGAAAAGATTCTTGGCATGTTACTAAGTTTAAACTATGACTGCATTTTTCATAAAAAATGAGAGAGACGTTTCAAATTTCATGCAGGGTTTTACAGTAATGATGATGATGACGACCACATTACAAAGTTCAACTTTGGGGGGGGGGGGGGTATAGAATATGGAGAGAGGTTTGAAACTCCTTTACATTTTTACAGCTTGTATTTTATTGATGCAGTATAGCCCCATTTCCATTGAGTGCAGTTTCCAGACATGAACGCACAAAACATTTCATTAGGTGTGACAGCTCATTGAAATCACTGTGCTGTTTGCATCTACAGCAGGAAATTGCACATGTTTGTATATGGGAAAAAATGTCATACTTGGAGCATTTTTCTGGATGACGCCCTATGAAACTTTAGAGGAACATAGCGCCTCCCCCACCCCCACGATGTAATCATCTCAGAGACATACACACTTGTTGTGCATATACACTGGCTCCTAGAGGAAAAGAGCCCTAAAAAAAAGTGCAGAGAAACTCTGTGCCAGAGTCACAATGGGCCAGATCCAACCCACTTTTTCTTCTTGGTGATATTTCATTTCTTTTAGATAAAATGCCTTTAAACAACTAGCAAGCAAAAAAGTACTCAGAATAATGTCGACAGTACTTTTTCACCTAATTTTTGGTGCTTTTTCAATTGCTGAAATGTTATTTTAAACAGAAGATGAATTGATCTCCTAGTAGAAAACTTCAAGGAAAGTAAATTGGATTGAGCCCAATTTATGTTTTGATTAATAGGATAAAAAGTTGAATAAAATGTGTTTTTTTTTATTTACAGTGGCACTGTTAATTTTAAAACTAGAATGGCTTTGCGCTGAGAAAATATCTGTGCATAGAAAATTAAAAGAATATGATACTTAGGAAAAAATATCGCCTAAGGAAAGTTTAATTTGTCCAGAGGTGAAAAAAAAGATGCATACATCACTTGGATATCGTAACTAATGATAACGTTATTGCTGAATTAATAAGGACACAACTGAAGTGATAGAATTGCTTTGGCTCATAAGGTAAAAACAACCTTTAGATGTGACATGAATAAATGAATGACCGTAGGGTATCAGAAGATGTTTGCTATAGTGCTTCTTTAAGTGTGGTTAAAATGAGTTAAAATTATGTTCTGATCAATAATGCAATATACTTACATCATTGATTTTAGTCCTGTTTTAATATAAATGCATTTTAGCACTGCAGTGTATTATTAACAGTAAAACTGAATACTGGGTAGCCTTACCCCCTCAAGACTAGTGCAGATACAAGAGTGTTCTGAGTTATCTCTGCTGAGGACCCAGAGTGAGTAGACCACCCTGATGCCCTTTCCGAAAGAGTGTAGGATCATATCAACCAAGCCGATTTTCTTCTCCTTAACATACCCACCAGAGTTGGGTAGAATAGAATAGGCAACTACTATAGCCATGTTTTGTACTACTCTGCCTATGTGGGGAGGAAAAGAACATAGTGATGACACTGAGGTAGGGAGTGGGGGAAGCATGCAAACACATGAAGGAACATAAGGGTCATAGCACAGTGGTCACACTGCGGCTGTATACTGTGGGGTGTAATAGCTGGAGGATGAAAATGGTTGGATAACAGCATAAGAAAGCATAGGGGTGTATAAGGATTTGTAATTATTTTACCGAGAGGCATTTGTATCACTGTTCTGGTCACTTGAGTAGATCCTGCCTTTTGCTTCAGTGGTGCACCTGTTGCTGAGCATCTCTGGAACTCTCAATTGTCCCGGCCTGTTTTAAAAGCGCAACCATTGTACCAATTCCAAAAAAAATCAAAACCTACATGTTTAAATGATTACAGGCCTGTTGCCCTGACATCATTGATTATGAAAGCATTTGAAAAAACTCATAATGGCTTATCTGAAATCTATCACAGATCCCCTGCTGGACTCTCTGCAATTTGCCTACAGGCCTAATAGATCCACAGACGATGCCGTGAACATGTGTATGCATTATGTACTACAGCATCTAGACACCCCAGGAACCTACACCAGAATTTTATTTATAGATTACAGCTCTGCATTTAATACCATAATACCATTCCAGCTACACAGCAAGCTCTCCCAGCTACACATACCTGAATCGATCTGCAAATGGATAACCGATTTCTTAACCGACAGGAGACAGCAGGTTAGGCTTGGTAAACACACATCAAGCTCTCTGACAGTCAGTACTGGTGCACCCCAGGGATGCGTGCTTTCCCCACTGCTCTACTCACTGTACACCAAAGACTGCATGTCCACAGATCCATCTGTTAAGGTTCTGAAGTTTGCAGATGACACGACAGAAGTTGGTCTCATACAAAACGGGGACGAGTCTGCATACAGGCATATGGTGGGACAGCTTTCCTCCTGGTGCAGCAGCAACAACTTAGAACTAAATGCTCTCAAAACCATGGAGATGATAATAGACTTTAGGAGATCTCCCCCCCAGCACCTCCCCTTAACCATAAATGGATCCACAATAACCCAGGTAGAGTCATTCAAGTTTCTTGGATCCACAATCTCACACAACCTAAAATGGGACAACAACACTGCCACTATTGTCAAGAAAGCACAACAAAGGATGTACCATCTATGCCAGCTGAAAAAGTTTGGCCTGCCTCAAAATGTTATAGTGCAGTTCTACACTGCAATCATTGAATCCACCATAACATTATCTATGACTGTATGGTTCAGCTCCTGCTCAACATTATAAAAGGGGAGGCTGCAGCGCATCATCCGAACAGCGGAAAGTATAATTGGCTGTAGCTTACCTTCACTGCAGGATCTTTACGCTAGCAGGTGTAGAAAGAGAGCAACCAAAATTGACTCTGACCCCTCTCACCCAGCTCACTCCATCTTCCAGCGCATGCCTTCAGGAGTAAGATTCCGGTCAATCGCAACTAAAACCTCCAGACACAATAACAGCTTTTTCCCTCAAGCGGTAGCCAAACTTAATGCTGAACCACGTTAGAGCTGCTAGGACTTGAAAGTAATCAGCACAGAACTGTAAATGAACAATTCTCACATTGCTTACTGCCACTATACTTGCATAATGTCCTTGACTTGTAATATACACACTGTCTGTCCTCGTATTGTTTTTGTTTGTTAAGCAACTGCCAAGACAAATTCCTTGTAGGTGCAAACTTACTTGGTGAAATAAAATGGATTCTGATTCTGATTCTGAGGATTGTTGGTGTCATTAATGTAATTAATGTCTATAGTGTATATATCTTTTGCACTACAGAACACAAACGGAGCAACGTATGGGTTGGGTGCAAACTGTACTTATGCTATGCATATGTTGCAGTACAAAGTTCACATAATTCTTATTCAATTTTACATGTGCTATCAGTGCAACATAGTTTTTAATGATTTTTTTTTTTTTTTTATGAATACCCCAATTATCACAGTTTGACTGATCTATTGCCAGTTCTAGTATGTACTTTATTGTGCTTCTTTGTTCTATATTGTATTCCTTTTATAGTACTGCCTCCTCATATAGGGTTCAACTACATAGCACTGTCACCTTTAAGACATGCCCAATATAATGATATACCTGTTTAGTGCTTCCCAATAATAATATCCCTTCATAAGTTTCTGCCCCCTCTTCTAGTGTTCTCAGATAGTTGTAAAGGATTGCGGAATGGCCGCCGCGTGCTCTGATGGTGTGGCGGCCGTTTCTGCGTCCACTCCGGCGGTTTACACGTGGCAAATGTGTCTGACCTGGTGCAGCCTTCCTGTGCACATAGGCTGAGGAATACACGCGCGCGCGCGGCGAGACAGAAGCTTTATGGGAAGCAGAGAGGGATCAGCTGACTCCCTTGGTCAGCTGATCCAAGTTTGTATGCGGATTGGCTGGAAGGGACTGGGCGGCGCTGGCCAGCGCTGCACTATATAACCACTCGTCCCTCAGTCTCACATCGTCTGCCATTGCAAATGCTTATGTGTTAGCACAAAGACCTCAGTCAGATCCTACAGTGTGGTTGAACCAGGAAGGACCTGGGAATCCACACTGAGCTAGAATACTTTCTCATGCTTTTTCTATGTTATGCTTTAGACCAGTTCCAGGGTGTTGTGACTACCGACCTCACACCCAAGACTAGGATGCTATGTCAGTTCTATTTTATGCTTTAGACCAGTTCCAGGGTGTTGTGACTACGGACCTCACACCCAAGACTAGGATAGTGTGTCAGTTCTATGTTATGCTTTAGACCAGTTCCAGGGTATTGTGACTACGGACCTCACACCCAAGACTAGGATACAGTGTCAGTTCTATGTTATGCTTTAGACCAGTTCCAGGGTGTTGTGACTACGGACCTCACACCCAAGACTAGGATAGTGTGTCATTTCTATGTTATACCTTAACCCGGTTCCAGGGCATAGAGATTAGGACCTCACACCTAGTTAGGGCAAGCCTGTTTATATTAGCAGCAGGGCTTCCTGCAACCAAGCCTAGGCCCCTCTCCTAGGGAGCCTTTGGCCTAGGGATTCACCCACAGTCTGAGGTGAAATCCCTTCTTCTTCATACCTCCAGTTCCTCTGGCGGTTCTCTCTCAAAGTGCTACTGTTACATTGTACACTCATATCTCAGGTGTCCAGAGGTTAGACATACCTGGATTATTGGTGATTCTGCAGATCATTCATAATCTGGTGTATATCTGCATTACTGGTGAATCTGCAGATCACCAATAATCAGATTCTCTCTGCGTGTTGACACCAATCGTTACAATAGTGTTCCCTTATATAATACTGCCTCCTACTAGTGCTCTCACATATACTACTGCTTTCTATAGAACTTAATTTATCCCTTCAGAGCTATCAGAGCTTTATACTTACCTCTTTCTGCACTCTTGTCCACTGCATTGTTCCTCACTGTAGCCCTCTGCAGCCTGCTTCATTTCTGCTTCCCTAGTCATGTGACAATGAACATACTAAGGAGGTTGGCTCAGATAAATTGCGAAGTAGGTGTGTTGCAGGACTGGCGGCTGTAAGCAGTGTGGGAGAGGAAGATCAATTGGAATGTTCTCCTATCAGATCTGGTATCAAGTATAGGTAAACAAAGGTGCCAACAGGATAAAATAATATAAAACGTTTAAAACATGGAATTGATGGAGGTGGACTCTTACTCACACCAAAGGATACGACAATAGATACGTGTTAACACATTACACACAAAAAATTAACCATACACTCCACAATATTTGCAACAGATTTCACGGGCGTGACCCCGCTTCATCAGGCAGTCAGACAGGAGTATATAGCAAATGCTGTCTGGGTCTGTACTAAGCGCCTTCAATCAGATCTGCAACTTGGAGGGAGATCTCCAGCTCCCTCCATCCATGTAATGGATGAGGCACACTAGGCAATCATATGGTTCACCTGGTCCGAGGAATGCGATTGCAGAAGATGGTGGCAAAGGAACTGAACAGCAAAGACTCTGCCATTATGAAGATTGCTAGGAAAGAATTGAGTATGTTCTTTTCCATTTCCTTCAAACAGAATAAGGTTTCCAGTATTTAGAATTGACTAGGGTAAATTGTACCAGGCCGAGTCAATTTAAAATATATAGAAAGTTTTATGTAATCTGTTGACACTGCACTTTTGTCCTTTTCCCCGATCCTCTAAACTCCTCCTGCTCTTCCATTTTACAGTGATGTGATGCATTTTATCACCTCGTTCTTTCAGGTCATATCTTAGCACTGTATCTCATTTTGGTACAAATTACATTGTAATATGTTTTCGGTAGGCTTGCAGGGGAGCGCTCAGAGCGTGCTGCAGCACATAACAAAGATGATAAAATAGATGGGACAAAAAAGAAACATTTTCTGTCTAGCTTTACATTACTATGATTTTTCTCTTGTGTTTCCTAACTGTAGGTGATGTTTAGTTTTCTTTTGTATCATATTTCCATCTAGAATTATGTAGGAAAGAAGATATAATTTAAATCAAAGTGTGACATCAAGCAGAGATATAATATATATATATATATATATATATATATATATATATATATATATATATATATATATATATATATATATATATATATATTTAAAATGTTTGTGTCGACAGTTATTGCTGTTCAATTCTATGAAAACTCATGAAACTCATAGATTTGATCAAGTGATAGTTTTTAAGGTTTTGATTTGCTGGTCAGCAGGAAGTAATCAATACTGAAAAGGTCAAATTTCACCAAAATCACTTTTGCATCAAAACGTGCAACTTCATCAGGGCTGGTCCTAGACTTTTTGCTGCTGAGGCAGACTTGTGAGGACTCCCTCCCACCCCCCCCCCCCCCACCCCGATTTGGAATGATCGCACAGCACCCTAAAATGTTCAGCCTCAGTATAGGTATATAGGTGGGTAGCCAGGTATAGGAACCCCTGTATAGGGTAGCAAGGTATAGTTACAGCATAGGTAATATAGTTGCCACAGTATAGGTAGGTAGCTAGTATAGTTGCACCAATATAGGCAGGTAGTTAGTATAGCTGTCCCAGTATATGTGGTATAGTTGCCCCTAGTATAGGTAGTATTGTTGCCCCAGTATAGGTAGATAGAATAGTTGCTCCAGTAGAGGTATTATAGTTGTATAGTTTGTATAATTGTATAGGTAGTATAGTTTCCCCTAGTATAGGCAACAAAGTTTCCCCAGTATAGGTAGTTAGTATACTTGCCCCCAGTGTAGGTAGTACGTGCAATGTGAGCCACCGCTGTCCTCTGTACAGATTGATAAAAACAAAGCCTATCGACAATTGCCGAGGAAGTGATTCTGGGCTGGTTGGCTGGTGGTGATGCTGGGCTGGCTGCCTGGCCTGGTTAGTTTAGGTAGTGACATGTGCCCCCTAGTTAAGGTAGCGCCAGGAGTCCCCCAGTTTAGGTAGTGACAGGATCACGCCAGTTCAGGTAGTGACAGGAGCCCCCCAGTTCAGGCAGTGACAGGAGCCCCCCAGATCATTTAGTGACAGGAGCCCCCCTGTGTATGTAGTGACAGGTGCCCCCCAGTTCAGGTAGTGACAGGGACCCCCCGTGTATGTAGTGACAGGAGCCCCCAGTTTAGGTAGAGACAGGAGCCCCCCAGTTTAGGTAGTGAGTGACAGGGACCACCAGGTTAGGTAGTGAGTGACAGGGACCCCCAGGTTAGGTAGTGAGTGACAGGGACCCCAGGTTAGGTAGTGAGCGACAGGGACCCCAAGGTTAGGTAGTGAGTGACAGGGACCCCCAGGTTAGGTAGTGAGCGACAGGGACCCCCCAGTTTAGGTAGTGAGTGACTGGGACCCCCAGGTTAGGTAGTGAGCGACAGGGACCCCCATGTTAGGTAGTGAGTGAGTGACAGGGACCCCCCAGTTTGGGTAGTGAGTGACAGGGACCCCCAGGTTAGGTAGTGAGTGACAGGGACTCCCAGGTTAGGTAGTGAGTGACAGGGACCCCAAGGTTAGGTAGTGAGTGACCCCAAGGTTAGGTAGTGAGTGACAGGGAGGGACCCCAGGTTAGGTAGTGAGTGACAGGCGCCCCCCAGGTTAGGTAATGAGTGACAGGCGCCCCCCAGGTTAGGGAATGAGTGATAGGCGCCCCCCAGGTTAGGGAATGAGTGACAGGCACCCTCCAGGCTAGGTAGTGAGTGACAGGGACCCCCAGGTTAGGTAGTGAGTGACAGGGACCCCAGGTTAGGTAGTGAGTGACAGGCGCCCCCAGGTTAGATAATGAGTGACAGGGACCCCCAGGTTAGGTAATGAGTGACAGGGACCCCCAGGTTAGGTAGTGAGTGACAGGCGCCCCACAGGTTAGGTGAGTGACAGGGACCCCCAGGTTAGGTAGTGAGTGACAGGGACCCCCAGGTTAGGTAGTGAGTGACAGGGACCAGAAAGATTAGATAGTGAGTGACAGGTGCCCCCCAGGTTAGGTAGTGACAGGGACCCCCAGTAAGGTAGTGACAGGCGCCCCCCTTACCTTGACAGCCAGTGTCAGACCCGGCCAGGGGTGTAACTAGGAATCGCCACCCCCCCCCCCGCAGAAATTCTAAAAGGGCCCCCCTTTGCCCCCCAGGCCCGCTCAGAGCCGTTTTTGGGGGTTGGAGGGGTCGCAGCATGAGGGGAGAGCTTGGTAGCATGTCGGTGGGGAGAGGGGACGGTCCCTCCCACCCTCCCTCACCTCGGGCTCTCCCCTCTGCACTCCCCTCCAGCATTGAATACAGGGTATGCAGGCGGCGGGGCAGCGGCAGATACATACCTTTCATGCGCTCCAGCGTGGATGTTTCTCCCTCTAGTGTCTGACGCGACTTCCTGTATAAACAGGAAGTCGCGTCAGACAAGAGGGAGAAACATCCACGCTGGAGTACACGGAAGGTATGTATCTGCCACTGCACCGCTGCCTGCATATGCTGTATTTAATGTTGGAGGGGAGCGAAGAGGGTAGGGATGATCGGAAAGAGCAAATTCCGTTCCGCCGGAATTCGCAGATTCCGAAAGCGCTAAATTCCGTCGCTATGACATTTCCACTGGAATTTTGCGAAATTCCACTGAATTCCACATTCCAGCTGAAAAATTAAAGTAATCACAAATGAAACCTTGTTGATGCTAAATGGTGGCCCATGGGACCCAGTGGCTGTTCCCCTAGTCCTTTTTCTTCTTCCTCTTGTCTTCCAGGGAATTGTAGGATGTCAAAAGCCAGCTCACATACATTGGCAAGGAATCAAACCCAGGTCTAGTGCTTGGAAGGCAGCTCTCCTCACCGCTATACCACCACCAACACTACATGCTGAAGCCGGCCTAGCATGTACCGTTGTGATATGTCCAAGAGAAAAATGAGTTTGCTTAGGCATTTGTAGGATGTCAAAAGCCAACTCACATGCATTGGCCAGGAATAGAACCCAGGCCTACCACTTGGTAGGCAGCTAGCCACACCATTATACCACCAACACAACAAACTACAAAGCTTCATGCTGAAGCCAGCCTAGCATGTACCATTGTGATATACCCAAGAGAAAAATGAGCTTGCTTAGGGATTTGTAGGTTGTCAAAAGCCAACTCACATACATTGGCAAGGAATTAAACCCAGGCCTTCCACTTGGAAGGCAGCTATCCACACCATTATACCACCAACACAACACACTACAATGCTACATGCTGAAGCAAGCCTAGCATGTACCATTGTGATATACTCAAGAGAAAAATGAGCTTGCTTAGGGATTTGTAGGATGTCAAAAGCCAACTCACATACATTTGCCAGGAATCAAACCCAGGCCTATCGCTTGGAAGGCAGCTAACCACACCATTATACCACCAACACAACACACTACAATCCTACATGCTGAAGCCAGCCTAGCATGTACCATTGTGATATATCCAAGAGAAAAAAGTGCTCTCTCTCTCTCTCTTGCGGAAAATACAATTCCACAGAAAGCGGTGAACATCCCTACTAGAGAGAGAGAGAGAGAGAGAGAGAGAGAAAGAGAAAGAGAGATAAATCTACATGGCTATCTGGGGTTCTCTTCGGACAACTGTTGAACACAAAAGGCAAGGCCATGCCTGGGTGGCCTTGAACCACCAACCTTTTCGGTTAACAGCCAAACGCGCTAACCGATTGTGCCACAGAGACTGTGTACCACAAAGACTGTGCACGCAGTTGCTGTTGAATGATTTTATGGGGATGTATGTGTCTCTTTTGGAGGGAGGAAGTACGTCTGCTCCAAGAAGTTTCAGCATGTAGTGTTGGTGGTATAATGGTGTGGATAGCTGCCTACCAAGTGGTAGGCCTAGGTTCGATTCCTAGCCAATGTATGTGAGTTGGCTTTTGACATCCTACAAATCCTTAAGCAAGCTCATTTTTCTCTTGGATATATCACAATGGTACATGCGAGGCTGGCTTCAGCATATAGCATTGTAGTGTGTTGTGTTGGTGGTATAATGGTGTGGATAGCTGCCTACCAAGTGGTAGGCCTGGGTTCGATTCCTGGCCAATGTATGTGAGCTTGCTTTTGACATCCTACAATTCCCTGGAAGACAAGAGTGAAGGAGGGGAGGATTGGGTGGAATTTGGAAGTCTGTCGAGCAGAATTGTTTTTTTAGGCAGAAATCCATTTGGTGGCAAAAAAAATTTGCATTCAGCGGAATCCACATTTTTCTGCGGAAATTCCGCCAAAGTGATATAGCAATTCCGTACCGTCGCAACGGAACCAGAATCACCAAATTCCGTCCGGAATCACGGAAATCATAATTCCGCGGAAATCATAATTCCGTGGAAATCATAATTCTGCGGAATCCAGCGACCATCCCTAGCAGAGGGGAGAGCCCGAGGTGAGGGGGGGACCGTCCCCCCTCCCCGCCGACGTGCAACCAAGCTCTCCCCTCATGCTGTGACCTCTCCAGATCCTAGCGGCGGGGCACCCCTGGAAATAGATTGGGGGCACCCCAGGACATGTTGGGGGCACGGGCCCCCCTAAAATAGGGCTAGCGACGCCCATGCTGGACAGCATCTTTATATAAATCCTTTTCAGGAAGAGTCTTTATAAAAAATAATGGCCATGCTGAGGATCTCCCACGAAGAGATGGACTTGCCCAAAACCTGTCGGTTCTGTCAGATTTCTACTACCTACTGCAAGTGACAGCAACATAGGAAAAAAGTAATGTATGGCTCATTTTACTCAGGAAGAAATGTGCTTCATATGTGTATGTGTTTACATGTATTTTAAATTTTACATTTTTTTTGCGTTAGTGGTCCTTTAATCAGTCAAAAAAAATAGTAAACGAAGGTTGCTGAATGTGTTGCAATGCAATCAGGTGCACTGGATCCATTCAGTTGATTAGATGGTTCTCACAGGCAGACTAAATGTTTACAACCACGTTTAACTCTTATCTGCAGCTATGGCAAGCCACACAACCCTGAAATCCAGCTAGGAAAAAGGCAGAGTTTAGCTAAAACAGTTTAATCAATTACATCACAGGCTCGGCAAATCAGATAATAATGATAGGGTGTCAGTAAATCATGCACAAGAGGCTATTTTTGCTGTCATTATGTAATCTGTGCTGATATTCTCTGACTAAATTGCAGCAATGTAAGTAATTTTAATCAAAGGAGACTGTCAGGGAGTGCAGGGATGGAATGAAGATCATGAGTTTGAAATTGCCTCATCAAAGATAGGGTTTATTGAAGAGAAGCATCTTTAACAAAACTGTGTGTGCACACATCACAGAGAATGCACTCTTCTTAAAGAATAACAGTACAAAGTCTGATCCATCAAGATTTTCTTACATTTTATATGATGATGTGTTTGTCTAGAGATCTTTTAATTATTGATCTCATAGGATAGTTCAGATTTCTCGGGTTAATAAACCCCATTCATCCATTGTCAGTCAGTCTGTGTGTTTGCCTATCCACTTAATTAAATGGCTATATTCTATCTATCTATCTACAGTATCCATCCATCCATCCATCCATCCATCCATCCATCCATCCATCCATCCATCCATCCATCCATCTATCTATCTATCTACTGTATCTATCTATCTATCTATCTATCTATCTATCTATCTATCTATCTATCTATCTATCTATCTATCTATCTATCTATCTATCTATCTACTGTATCTATCTATCTATCTATCTATCTATCTATCTATCTATCTATCTATCTATCTATCTATCTATCTATCTATCTATCTATCTACAGTATCTATCTACATTATCTATCTATCTACAGTATCTATCTATCTATCTACAGTATCATCAGTGGAGTAGCTAGGACCTGGTAGGCCCCCCAGCAACACTGAGCCCTGCTTTGCTAGCTAATCACCCCCCCCAAGTGAGCGGAGTGTGGCAGAGGAAGAAGCATACAGTACATTACCTGTCAGCACAGTGAATAACACTTTCTCTTGATTCCTCTCTTCAGCTGCACTATATAAGTCTAACTCCTTGCAGCTCCTGTCTCTATATGTCATGTGAGATGCATCAGGCTGCCATGCTCTACATTGGGCCACCCCCAGTGCTTGGGCCCTCCTGTGACAGCTGGGGTTGCAGGGACTATTGTTATTCTCCTGTCTGTCTGTCTGTCTGTCTGTCTGTCTGTCTGTCTGTCTATCTATCTATCTATCTATCTATCTATCTATCTATCTATCTATCTATCTATCTATCTATCTATCCATCCATGCCTATCTTACTAGCTCTTTCTCTCTGTATGAGTTCTCCAGTCCTTCAGTGAATAACCACAATGAAAATAGAAAACTGTACCTTAATGGGTGTTGCAAGACGCTCCACTAGATGCTTCAGTAAACAATTATCTCTCCTTGTACAGTATATTTTATTCATCAGGATTTAGAGGGATCCTGCTCTATCCTTGCCCCACTCTGATCCCCAGCATCATCCTTCCAGCATCCTTGTGGAGCATGCCTGTGGCAGAAGTCTCAATTTATTGGCTTGCTGTGGTGTGGCTATAATTCTGATAAAAAAAAAAAAAACAGATTTACTGTATATCACAAATAAGCTGACTTTTTGACATCTAGATGTTCTGTTAAATAGAAGTGAGCCTGGAGCTCTAGTGGCCAGTTCAGAAGCCACATTGGGGCACTAGCCCATATTTTAGACCAAAAAAAGGGGGGGGGGGGCTACTATACAAGCGGTGAGCTTACCCGCAGGAAAATATAGTATTTGATTCCTGGCTAAAGAGTATGCTATCCTGTGTGCTCACACTGCCCCTATCAGCTTGCCAGTCCAGTGTAGAGGTCCTTGTCCTCAAATAGTTACCCTTTCCTCTCAGCTAGACAGTTCAGCCTGCAACCCATCCCTCCCTTTCTATCCAAGGCAGCATTAGAGCCCCAAATTTAAATGTTTGCCAGGGCACTGTCTGTGCTGGGATCTATAGAGTGTGGTCATGTCCCTGTCTATTCAGATAACTTTAAGACAGCCTCTGCTCCAAGGCAGGAGTTAATGTATAGCCATAGGAATGGGCAGAGGACGGGTCTTTTTCCTCCAACACTATCTGAGCCCCGTATCCACCAGCTTCTGGTGTACAGCCCCACCCCCTTACAGAGGAATGCTGTGGTACTTCTGTTGCCCTCTATCTCATTAAAGAGAGTGCCATGGCAGTTCCCTGCAAGGGGGAGGGTTTACGCGCCGGAGGTAGTAAGACATGGGATGGGACTCAGGGATGGAGATGGAGGAAAAAGACCTGGGAAGTAATAACTTTTTATGAGAAGAGAATGGATAGAATGTTTGTTTTAGACTGAACTGGCTCTTAATGGATACCAGCAGAAGAGCAAGGGTTAAAAAGTATGTAATATACAAATGGGGCAATAAAAATAATGCATTTGAATTTTAATAACATGGACAAACTGGTTTGCTTAAACCTGAATTATAAGGTTTTTCAAAACACCAAATCAAATACTTTTTACATAGCACTAAAGGAAGACCAAGTTAAAGGATGATTTTGTCTGTGAGCAGATATTAGATCAAGTCACTCCATTTATCCCTTGAAAAGGATTAACCACATCATTTATAGATGCTGCTCTGAAGATTAATGAATTTAGAAAGAAGATCTCTATAATCTTCTGACAAAGCATTGCGTGTTTAAATGGGTCAGCTGATTTTATTCACTGAGATTAGAATAGTACCATATGCTGCTAATCCCCAGCAGGTGACTGTATTGTTCTACAAATTGCTGTTTACTGTGTCTGCTTCTAAATTATCACTTGTACATGGAATAGTTTCCAAGCAATTGAATGCTTTAAGAAAAATTCTTTTTTGTTTTCAATGCAGCGTATCAGATAATTCAAGTGGTGTAAAAAACACAGTACATTATCTTTAATTGTAAAATGCTGTAGAAATGTGTACTGGTAAGCAAAGAAGTGTAATTTTTATGTCACTGATAAACCAATTTCTTAGAGAAAGAAAGGAAAAGATGAAAAAAAAAAGAAAAAGAAAAAAAAAGGAGGGGGGGGGAGTAATTAAAAAGGAAAAATAAGAAGAAAAGAAAAAAGGAAAAGATACAAAACCTATTGAGATGAACAAACAATAATGAAAGAAGATGCGTTGCTGGCTAAGATAAATTATACAGTTACTCCTTTTTATTGGCTGATGAAGCGGGTGAGTATCCGTGAAATGCATTGCATGAAGTTTCCGATTAAAGCATTTTTCAACTGAATATCAACAATTTTAGTCTAATTGGGGAGGTAAGTCCACCACTACTTCCCATTTTAAACAGTTTTAAATGTATTTTACTCTATTTTGGTGCCTCTGTGCAGCGTATAACCAAATGTTTGCCTGTTTGGAAATTGGTCCCTTAACACCACTGTGCAGCAACTGAAAAAACAATAGTGATTATAATAATAAAAACAAAGACAACATTGTGAATCTCCACCACACACTTGGCCAGATGACAGTAGCTAGCTCCCCCCCTGCCTTCCTGGCTCTGTAACTGCCTCTTTTTACCCTAGCCTCCCTCTTGTTCAAGCCATGTAAGTAACCTATTCAGAACTGAATCCTTATAGCTGCTTTTAAACTCCTGTACGTACCTTCACCTTCTCCTACATTTACCCCAGTAAATAAATAAGTTAACCACTTAAAGAGACTCTGTAACAGAATGCTCTGCCTTATTTCTTCTATCCTATAAGTTCCTATACCTGTTCTAATGTGGTCTGAATTACTGCAGCCTTTCCTAGTTGCACAGTGGCATTATTATCTCTGTTATATAATCTAATCTTCTTTCCTCTGACGGCTTTGTCGACTCAGGCACTCAGGCAAGAATGTGCTGCTCTGCTTGTTATAGGCAGAAGCTATACACACCCTCTCCACGCCCCCTGCAGGCTCTGTATAAGTCACAGACTGAGCTCCTCTCAGCCTATCACATGCCATGTCTTTTGTTTGTAAAAACTGCCTAAAACTGGCTATTACAAGCCAGGATTGCAGCAGGGAGTGGCAGAAAGTGAAATAGCACAGAGGGGCCCAGGAGAATGAATAGAATGGTATGCTTTTTATTGTAAGAATTTTAGAGTACAGATTCTCTTTAAGGACTGCGGTGTTAAACCCACCTAGTGACCAGGCCATTTTTTTCAAAATAGGCCACTGCAGCTTTAAGGGCTCGCTGCAGGACCGTACAACTCAGAACACAAGTGATTCCACTTCCCTTTTCTGCCCATCAACAGAGATTTCTGTTGGTGGGGTCTGATTTCTACCCAGATGTTTGTCAATATTTTCAAATATATATTTTATTAAAATAACAATACATTTCTTATTTTTTTCTTATTTAATTATCCCTCCCTCCCCCCGCCATCCAGTCAGTGCGATCAGCTGTCATAGGCTTCAGCCTATGACAGCAGGTCGCTTACTTGCCGCCCCAGGGGACAGCCATGTCACACGGCTGTCCCCAGTACAGTGCATTGGCGCACACGATCCCCTGCAATCTCCACCCCCCGCCATTCACATCAATGGGCGTGGAGTGGTCCTGGGGCTGCCGCACTGCTCACGCCAATTGCCGTGGAGAGGTCGCTAAGAGGTTAAAAAAAGGTGGTAAGCCTCTATTTGTTTCTTCAAGAAAACATAATTTGCCTCTGCTTTGGAGTTGGGCTAATATGAGTCTTTACAATCTAGTGTAGGTCATTTCTCTTTTCTAGTGATGTCGCGAACATCAAATTTTCAGTTTGCGAACGCAAATTTTCCACAAATGTTCGCAAACCAGCTCTTTGCATAGACTTAAATGACAGGTGAACATGCTAGAAACACCATTTTGAAGGGTATGTTAAAGAGGGCAGTGAGAACAAGAGGAAAAAAAATTTCAAAAAAGACCTTATAGTTTTTAGAAAATCAGTGTTAAAGTTAGAGGAAAAAAATAGCAAAGTTAGTGCGCTAAAATGACAGATAATATAATAACATGTATATAAATGTATTTTTTTAATTTTTTTTATATATGTTCAGAGTGTGGGAAATATAAAAAACAGGATGTGGGGCCCCCCCTCCCGAGCCTTTTAAACCCCTTGTCCCCAACTCAGGATGGAATATCCAGAATGCAGATCCTCGGCCGCGTAGGGCTTCACACCCTGAGCTTTATCAGCCCGCATGGTCCATGGTATGGAGGGCTCTGGGAAGAAGGGCAGCCAAACCTCCCCCTCTCCCCAGAGCCCTTCTCCAATCCATGGACAATAAGCTTTTTCCCACCTCCGGTGCCCAAGGAGGAGGTGGGGCTGCCTACTTCCTGGGGGGTTCATGGTGGTATCCATGAGTCCCCTTTAAGATGGGGACCCCCAGATGCCCACCTCCTCCCCAGAATAAATGAGTATAGGGGTACATAGCACCCCTTACACATTCCCATAAAGTTTTAAATGAAATAAAAACACAACTAAAAAAGGCCTTTATTAATCTTAATTAACCAGAAATACTTACCTATAACTTAAAAAAAAAGTTCCTATGCCTATATCCTATATCTTGGGATTGATTGAAGATCTGAGCCACTCCACACACGCACCAACACACACGACACTCCCTGCCACACAGCACAGCTCTAGCTATCCTCCTGATCCCCATTGGTCTGTAGTTGTGCAGAAAATTACGGATGATTTACAAAATTAATTACAATTTTTCCCAAAATTTCTCCTTACGATTTTGTATCGTGATTGCGTACTTTTATGCAAAATAACATCTATATGAAATGTGTGCTCCTCACTAGTGACTTTTTCAAATGTATGCCAATGAAGAGCTTCCACAATACACTTGAGCCATGCCTGCCTATAGCCTATGGCATCTGTCCAATTTGTAGTCATCAGAATCCGGGCACCAATAGGTTGCAATGCAATCACCGTGCTTTATTCCTTCTTCAATCACATACAGACAACGGCAATAAGAACGGCCTAACGAATTACACTCTCTTCCATAGAGGCCAAACAACAATACAAATAGGCACAAACATATTACAGGCTTAAATAGTAAATAGAAGTGTAAACACAGGGGACTTACCCACATAATCCAACCCATTACCAAGCAGAACACTGACTTGTGAGCGCCCCCCCGAGATGCCCAACTCGTGCCGAGGAGAAGGTTTCCACTCCTCCCAGGCTAGGTCCCACAGGAGTACCCCAACAAGCGACGTTGCCAGCAGCCAATCACGTCGCTTTGTTCCCCGACTGCTTCCTGTAGAGTGGTATTAACAGGAAGGAATGCACATCAGCTTGGTTATGTAACCATGGCTACGCGTTCCTTTACAAGAAGTCCCCTGCGTAAACAAAGATGCAATGGACACACACACAGCAAGTTACATAGTTATTTTGGTTGAAAAAAGACATACGTCCATCGAGTTCAACCAGTACAAAGTACAACTCCAGCCCATCCCCCACATACCCCTGTTGATCCAGAGGAAGGCGAAAAAAACCCCACAAGGCATGGTCCAATTAGCCCCAAAAGGGAAAAATTCCAGATGGCAATCAGATAAAATTCCTGGATCAACATCACTAGGCATAACCTAGTAATTGTAGCCATGGATGTCTTTCAACGCAAGGAAAGAATCTAAGCCCCCTTTAAATGCAGGTATAGAGTTTGCCATAACGACTTCCTGTGGCAATGCATTCCACATCTTAATCACTCTTACTGTAAAGAACCCTTTCCTAAATAAATGGCTAAAACGTTTTTCCTCCATGCGCAGATCATGTCCTCTAGTCCTTTGAGAAGGCCTAGGGACAAAAAGCTCACCGCCAAGCTATTATATTGCCCTCTGATGTATTTATACATGTTAATTAGATCCCCTCTAAGGCATCTTTTCTCTAGACTAAATAAACCCAGTTTATCTAACCTTTCTTGGTAAGCGAGACCTTCCATCCCACGTATCAATAGACCTCAAGCAATTAAACATACTGTTAAAAACATAACAGTTTCATACAAAAGCAGCAGCATTGTACATGAAACCATGGGAGATAGGTAAATAGAGAAGCCGGAGTAGCAACAGGAGAAATAAATAGAAAAAAACCCCTAAAGGGTGTTCTTAAAGGGCCAGACTGCTGAAAGCACAGTAGGAGTAAGCAGACAGATAAGAAAGGGGGGGGGGGCAAAGGATAAGGAAAAACCAAGGGAAAACAAGGGTGGGAAAGATGGAGACAATAATTTGAATCATGAAGGATATTATATACAGTATCATAAATCTTGAGTCTCCATACTTGTTCCCTTTAGGGCTGAACCAACTGCTCAAATACATGTACGAAATAAGATCAAGGCCAAATAACGCAAAGGGAGGAAACAGGCAACAACAAATATACATGCGGTATTAGTGTCTATCCGGGTTGCAATGTAACTCATTGTGCTTGTTGAGCCTCAGTCGTCCGCATGCGTCTGTAAATGAAATAATGTGTACTTTGTCCCTCCGTAGACACTGCTCCCTATTACTTCCCCTATGTGGTTCTGCCACCTGTCTCAAAACATGTAATCTCAGGACCTATGAATTACTCTCATGAGTCTCTTTTACGTGTGCTATTAATCTACTTGTGCCCTGCAAAATTGTTTAATTGTCTTTGTATGCCCCCAATATTAATGGTTTCTCACTTGTCGCCGACCTGAGTTTAGCAACTTCCTTTAAGTCCGACCAATTATGCAGGATGCTTGCCTTGATCTCACTTGCCAATGCCATAGGAGAAAAATCAAAAATCAAAGGCACAGCCTGACTTTCCCTCTGATTATCAAAAGTAGAGCCCCCTCTTCTATTTGATCTCCTGGAACCAACCCTTCTTTTTAACAGTAAATATCGAGGGTTACCATCGGCTCTATTGAATTTCTCCACTAGTACTGGTGGGGATAGCCTCTTGCTAGTAACCTTAGTCCCAGTTCTGTACTTTGAACCTTGATGTCCTCCTGTTTACAATTGTTTCTCTTGAGATGCAAGAACTGGCTGTATGGTATTGCACTCAGTACATGATGGGGGTGATAGTTGCTATATTCAAGGATAGAATTGGTGGCTGTGGATTCTCTAAAGCCCTTCCTCACAAATGTATCATTTTCGGGAAAAATGATTCGATCCAAGAACTCCATGCTGTCTCCGCCCCACACCACTGTAAATCTCATATTTAGGTAATTGTTGCACAACCATTACACAAATTCATGGAACAGTGGTTTTCCTCCCTTCCAGATCAAAAGGACATCATCCATGTACCGTGACCAGGACGCGGTATGGGTTAGAGGCACTGTATATGTACTCTCTTGACATTAGGCCAAAAAGATGTTAGCAAAAGTAGGGGCCACTGAGGTACCCATTGCCATGCTCATGGCATGAGCCACGCCCAACAGTCTTAGATTCCTATAGAATAATGTTAGGCAATGCATGTGTATGCAACTTTAGACCTGTTCCTGGCTATGCCATTGCCTCCCTACTGACTGACAGCCTATGGTGAACCTGCCTCATAATGAAGCCAAAAAAAAAAAATAGCAAGGGATTTTTTGTTTCCTTGCATTTTGCATACCTCATTTGTGATTTTTCATTTCTACATTTGGTTTAGTATTTTTTTAAATAAATATTTGTATTTGCAAGAGCACCCTATACAACATAAGTCCACTTTAATAAATCTTAATGTTCGTTATACGGACCAAAAAGGGCTCATGACGACAGTAAACTTCCATATGCCTGATCTAAATAAGGAATGCGTTTGCATTTCATACATACATAGATTAAACTCCTGTAAGGCCACTTTAAAGAGATTAAACCTGTCGGAGGTGATAAAGTAGCTAAAGAAGTGGTAATAGCCAGCAAAATCGTTTTGCTTTCACGCTTACCCTCAACATTATTATCTATAGCTGCAGACTACTTCAGAGACTCTAGTTATCATTCGTACAGAATTGTCAGCATGAGATGACCTGTGCAAGAAATACACTTAGGGGAAGTAGTCCTTTTGATCTATATGTTCTTGAACATCACAGGACGTGGAGTCCGGTTGCGTATAAATAAATTGATTCTGGCATGGGGCTTTATAAGTTGATTACCTTGGCTTCGGTGTTAGAGTTGTTGAGATAAAGTCCTTTCTCAGAAACTAACATTTTTTTCTTACGAGCCGGGAGAGCAGGAGAGATTCAAAAGTAATTTAGTCCGTCTCCCCGAGCACAGAATTGAATTCTTAGGTCACAGAAGTCAATCCTTATATACTGTCTGTATTGATAAAGCCTCATTGTTTTTCAAGCAGTGTTATAACGAGATCTTTCCCGTTGGTTAAGCACTTGGGGATGGTTATATAGGCAGCGGTAATTTAGAGAGTGAACTGGCCTGGAACTAGAAATGTATGGAAATGGGAGATCTGATAGATGATTAATTGATGATGGCACGATGGACTTGCAGAGGCCTGAAGAAAAATTAATAGAGTATTAGAATTATACATGCACTTTTATATTGAAATGGTATTTATGTTTCATAAATAATTATGCTTTGTTTATCATCACTTATTTTTGTATTATAATTAATTTATGTAGTGGCATCATCTTCCATAGTGCTGTACAGTGTAACTATTAATTTGAAATATATTATAATTAATTTATACGTATTTCTTTATTTTCTGAAAACAAACCTAAACAATATTTGTCTCCCATTGAGTCCATCAATATTACGATAATTACATTTTATGTTTTTGTTTATTCTTGTATTTTATAAAAGAATATAAACATAAATGTATAAAATATATTTTACATATCATTTATATTTAACCACTTCCCCACCATAGGTTATTAACCCTTACACTGAAGAGAAAAATAAAAAAAAGAGATAAAGATTCAAATGTATACACCAGTACTTAGCAGCACTTCCCAAACATTTCCTATCTCAATTGAAAAAAAAATGTTAATTGATAGTGTTCCTTTAACTCTTCCTGTACCGGAAAGACACTCTGTTCTCTGTGTATCTATGCCACTGGTGCTGGTGTGAAGTCCACAGGGGCAAAGGTACATGGTACAGTGGTGCTAAACAGGATGTAATACATTATCCCGGATACATCATTTGACATAACAATCCTGGTTTCACCATCAGGCGTACTTCCTATAGCTATAAATTGCTGTATAGTGGTGTGTAATGCCACCATCTCAATGGTGCTTAGCCTAGGCTAATATCTCACAAAGAATTCTGCCCAGAGCATTCTGGGAGAACAAGTGTTGTTTCTACTCACTTAACAACAAACAAAGTAGTGTTTCCTTGCCAGCAGTGAAGAAGTCCCCATCTTGCAGGAGGGTGAGGAAAGATATTACAATGGGGAAACTTTTACTAAATCATTTATGAAGTTACATTGTAAAAAATAAACAACTTTATTCATCAAGTTATACTCAGCAACATTCCTCTTTAAAGTAACCTATCATCTTTAAATGCAACCTAAGTCAAATCTTTCACCATGTGAGCCAGTCTCTGCCATGTTCCTCATACCTAATTAATATCAGTTTGCTGGTCTCCACTGTTGGAAGTATCAACAACAGGATTATTACTTAAACTGTAGTATAGTAAAACTACCACATTATATCACTGTAAAAGGTGATGATCTCTAGGGCATTGATATTTCCTGTATTCAGTCTGTGTTTCTTTCTGTTCTAACTTGTTATAGTCAGTGCCTATCTGCCTGCATATAGCCCACTCTGCTCCATCATCCACAGTCCTCTCATGCAAGTGATACGACCTAAAAAATCTGCTGAGCCATCTTGCCTTTCCTCACTGCAGACAGTAATTACTGGGAAGAATATAGCAACTGCTGCAGACAGTTACCACTACCACTTACAAACTTATAATCAAAGTTGGCAGAAAAAAAAATAAAACACATTTCTGCCAAAATATACTTCTCTCGCACAAACAAATATATGTACTGTATGTGGAATCCTCTTTGTGAGGAGAATGTATGTACAGCTTTTGTTTTACAATATTTTTTCAGTTCAAGTAGATTTTAAAGAGGGACTTTAATCCAGGTTTGCACTTCATGCCAATCAGTAGCTGATACCCCCTTTCCCACAGGAAATCTTTACCTTTTCTCAAATAGATCATCAGGGACTTCTGTAGGCTGACATTGTGGTGAAATCCCACTGGTGAAACAGTTTGCTGTCTGTGCATAGAACTCTCAGCAAACAAACGTTCCGCAGAGATGTTGGAATCTATAAAAAAAAAAAGGTGCGTGCGTGTGTGTGTGTGTGTGTGTATATCAATTACTTATAAATGGATTCCTTTCTGAAAGGGATTAATCAATTTGCAACATTGGGGAAAAATCTATAAGTGTATGACCAGATTTACTCTAGTTAAGGTGGATTTGTTTCTGGATTAAAAAATAAATAAATAAAAACAAACAAACCCAAAACTTTCTGTAAAGAAAAAAAACAAAATCAAAAAAAGAAAAAAACACACGATTGGCAAAAAAACACAAACATATTAGACATGCATAAATATACACATAGGCCTCGATTCATAAAGCATTACCCCATGCGTTATCGCCCAAGCGGTAAATTACCGCATGGTATGTTGTTGATAGTGGATTCATAAAATTTAACGCATGTTCTACGCATGATTTAAGCATGTTTTACCGCTTAGTGCGGTATTAGTGCGGTAATGAAAACGCTGTTTGTGTCGGTAAACTGAATGAAGTGTATTCATGAAAGAAAAAAGGGGGAGTAAGAAAGCGATAAATAACGTTATCGCCAACAAAGACCTGGCGAGTTTGCTCTACAAAGTAGCATTTTAGGTGACAAATGGAGCCCTTTCAATTTAATGTTATGGAATTTTTAAAGATACAGAGGAGAAAGGGTGGTTGTACTATCACCCAGGTTTTTAGAAATCGTACAGAGTTAGATAATTTATAAGAATCATTATATATATATATATATATATATATATATATATATATATATATATATATATATATATATATATTATAAAAAAAATAATATATATTAAAATATAATTATAATTTATAAAAAATAGGTCACATGTGTCTAAAACTGCCCACTTCTACCCAGCATGCACCTTGTCATTAGGAAGTCAGCGGCAAACTGCCGCACTCAGCAAATTATACTGACAGCTTTCCGCACCACACCGCGCACTTACCGCACACTTACCGACTGCTATCGCAATCACCTCACACTCAGAATTTTTTTTTATGAATTCACTGCAAAAACCCTCATTTACCGCTAGCGGTAATTTCCCACCCGTCTCTGAACTACCGCACCCACTTTTATGAATCGAGGCCATTATGTATGTACAGTATACATATAGCAATAGCAGCAGTGTTTTTGCATGTTTTCATTTCCCCCTTCTGCTGTAGAAGTTTCTTTTAGTTAGCCTTTTTTTATTTTTGAGTTTATACAAGAAAAATATACGAGACTGAAGAGGAAGTCAGAGTGATTATTACGATACATACTGAATGCTCAAGTAGAACACTTCTGTTTTTGGTTTATTGTTCAAGGAAAAAAAAAACAGAACGGCATCTACAACTTGTTTATATAACAATATTTCATAGATATATATATAGCTGTGCATCATGTTTTATAATGTCACATAAGAAGTATTTTACTGTTTTTTCTTGATCTTGAGCATATCTTGTTAAACACAATTATGCAATTACATCATATTTGTCAGAAATCTGCTTTGTGAATTGTAGCGTAGGTGTGCACGTAACTTTGACAGTTTGTTTCAAAACTGTCATCATATTGCATAGCTGTGTTAAAGCAGACTTGTACTCAGAACCTCCTCTCTACTCTAAAAGATAAGCAACAACATAATAATGTTGAAAGAGAACAATTCTTTGTTACAGCTTGCAGAACTCCAGCAATAAATCTGCATCATGTCTACTTCCTGCTTTCATGGAAGCAGACAAATAGTTAATATTATAGGCTTACATATTAGCTGTGTCTGCTGAGGACTGTCGAATTTCTGTGCTGAGAGATCAAATTACATTTGTAATTTCTAGCAGATGAGGGGCAACTAGACAGGCTCTTCTCTCTAAAAACACACATGCTAAGTTTTCCCTGTGTCCTGTGCAAGAGTTTAGATCCACTTTAACTTTCTTAGCGGTAATAACAAGTACAGCTTGGGGTGGAAAAAACATGCCAGGAGTGGTATCCCTGAGCTGAACTCATGGTAGCCGCTGGGAGGTTAATGCACAACAATGCGCACAGTGGGCATTTTAACTCACCTCCCAGGGGATCCCAACGTCGGTTGCCATTCTTCTTCTTCTCCTCCGAGGCCCTGCTACTCCACTTGCTTGTCCTTTATGTTCTAGCAAACCTGCTCCTAACTAAACTCTGCCCACCCACAACATACAGGGGTTGGACAAAATAATGGAAACACCTTGAAAATCAACACAATATATTTTAATCTGGTGTAGGTCCACTGTTTGCGGCAATTAATGCTTCAATTCTCCGAGGTATTAATTCATACAAATTGTGAATTGTTTCCAAAGGCATTTTAGCCCATTCTTCAGTTAAAACACACTCAAGTTCTTTTAGATACAATGGCAGCAGAAATCCACTTATTTGAATCTCTAATAACGACCATAAATGCTCAATAATGTTGAGGTCTGGGGATTGTGGTGGCCAGATGAGATGCTCAACTTCATTAGAATGTTCCTCGTGCCATTCTTTAACACTTCTATCTGTATGGATTGGGGCATTATAATCTTGAAAGATGGCATTCCCCTCCGGAAACAGTTCTTGAACTGATGAACGTGGTCACCCAAAAGTCCTAAATAGTCTCGGCTGTTAATTCTTCTATGAAGGAAAATCATTGGCCCGGCGAATTTCCAAGAAATAGCACCCCAGATTATCACAGAACCCCGTGAAATCCAGATTTGTGCAGCTCCCGACGAACAGTTTTTGTGGAAACTGGGTTCTGTAGGTGTTCATTGAGCTCTGCAGTGATTTTAGGAGCCGTGGTCTTGCAAGCTTTTCTAACAATTCAATTTAGAGTCCGACGGTCTCTCTAGACAACTTCGACTTTCGGCCACAACTGTGGTTTGCTGAGGACATTTTTCCTTCTCTTTCAAAGACAATAATTACTTTTGAGACAGTACCTCTTGAAATGCCAAGCATTCGGGCAGTTTCTGTTACAGTAGCGCCTGCCATTCGAGCACCAACAATTTGGCATCTGCCATTTTCATAAATTATAATCAACTTTGGTTTAAATATCTGTAAAAAACAATTATTTTAATTAAATATATCAAATAACAAAAATAATAAACAATTTTTTAAACATATGTCAAGTTTTGATTACCTAAAACATGTTCAAAGATTATGATGCCAAAATGTTAGGTGTTTCCACTATTTTGTCCAACCCCTATAACTATCCCAGCATAAAAAAAAAACCTTCCTCCTATAAAGTCTCCCTCTTTCATGGACATAACTATGGGGGAGCAGATCCTGCAATTGCAGGGGGCCCAGAGTTGTAGAGGGCACCAACCTAATACCCTCTTTCAAATACATGTATTCAGAGCATTGTTTGTTGTAGTGAGACCTTATGGGTGGACAGATTTTAGTGGCATATTTGTTATATGACCCCTGGCTGATAAATCAAGTCACCAAGGAAGACAATGTAAAAGGTGTGAACACTAGGGATAGGGAGATTAAAGATTTATTGGGAGCCTCAAAGTAAAACAAAACAACTTCTTATTTTATGTCCTGGCAATCTGTACATCCTTGCACCGAACCCTAACCTCCTCCAACATGAAAAAACATATTTTAAAAATCCCTAAAATAATCACCAAATAAAGAAGCAAACAGCAAAATCCTTGGAGCACAGATCATTCAAAGTCTGTGCTGGAAAAATCCAGTGTTAAAATGAAGAGGGTGGAGAATACACTGACTGTTGTGTAATTTCAACATCTGCTTCTTTGGCGAGGTGAAACACTTGGGACCCACAGCACAATGCCAAGGTAGTTTTGGTTTCTTGGATTTCCCATTCAAATAAATGAAGTATTCACAGCCAGACACAGAAACAATCCCTCAAGCAACATTTTTGAGAATGATGTACAGACACATCAGTAGCCTTGAGGCTAGCAATGTGTTTTGTTGCTATGGAGAAGGTCAGAGGGATGATGGCTGGCACACAATGGAGTGACTTCTATCGGTTGGGGGAGGAGGGGGTTTTAAAAAGGGTATCATGATTGGTCGTGCTCAGGCATCAGACAGGATGGATCCTTAATGATGCCCGAGTAAGATTGGTCAGCGGCCTCTGTGCACACATAACCATTGTCGACTATAATGGTCATTATTGGCCATTTCAGCTGATGGTTATCACATGTGTACATACCTATACTTCTTCTCTACAATGCATGGCTCTATTGTGTAGTCACCTGACCTCTGTTTGTAGTACCTGGATGAGGCCACCTCCATTGGGTCCTGGTCTGACACTGACAAGCTTAAAAAAGGAGATCTCAAAATGCTGCTGATCATGACACTAAAAAAGGCTAAGGCTACATTTTTATGATCTCTATAGATTTACTGATTTACAACAGAATTGAAAATGCTACTATGCCTTAAACAATTATTTATTTTTTAAATCCAAGTGTGGGTGCTGCAATTGCACTTTTTAGTATGTAACAAGTTTTTGGAACGCCGTTAAGCATTTCTCAGCAGAGCTCACAATTGATTATATATATATATATATATATATATATATATATATATATATATATATATATATATATATATATATATATATATATTTTTTTTTCTTTAATTTATTTATTTTTTCCTGATCACATCAGATTTATTAAAGAAACGATATATCAGTACATCATTACAACATTGCGGCTAAGACACGCAGACTGGCTATACATTTAATGCACAGTACCATGGTGCTAAAAGAGAAAAATTAGGCATCACCTATTCCTGTCTAGGTTACTAGTAAGATATGCAAGGAGATCGGATAAACCTGACATGTTGACAGAATAATAATAATTAGATAACATAACAGGTGAAGAAGCATTGAGGAGGCACAAGGCCAGGGCCACTGCTCATAAACGGCCCTTGTGGACAGCTTTCAGAGGGACACAGCAGCTAAATAGTAGAGTCTAACAACAGCCAGGAGCCTGGTAAGTTAAACTGGACACATATATTTCATTTTAGCTTCCCTTTCAAGAGAACCTGAAGTGAGAGCAATACGGAGGTTGACATCACCATCTCTAATACACAGTACCAGCTGCCTGACTTCTGTACTGATGCTCTGCCTCTGATATTTGAAGTCAGCCTCTGATATTTGAAGTCACTGGCCAAGAATGACTTTGACTCTGATCTGACTCCACTTCTTACACGATTGTTGCATGCATGTGGCTCAACAATAACTAAAGCCTAAAGCACAGCAGGACAGCTAGGCAACTAGCATAGTTTATAATGGAATAAAGAGGGTAGCCTCTATGTGCCTCTCCCTTCAAGTTCCCTTTAGGCTGGGCACACACATAACAACATGAAAGGCTGTGTTTTATGTCAAGTTTCATTTTATGTTGTGTGCGTTTTTTCATGAGGTTTTACTGCATTTTTACGGCGTTTTTGGTGCGTTTGCTTTTGCGTCTATTTACCACAGATGCGTTTTACAAGTGTTTTGCGTGCATTACTTTACCACCACCAGATAGAGTATCTAGGCCTCTGTGTATACACAAATATAAACAAATAATAAACACTTGGCTCTGTTTCTATTTTTAGAACACACTAACTCTGTATCTCCATCTTGTGGCCAAAAAGTAAAACCACATCCAAATACCCTATTATACACCTTCCCATAAAAAAGTGGTTAATGCGTTTGTGGTTTGCATATGCGTTTTTCTTTTGCATTTTATGCAAATCACTAGGAAGACAACATAAAGCGGAAATACATAGAAATAAATAAAATGTATAGAAAAATGCGTAGAAAATGCATGGAAAACGCATACCATTGTGTTTCCATTGACTTTCATTATGTGTATTTTTACTGCATTTTTGAAGATATTACAACAAAACACATGTGTGTGTGTGGTGTGGGTGTGGGTGTGGGTGTGTGGGTGTGTGTGTGTGTGGGTGTGTGTGTGTGTGTGTCTTAGAATACCTTTGTATGGTTCTAGACAGGGGTTTAAGAAGGAGGGGGAGGGAACATTTTTTTTTACTTCAATAAATCATGTAAAATCAGCACAGAGCACAGAGTCAGGGTAAAAAAAAATCTATTTCAAGAGAACAACCACACTGTGTTGTTGATGCTCTAATCAAATTCTAAGGAGTTGTTTCCTTGCCTAGTCAATTTTCCACGTCTAATTTAATCAGGGAAGTTTACTGTTCCTCATCACATAAATAAACTCATGTCACAACGCCACATGCCAATATTGTCGTTGTTGCTGCAGCACAACAACACAATGCAAGCTTAAAACAAACAGCAGGTAGGATGCTGCTATTAAAGATTTATATGTGCAGAAGTAATTATGCTTGTATTATAACAGCGAAAAGGTCATCAAACAAAGCTGTGCTGCGTGGATAGTGCAAGATGTACAAGTCAAGGCAAGTAAAAATGGTTAGTATTGTACCCAGATCCTTTAGAATTAAGACTCTCTTGAAAAGAGGAGATATCTAATTGTAATAATTTTCATATTGCTTATGTAAATAACAGCAGATAGGGAAGGTTAAGCTTGAAGAATTGTAACATTTCTGAGTTCTGATCTTTGCATCAGTATTCGACAGTTCTGAGTAATGTGAATCTTGAAAATTACCGTATTTTTCGGACCATAAGACGCTCCTGACCATAAGACACACCTAGGTTTAGAGGACAAAAACCAGGAGAAAAAATATACACCAAACCTGGTGCTTCCATGGTGAAGGGGAATCTTGTAAATTATGCCTCCTTTGTACCTCATGGCCCCTTGAACCTCGTGTCTACCTGTGTCCTCCTCTATCCCCATGTGTCCACCTCTGTCCTCCTCTTTGCCCCTTTGTGTCCCCTGTGTCCTCTGTTTGTCCCCATGTGTCATCCTCTGCACGGGCACAGTACAGGGAGTCCCTGACATTGTGGCAGGTTGGAGGTTCTTATTGGCAGGCGTTCACAAATCAGGAACTTCCTGCATTTGGACTATAAAACGCAGTGACTTTTTTGCCCCACTTTTGGGGGAGAAAAAGTGAGTCTTATAGTACAAAAAATATAGTACTTATTTCTGAATTTTGAGGTCCGACATTTCACATTGAAGCGTACGTTAAAAAAGGGCGCCGGGAAAAAGGGCGCAGGGTTTTAAAAGATAATCATGAATAACGTTTAAAAAAATTGTGTTATATTTCGTTTAAAAATAATGTTTTATAAAGTTATAAATCATTAAATAATGTGTATAAAATCGGCAATTTTAAAAACGTTAATCTTCCCCGTTTAAAAATAGAAATTTATAATAACGTTTTATAAAACATTAATAAGAATTTTACTAAAGCTATACCTAACCCTACTCTCACACAGAACCCTCCCTGTACCTATCCCTAACCCCTAGACCCCCCTGTTGGTGCCTAACCCTAAGACCCCCCTGTTGGTGCCTAACCCTAAGACCCCCCTGTTGGTGCCTAACCCTAAGACCCCCCTGTTGGTGCCTAACCCTAAGACCCCCCTGTTGGTGCCTAACCCTAAGACCCCCCTGTTGGTGCCTAACCCTAAGACCCCCCTGTTGGTGCCTAAACCTAAGACCCCCCTGTTGGTGCCTAAACCTAAGACCCCCCTGTGATAAGCATTAATAACGTTTTAAAAAAATATGGTGCGGTTTTTCGTTTAAAAATGAAAAAAAAAAATTGTACGGTTTCTCGTTTAAAAGTAATGTTTTAAAAAATATTGTACTGTTTTTCGTTTAAAAATAATGTTTTAAAAATTATAAATCATTAAATAATGTGTAATCATGAGAAACAGTTATAAAACATTAAAAGTCTCCGGGCGCCGCTTTTAAAACATTATTTTTCTCCGGCGCCCTTTTTTCCTGTTGGGCGCCGATTTAAACGATATTTATTATGGGAGTGAATGGCGGCGCCCTTTTTGTCCACCTGCCTCATGCGCCCAAATTTCCTGCTTCCCACATTGAAGACAATGGCCCTCACAGTTAAAGCGGATTCGAGATGAAAAACTAACTATAACAAGTAACTTGTCTATATATCTTATCTAAAGTGGCTAGATAGTGTAATGGTTAAGGGCTCTGCATCTGACACAGGAGACCATAGTTCAAATCTCGGCTCTGCTTGTTCAGTAAGCCAGCACCTATTCAGTAGGAGACCTTGGGCAAGACTCCCTAACACTGCTACTGCCTATAGAGCGTGTCCTAGTGGCTTCAGCTCTGGCACTTTAAGTCCGCCAGGAGAAAAGCGCGATATAAATATTCTGTGTTTGTTTGTTTGTAATCCTGTGATTCAATGAAAGCGGCCATGTTCTGTTTGTCATCGTTACACAGTAATCTGCAATTGCATCTCCACCCCTCAACCTGTGAAAAATTCACTCCCCCCTCCCCTCTGCCTCTGAAATCTCTGGTTAGTAACCTCCTCCTCCTTCTACCCAGAATGAGCTCCCATAAGCCCTTGCTACATGGGTCTGAGTGCCTTGGCGTTTTGGAGAAGCTGTGAGTGAGGCTTGTTTAGTTTATAGTGAGTATTACAAAAAAAATAGTATTTGGTTTGAGGAATGCCCTATAACCTATATGTAAGGATATTGTAAATTATGCAATGTTAAAAATAACATGTTTTTGCATTTTTAAACTGGTATTGATTAAAGGGAACTACTGAGGTAAGAAGGATATGGGGGCTGCCATATTTATTTCCTTGTGAACAATGTCAGTTGCCTGGCAGCCCTGTTGATCTTCTGGAATAAGTAGTGTCTGAGTCAAACCCCTTGGACAAGAAAATGGCTAATCTAGTAAAACTCAGCTGAGTCAGAGTACATGATCTGCTGCATGCTTGTATGGGGTCTATGTCCAAAAGTATTGGAGACACAGGATCAGTAGGACAACGAGGCAGTCTCTGCATTGTTTAATAGGAAAATACTGTATATGGCAGCCTTCATATCATTCTCATCATTCTCACCTTGGGTTCCCTTTAAATGATGCCAGTGTTCAACGTTTTTTGGATAAATGGGGGGAGCAGGCTTATACTACCATCTGTCCTGATGCCTACTCCTCCCCCCATTCTTCGATCTGCCCCCCCCCCCATAGCTCACCTAAAAGCCCCTCGAGATCCTCTTTCAGTCATCAGGTTTGGGTTTACTGCGCAGGCGTCGGCTGGGCTGCATGCATCCTTCAGCACGCGCCCATGGCTGGGAGAGTACTGCGCAAGTGTATGACATCACTGCGCATGACGTAGTGATGTCAAACATGTGCAGTGCACTCCCGATCACGGGCGTGTGCTGTAGGATGCATGCAGCCCAGTCAGCACCTGCGCAGTAAGTACAAACCTGGCAACCCGAAATAGGATCCCAAGGGGCTTTTAGGTGAGCTACAAGGGGCAAATAGGAAAACGGGGGGAGCAGTGGGCACTACAGATGGTAGTATATGCCTGCTCCCTCCATTTCTCCAAACATGTTGAGCTCTAGGGGTGCATGCGCGGCGCTGAGTGATGCGGAAGCACAGCAGGGACCTACCGAGGAATATATCCTGAACCACTCATCTCCTCCGGGCAATTCAGATATCAGCAGACGTGGGAAGGCTGCCGCTACAATCAAGAAGTATTTGCGTATTGAAAGAAGTTTTACCAGTGCCAGTGTACCTAGCACATCAGTCTGAATTATTTGTGTTTGTCAGTTTATCTAAAAAAGAGTTTCCTGCCTGAGAGAGCCCCATTAATATTGTATTTTAAATGCAACATTGCCTTCTTGCGTTTCTTGAATAAAAAAAAAAAAAAAAAAAAAAAAGATAGATAGATAGAACATCAACCTCAATTACTTAAAATAGTCTTGTATCACCACCGACTGCTCAGTTTGCTGAATCTTTAAGAAAAAAACAACTTCTTTAGCATATGGGCTATAAAAATATACAACAAATCTTTTATATGTATCCCAGCTTGGCAGGAGAGAAGGAGGAAAAAAAACTGGCAGATTTTTCGCAGACAGTCAGACACAATACCGGGTGAAAGTGATTGTTGATGAATTGCTTTTTCTTTGATTGGTTATAAAGTAATAAAAAGTAAGTGAATATTATTTTCCCGTTTCAGTGTGTCAACAGAAAAAATGTGCGACTTGCCATAAAAACTGCTTCTCACTGCAAGCTACATATTCGGGAGGTTCTAAAACTGATTGCCCATCTGCTTGAGAACATTATAACTTTATACTTCTCAAAACTTCCGAAGTATATATGTGTGTATAATTTTGGCTATTACAGAACAATTACGTGGAAGAAATATTGTACGTGTTGTGAAACAACCTGCCACTAGTAATGGTACACAATGTAAAACAAATTGTCTTTTTTTCTCCTATAAGCAAGCACCAGAATGCATGAAATGAGTTAGTATTTACATGACTATGTGCCAGTGGATGCAAAGTGAGTTGGTATTCAGTGATCACATGTCCTCCATGTGTTGTTCTTAATAAAACAACAGAAGAAGCAGTGAGAGTGCAGACTACATTTCTTTTCTTTTGTGTTCTTTCTTTTTTTTTTACCTGTTTAATCTCAGATTTGATGCTATGGCCCTCTGTTTTATTAATTTGTTTTAGGTGGACCTAGTGAATTTGAGTGACCCGTGAGTGAGCAGATACCAGGCAGCAACAAGCAATTACCAGGCAGCAGTGAGCAGTTGTGAGAGTTTGAGAGGCATTTCACAGCCTATCCACAGTCTGTGGAAAAGAGGTCTTAGTCTCTTGACAGCCCTGGTCCTCCTCCTTATTACTCCATAGGTCTCTTCTTGGTAGGTGAGGTGATTACAGTGGTGAAGATCCTTTAACTCCTATTCCAAGGACTGTATCCTACTTATGCATAAAACAGAGGCGGAAGGAAATATGGGTGCAAGGTAAAAGCCAATAGAAGAACATTGGTATTTCTCATTAGTAAATTGGTAATTTTGGTAAATGCTACCAATATTATACTACAGCAAAATGCTATTCTCACACAGAACCCTTCCCCTAAGATGCCTAACCTCAACCTTCCCATGGCTACCCACAGCTAACCTTAACCACCCCCACCAGATACCTAATATTAACCCTCACACGCCTAACCTTAACCTCCCCATGAATGCCTAACCTTAACCCCCCAAGACTAACCTTAAAAAAAACCCACACCTAACCTTAATAGATAAAATATCAGGTGCCGCGGGTACACACATTTCACTATATTGCCACTATTTATACAGGTGTCAATGCTAGCGCCCACATTTCTGCTGATTTTGCTTGCCCAAATGTCCTACTTCCATATCCTACCTCTTTCAGTAAGACTATTTCCACTGGGTGCTGTACCTGTTTCTTACTCAAACTCTTGAGGGGCTTAACTACCAAGGTGTGTGGAGAAACAGGGGTTTGAGTTTAAAAGGGGAAGCATGCATTGCTAGGGAATTAAACATCCAGATTTCTCTTTATAGAATTTGTTTCAAAATCTGCCTTACTGTATATATCTACTTACTATTAAAAATGACCCGCTGGGGGGAATATTTATGCTCACCTCCCTCATAAGACTGCTGGTTCCTGATCATTATCTTCCGGAATCTGAATCTGTCATCCTTCTGATGCCATAGCAACAGATCAGATGAAGTCAGTGAACTTTTTCAGAAAAAAATGCATTTAGGTCAATGGGACGGAATTTGGGGTAAATTACAGTCATTTTAAATGAGATTTGTTTACAGTGATTTAAAGGAGAATTCATTTTCATAAATAGTTTAGGTTATCTTGGTCCAGGTAGCATAAACTAACTGTGCTGCCTGCAGACTGCAGAGTGGCGCAGTGGAAGTGTGCTGGGCCCATAACCCAGAGGTCGATGGATTGAAACCATCCCCTGCTAGGCATGACTTCATTTTTGCGCCTTGCTTTATCGCATGGGCAAAACGGTTTCCATAGCCCTGTAAGAGAAAGTGTAATAAGGGCCCTGCCATAACATAGATATTACAGTAGCTAAGACTACTCCTGGGCCTTTCTTGTAGTTGAAGAGATGAGTGAACTGGCTGGCTTCAGCAAGTAACGTTGGTGGTATAGTGGTGAGCATAGCTGCCTTCCAAGCAGTTGACCTGGGTTTGATTCCTGGCCAATGTATGTGAGCTTGCTTTTGTCATCCTAAAAATCCCTGGAAGACAAGATCCATGAACAGTGAGGAGGAGGAGGAGGGAGTGAAGGTGGAAAGATTTTTATCTTTGTAATCGGTTTCGGATATCTGCAATATCCGCGGATATCCGAATAATGCGCCCAAATATCCGCAGATAGCTATCCGGATTTAAAAAAAGTTTGGATATCCAGGTTACCCGGATAACCGGAATCCGGATCAGCATCCCTGATTATAAATAGCCAGTGTCACTTAACCTTCCTGGCGGTAACCCCGAACGAAGTTCGGGGTAAGCTGCGCAGGAGGTTTTCTCAGGCCCTGCTGGGCCGATTTGCTTAATTTGTTTTTTGCTGCACGCAGCTAGCACTTTGCTAGCTGCCCCGCGCTCGATCACCGCTATCCGTCGCGCCGCGCCGCCCCAGACCCCGTGCGCTGCCTGGCCAATCAGTGCCAGGCAGCGCTGAGGGGTGGATCGGGACTCCCAATGACGTCACAACGTCGCTGACATCGGTGACATCATCCCGCCGCGTCGCCATGGCGACGGGGGAAGCCCTCCAGGAAATCCCATTCTTTGAACAGGATTTCCTGGTCGGAGATCGCCGAAGGCGATCGAAGCGGGTGGGGGGATGTCGCTGAGCAGCGGCTATCATGTAGCGAGCCCTGGGCTTGCTACATGATTTGAAAAAAAAAATGGCTGTGCTGCCTCCTGGCGGAATTTATTAGATCGCCAGGAGGGTTAAATTAACTAGGTAGATTAACCTGGCTTCTGTGCTGGCTAGTCTGGCTTTCTGCTGGGTGGGCTGGCCTGCCACCAAGTATCTGGCAGTTCCCCCATAACATTTTCTGACCTTCTAGTGGAAAGCTTCCCATGCTCCCACGGGCCTCCCATTCAGGCACCACAACTTCCAGTTCCAGCATGCCTCCATAGAAGAACCGCAGCTCTCTGCATGCCTACATAGAGGCACCACAGCACCCAGCATACCTCTGATTAATGCACCGCAGCTTGCAGCATGCCTGTTATTGAGTCAACATAGCTGACTCTGCCTGGGGGACATCCCAGGCACCCCAGAATAGATCCAGGGCACGTGTGACTGATCTTTGGGGCTAGCGACACCACTGACTCCGTGAGATGGTCAGTGGACAATTTTATTTGCTCCTGACCCTGTGGTTAATGTTTGAGATTGGCTTCCAGTGATCACAGGGTCGGGGGCCAATTAAATTGGCTCCTGACGGCAGAGCAAGGGACCTGTGGTGAGGGAGAGATCGGCAGTAGTGGTGAGAGCAGTGGGTCCATGCAAGCGCGGTAATTGAAATCTACTGCCTAGCAGGAATTAGCAGCTACAAACAGGGCGTAGATTTCAAAAACCGTGGTCTGAAAAAGGTTAATCACTTCACCACTGCAGCTTTGAGCAACTCTCAGCACCAGACCATTTTTAAACACTTCACCCCAAAGGCGTTTTTACCCTAATGAACAGGAACAATTTTCACCTTTCAGTGCTCATCCCTTTCATTTGCCAATAGCTTAATCACAAAAATGATCTATATCTTGTTTTTTTTTCACCACCAATGAGGCTTTTTGGGGTTGACATTTGTTTTTAGCAATTACTTTATTTTCTATGCATTTTAAAGGGAAAAACAAGAAAAGAATGGAAAAATACACTATTTCTCCAATATCATCCCCTATAGTTTTAATATAAACACTGCTACTGTGCATAAAACCCACACATGTTATCTGCCTATTTGTCCTGGGTATCACAAGATTTTAATTATTTCCCTAGTACAAAGTGACAATATAGTATTTGGAAATAAAGGTGTATTTTTTCTCTATTGTTTTTTTCCTTCACTTTTTTTCACATGCACAGGAATGCACGTGCACTCGTGAAAGTCACGCACAGGCACGCGCAAAGCGGCAGCAGCACTGTCTGACTTATAAAAACGTCCTGGAGCCATTAAGAGGCTCTAGCAGGACGTTTTTATAAGTCAGCTTGTCATTAAGTGGTTAAATTTGTTTTGTGAGATGACATTTACTTCATAATGCCAACAAATTGAACACATACATGTGTGAGCAATATTAGGGTCCAATCCCTACGGTGTTTCAAAGGCAGGGAGCAGAGTATACACCAGCACTAGTATGCAGCAGGGATGAATGAAGAGTTGTGGGCCTCCTGTAGCGTGCTTTCATGCGGCAGCAATCATAAGAGAATGAGAGATAGCGAGGCATTGCTACGTAATAGCCCTTTATTCCGGCTGGGTAGACACAGTGGAAACAAGCAGTGGGGGTGCAAAAGCCTGAGAAGCAAGGATTATCCTTGCTTCTTCAGAGGCAAAAATGTTTTTGCCTCTGAAGAAGCAAGGGTAATTCTTGCGAAACAGCTGTCAGGTTTTGCAATTGCAACCTCACTGCTTGATACCACTGTGTCTACCCAGCCAGGAATAAAGGGCTTTTGAGTAGCAGTGCCTCGCTATCTCTCATTCCCCTGCGGTGTTTTGACATGAAATGGCATTAGGCAGTTATGCCAGGGCTAGACTGTGTAAAATAAATACATAGGTTTACATCACAAGCCAAATCAAGCACTAGCAGTTTTCATTTTCCTATTGTTAATAGTAATCATAAAAACAATAAAATACAGCAATTATTATTTTATTTCATTTCTAGAATTTTTAATCCTGCATTCTATTTTTTTGAAAAGGAAACTGATCAATATGTCAAAACAACTTGAAAGGCATATTGCAAGTGACAATTCGCAATTTACTACAAACATTATTATTGACCTGTGTTAATTATATTATTCTGAAAGCCTCCCAGCTAAGTACTTTATTTCTGAGACTTATTAATGTTGTACAAACAAATCATTTCTCTATATTCTTCAAAAAATGAGGTATTTTCCTGTAGAAACTTCATAATTACTCTTAATTAAGCCATAGGGGATGCGGGGAAAATTGATCTGTTGAACGGGTTGAGAATAAACTCATCCATTGGCAAAATGCTGCGAATTGACAAACTCATCAGCTTGCTCTGTAAGTCGGTTTATGAATCCATTTTTCCTCTCTAATGTGTCACCATGCTCTGAATGATGTGAAAGTAAACACAATTTAGCTGCCGAGTTTATGCTGAATGCATCAGTATACTTCACCAGCAATGCATTAAAAAACGATTCTAATTAAAATTGTGTACTGTAATGGGTTAGTGAAATAAAAAAAAAAAAAACAAAACAAAAAAAAAACTGTACCAACAGCAGTAATTTTGTAATTATAGACTTTACATAAAAATATATATAACTATGGATAGATATAGTAGACAGACTGCTAGAAAAATCGAGGTTTTTTTGGGGAGATTAAAGGGAATCCGAGCACCTCTCATGGGAATGCCTTTAAGATCAGTGCTGAAAAGTACTTGAAGATGCATACATTTCTGTAGCTTGTGCTCTCTTCTTTCATTTGATGCCTGAATCGCCATTCTACACCAAATAATTTTCGTTAGATTGTAATTTAAAAATTGTGGCTGCCATCCTGGCTATGTTATAACTTCCGGGTCACCCCTATCTTCTCTGTTAGAGAAGTGCATCACTAAATGAAGCAGGAAGAGGAAGCGACATGTATGGCCATTGCAAGAGGCTCCTCCAGAGGGGTGATAGCACGACTTTGTTGGAAGTCATCTGGCTTAAAGGCATGCACCCAGGAGAGTTGCTTGAGTTGCTACTAGATCTGGTTGATGGATCTCATACTTCAGCTTCTGTCAAAACCAAGGTCATCTGCCATATTGATCAGCAGACTTTGAAGAGGGCATACTGTGTGAGCTTTGATCTCTGGTGTATGCCTCTCGTTGCTCAGAGGGCTATGGCAATTGAGTTTTCCGCATGCAATTTTCCATGTTTTGACAGTTTTTTGGATTGTAATACCTTTAATGACCAACTGTGCATAGTTTACTGCAAGCTTTCATAAAGTTAAGTTTCTTCTTCAGGCATTATACAGAACTGGATCAGAGCCCACTTCTGTATAATGCCTGAAGAAGAATCTCAACATTTTGAAAGCTTGCAGTGAACAACACTCAGTCATTAAAGGCAATACTTGAATCAAAGTCCTTGACCAGGGCAGGTTCTAGACTATTGCTGGTAGAGAATGGCCCGAATGGTTCGTCCGCAAAAAGATTTGTCTGAACATCAGTGGTTCGCGTTTGCAGTGAACCCGCGAACTATATGCGAGTTTGACCCGTCCCCTATACGACATCATTAGGCTCAACTTTGACCCTCTACATCACAGTCACCAGACCCAAGGCAGCCAATCAGGCGTGTTAGAGATGAGCGTAATGACGTAATTACGATTTCGCGAAATTTTGCGTAATTAGTGTAATTACGATTCGTAAGATGTAATTACGATTAGTAAGTACATAATCGTAATGAAGAAGGATTTCGCGAAATTTCGCGTAAGCGTAATTTTCGCGTAATTTTCGCATTACAATGGGTATTTGTTCATGCCGTAATTTCGCATTAAACGCTACCGTAATTTCGCGTTAAACCGTAACGCTCCGTATAATATAAAAAAGCCGCCGACTTTAAGGGTTGATAGCAAAGCCCCCTTAAATGCTAAGAGCCTCAAATTTGGAGAATATATTAAGGAGATCAGAAGGAATAAGAGGAAATTTTTTTTTTTCAAAAAGACCTTATAGTTTTTGAGAAAATCGATGTTAAAGTTTCAAAGGAAAAATGTAAACATTTAAAAACCCGCCGACTTTAACGGTTAATAGCAAAGCCTGCTTAAAGTTTAGGAACACCAAATTCCTAGGGTATATTAAGGGGATCAGTGGGAATAAGAGGAACATTTTTTTTTTCAAAAAGACCTTATAGTTTTTGAGAAAATCGATTTTTAAGTTTCAAGGGCGAAAATGTCTTTTAAATGCGGAAAATGTCATTTTTTTTTTGCACAGGTAACAATAGTGTATTATTTTCATAGATTCCCCCAAGTGGGAAGAGTTTTACTTACTTCGTTCTGAGTGTGGGAAATATAAAAAAAGACGTGGGGTCCCCCTTCCCAGACCTCTTTAACCCCTTGTCCCCCATGCAGGCTGGGATAGCCAGAATGCGGAGCACCGGCCGCGTGGGGCTCCGCACCCTGACTATACCAGCCCGCATGGTCCATGGATTGGGGGGTCTCGGAAGGGGAGGGGCAGCCAAGCTTTCCCCTCCCCCTCCGAGCCCTTGTCCAATACAAGGACAAGGGGCTCTTCTCCACCTCCGATGGGCGGTGGAGGTGGAGGCCGCGATTTCCTGGGGGGGGGGTTCATGGTGGAATCTGGGAATCCCCTTTAAAAAGGGGTCCCCCAGATGCCCACCCCCCCTCCCAGGAGAAATGAGTATAGAGGTACTTGTACCCCTTACCCATTTCCTTTAAGAGTTAAAAGTAAATAAACACACAAACACTTAGAAAAAGCATTTTAATTGAACAAAAAACATAACCACGAAAAAAGTCCTTTAATATTCTTAATTAACCATTAATACTTACCGGTCCCTTTAAAGGGACACTTAAGTCAAACAAAAAAAAATAGTTTTACTCACCTGGGGCTTCCAATAGCCCACTGCAGCTGTCCGGTGCCCTCGCCATCTCCCTCCGATCCTCCTGGCCCCGCCGGCAGCCACTTCCTGTTTCGGTGACAGGAGCTGACAGGCTGGGGACGCGAGTGATTCTTCGCGTTCCTGGCCACAATAGCGCCATCTATGCTGCTATAGCATATATCATATACCATATAGCAGCATAGAGGGTGCTAATGTGTCTGGGAATGCGAAGAATCACTCGCGTCCCCAGCCTGTCAGCTCCTGTCACCGAAACAGGAAGTGGCTGCTGGTGGGGCCAGGAGGATCGGAGGGAGTCGGCGAGGGCACTGGACAGCTGCAGGGGGCTATTGGAAGCCCTAGGTGAGTAAAACTCATTTTTTTTTGTTTGACTTAAGTGTCCCTTTAAATAAATGATCCCTCGAAATAGCCTCGGAAATGTTCTATCAGTTACAATGTAACAAAGTTATTACAATGTAACAACTTTGTTACATTGTAACTACGCCGCACCCGACGTCACTCGCCGCTCAGCCGCCGCATACGCGTCTGCGCTGCACAGACCCGACAGAGCTCTGAGCTACATAGCTCAGAGCTCTCTAAGCATCTTTGTATTTGGGCTCCAAGGAGCCCCATTGGTCCTTAGCAGACCAATGGGGTTCCTTCAAATCAGAAGGGGGAGGGGAAAGCTTGGCTGCCCCTTCCCTTCCGAGACCCCCCAATCCATGGACCATGCGGGCTGGTATAGTCAGGGTGCGGAGCCCCACGCGGCCGGTGCTCCGTATTCTGGCTACCCCAGCCTGCATGGGGACAAGGGGTAAAGAGGTCTGGGAGGGGGGACCCCACGTCAGTTTTTTTTTTATATTTCCCACACTCAGAACGAAGTAAGTAAAACTCTTTCCACTTGGGGGAATCAATGAAAATAATACACTATTGTTACCTGTGCAAAAAAACCTGACATTTTCTGCATTTAAAAGACATTTTCGCCCTTGAAACTTAAAAATCGATTTTCTCAAAAACTATAAGGTCTTTTTGAAAAAATTTTTTTTCCTCTTATTCCCACTGATCCCCTTAATATACCCTAGGAATTTGGTGTTCCTAAACTTTAAGCAGGCTTTGCTATTAACCGTTAAAGTCGGCGGGTTTTTAAATGTTTACATTTTTCCTTTGAAACTTTAACATCGATTTTCTCAAAAACTATAAGGTCTTTTTGAAAAAAAATTTTTTCCTCTTATTCCTTCTGATCTCCTTAATATATTCTCCAAATTTGAGGCTCTTAGCATTTAAGGGGGCTTTGCTATCAACCCTTAAAGTCGGCGGCTTTTTTACATTATACGGAGCATTACGGTTTAACGCGAAATTACGGTAGCGTTTAATGCGAAATTACGGCATGAACGAAACGCGAAATTACGCGTTGAAAATTACGCTTACGGTATTTTCAATTACGATTTTAATGGCAATTACGCTACCGTAATTTCGCATCGTAATTGCAAATTTCGCATGCGTAATTATAGTAATGCGAAATTACGAAAATTTTGGCTCAACTCTAGCTACACTCCCTCCTGGAGCTCCCCCCCCCCACCCCCTTATATAAGGCAGCTGTGTCGGCCATTTCCCTTACTCAGTGTGGCTGCAGCAATTAGAGAAGGGAGAGGAACCTGCTGTAGACATAGGGAAAGCTTAGTTAGGCTCTTGTTGCTCCTTGCTGATTCTTATTGCTAAAATGCACCCCACAACAGCTCTTTTGAGAGATAATGTTGTTCTTGTGATCTGTTTTTTTTTGTGTAGCCCACTGACACTTGCACAGCCCTGTCAGTCAGTCACAGCTGGCCCTTGGTAATTCCTACTGTGCCACTGCCAGGCCCAGCACATTCAGTGCCTACCTTTTCACTGCACATTTGTAATACCAGTCACTGCATACCTGTTCAGGGTACCTGTGTGTGTGACAGTCAGCTGCAAATTGTGTTGATACCAGTCACTGCATACCTGTTCAGTGCTCCTGCTTGACAGCATAAAGTGTTATATTATATACCAGTCACTGCATACCTGTTCACGGTACCTGTGTGTGTGACAGCTGCACATTTGTAATACTAGTCACTGCATACCTGTTCAGTGCACCTGCGTGACAGCATGCAGTGTTATATTATATACCAGTCACTGCATCACTGTTCAGAGTACCTGTGTGTGTGACAGGCAGCTGCACATTGTATTGATACCAGTCACTGCATACCTGTTAAGTGCACCTACGCGACCACACTCAGTGTTATATTACATACCAGTCACTGCATAACTGTTTACTGCACCTGCGTGTGTGTGACAGCTGCACATTTGTAATACCAGTCACTGCATTCCGGTTCACTGCACCTGTGTGACCACACGCTGTTTTATATACCAGTCCGTGCATACCTGTTAACTGCACCTGTGTGACAGCTGCACATTGTATTGTAATACCAGTCACTGCATACCTTTCACTGCACCTGTGTGACTGCACATTGTATTAGTCAAGTCAGTGCATACCCTTCACTTCATCCCCCCCCCCCCGATATGGACAAAATAGGCAGAGGCAGAGGCTGACCCAGAGGCAGGCCACCCGGCAGGTCTGTTTGAGGTTGTGCTGACATGATTTTGTGCGGCCCTGAACCAAAGTACAGTGCTCAGAAGAAGGCACAAGCTATCAGCTCCCAAGATTGTCAGGATGTAGTTGACTATTTAACACAAAACACCTCATCTTCCACAGCCACCAGCGCTACTACAAGCACCACATCCACTACATTTGACACTTTGCAGGAGTTATTTGGTGGGGAATTAACTAATTCACAGCCATTATTGTTACAACAAGATGAAGGCACTAAGCAAGTTACACCACCTTACGTCCATAGTGCCGCCACCTTAGGCGGCACTATGGACGTAAGGTGTGAGGAGGAGGAAGTACCTGCTGTTGGTTCAGTTTTGGAGGTGTCTGATACAAGCAAAGCTGGAGAGGATGATTATGATGACAATGATGATACTGCCATGGATGCCACATGGAATCCTAATAGACAAGATGTACAAGGGGACATTTCAGGGGGGGGGGGGGCAGAGAGGAGTAGGAGGAGATGAGTTGCTGAAAGAAGCAGGGGGAGTTTGTCATCAGAAACAGCTGGTGGCAATGTCCAGTGCCATGTATCGCCACCTATGGACAGCCAGCCAACATGCCTTTCAACATCAGCTGCTGACGCCACCATAGTGCCATCACCTTAGGGCTCAGCGGTGTGGAATTTTATTTGTGTATCTGCCTCAGATGAGAGCAATGCCATCTGTTCTCTCTGCCACCAAATATTGAGTTGTGGAAAGGCCAACACCCGCGTAGGGACAACTGCCTTATGAAGGCAAATGGAGAAAAAGCACAAACTGCAATGGGAAGACCACCTGAGGAAAAGCAGCACACAAAAGCAAAGCCACCCTCCTTCTCCTCTTCCTCCTTCAGGTGCATTATCTTCAGCCACTTTCTCCCTTGCACCTTCACAGCCACCCTCCTCCACTCTGCCTCTCACCTTGAGCAGTTCCTGCTCCTCTTCTTACTACAGCAGCCAGATGTCCGTAATGGAAATCTTTGAGCGGAAGAAGCCAATGTTTGCCAGTCCCCCCCTTTTCCCGGCGTCTGACAACTGGTTGGCCGAACTGTTAGCTCGCCAGCTGTTACCATACCAGCTGGTGGACTCTGAGCCCTTCTGAAAATGTGTGGCCGTTGGGACACCACAGTGGAAGATACCAGGCCGCAATTCTTTCTCAAAAAAGGTGATACCCAATCTGTACCATGAAGTTGAAAGGCAAGTGGTGCCATTTCTGGCACACAGCATTGGGTCAAGAGTCCATCTGACCACGGATGCCTGGTCTACAAAGCACAGTCAGGGCAGGTACATTAATTACACAGCCCATTGGGTCAACCTGGTGACCGCTGGCAAGCAGGGAGTATGTGGCTGTGCAGCGGACCTAGTTGTGACACCTCCACGGCTTGCAGGCAGGCCTCCTGCCCCCTTCCTTTCCTTTTCCTCTTACTCCTCCTGCTACATCCTCTTCGCTGTCACTCTCCTCCTCCTCAGCTGAATGGCAGTGCTACTCTACTGGTGCTGCAATCTCCTCTCCAGCTACACAAACCCAGCTCCCCAGGGCCTATGCTGCATGCCAGGTACGATGGTGTCACGCCATCTTAGACATGTCTTGCCTCCAAGTGGAGAGTCACACTGGAGCAGCTCTATTGGCTGCTCTTAACAAACAGGTGGATCAGTGGCTGACCCCGCACCAACTGGAGATAGGCAACGTGGTGTGTGACAATGGCAGCAATCTCATTTTGGCTTTGAATTTGGGAAAGTTGACACATGTACCCTGCACAGCACATGTGCTGAATCTCATAATTCAGAGATTTGTGTGTAAGTACCCAGGCTTACAGGATGTCCTGAAGCAGTCCAGGAAGTTGTGTGTGCATTTCAGGTGGTCTTACGCGGCCATGGCATGCTTGGCCAATATTCAGCGGAGAAACAACTTGCTGGTTAGGAGCTTGATTTGCGATAGCCTGACTCGCTGGAAATCAACGCTCCTGATGTTTAACCACCTGCTAGAACAGGAGAAAGCCATCAACCAGTATTTCTACAAGTACAGTAACAGTAAAGGAAAGGCTCTGGGGAGATGGGAATGTTCTGGCCAAAGTACTGGACACTCATGCGAAATGCCTGCAGACTCATGCGACCGTTTGAGGAGGTGACAAACATGTTGAGTCGCAGTGAAGGCACCATCAGCGACTTGATCTCATATGCTTTCTTCCTGGAGCGTGCCGTGCGTAGAGTAGTGGATCAAGCTGTGGAGGAGCGCAAACAGGAACAGGAACAGGAGGAAGAGTTGTGGGATCAATTCTCAGCAGAACCAGATGTTTCCTCAACACCTGCAGCAGCACAGAGAGGGGAGGAGGAGGAGGAAGAGTCATGTGGGGAAGAGGAGTCAGATGAGGAAGGTGTTTATTTATTTTTTTGAGGAGGAGGAAGAGGCGGTAGAACAATTGCAGCAGGCATCGCAGGGGGCTTGTGCTGCTCACCTTTCCCGTGGTATTGTTTGTGGCTGGGGGAAGAGAAGAACTTACCTGACATCACTGAGGAAGAGCAAGAGGAGATAGATAGTACGTCTGCATTCAAATTTGTGCAGATGGCAGCTTTCATGCTGTCCAGCCTGTTGAGGGACCTCCATATAAAAAAACTCAAGGGGAATTACCTGTACTGGGTGGTAGAGATGTAGCGAACGGTTCGCCGGCGAACGGTTCCAGGCGAACTTTGGTGGTTCGCGTTCGCAGAGAACCGGGAACTTTTTTTTAAAGTTCGGTTCGCCCATAGACTTTAATGGCCGCCGACTTTAACGGTTAATAGCAAAGTCCCCTTACATACTAGACACACCAAAATTGTTGGGAATGTTAAGTGGAATAGTGGGAACAAGAGGAAAAAATGTTTTTCAAAAAGACTTTATACTTTTTGAGAAAATCAATTTTAAAGTTTCAAAGTAAAATGCGCCGATTCATAAAAAAAAGAACCGATTCATTAAAAAGAACCGGATGATTCAAGAACCGTTAGTATAGCAGAGAATGCATCCTGAGCAGGACGTGAAGCTGCCAGCTCCGCTGCTGTCTCTCCCCACCTGCCTGCACCTTTCACCCTCAACTAGCCTGGCACCCAGTGCACCCATGGGTGCCAGGCTAGGTGAGAGTGACAGGTGAGGAGGTGGGGAGAGACAGCAGGAGCCGGCAGCTATGCGTCCAAAAGGATGCATTCTCTGCTATGTGGGAGGCATCGGAGATCTTCAATCAACTTAATTGAAGATTGCAACATAAGAGGATACAGTTCGTTGGATCGTTTACTGTGGATATTGGCGTGGGAAAACTTTTTTAAAGGTACAGGTAAGTATTTATGGTTAATTTAGAATAATAAAATATTTTTCTCATGGTTGTGTCTTTATTTCATTTAACCCTTTGTTGAAATAGGTAAGGGGTATCTGGGGGTCCTCTTCTTAAAGGGGACTCCCAGATGCCACCATGAACCCCCCCCCCCCCAGGGAGTCGTCTCCCCACCTCCTCCTGGGGCACCGGAGGTGGGGAAGAGCCCCTTGTTCATGGATTGGACAAGGGCTCGGGGGGGAGGAGGGGAAGGCTTGCCCCCCCCCCTGGAGCCCCCCCATACCATGGACCATGCGGGCTGGTATAGCTCAGGGTGCGAAGCCCCAGTTGGCCGGGGCTCCGCATTCTGGCTACCCCAGCCTGCATGGGGGACAAGGGGTTACAGAGCCTCGGGAGGGGGGACCCCACGCCATTTTTTTTTTCAGATTTCCCACACACAGCAAATAAAAAAAATAAAAACATTTTTTTTAAAGGACTTCCGAGGCCACAAATGTGAAAAAAGTTTAAAGAGACTCCGTAACAAAAATTGCATCCTGTTTTTTATAATCCTACAAGTTCCAAAAGCTATTCTAATGTGTTCTGGCTTACTGCAGCACTTTCTGCTATCACAGTCTCTGTAATAAATCAACTTATCTCTCTCTTGTCAGACTTGTCAGGCCTGTGTCTGGAAGGCTGCCAAGTTCTTCAGTGTTGTGGTTCTGCTATGAACTCCCCCTTCCAGGCCCCTCTATGCACACTGCCTGTGTGTTATTTAGATTAGAGCAGCTTCTCTCTTCTCTCTTATCTTTTACAAGCTGGATAAATCGTCCTCTGAGCTGGCTGGGCTTTCACATACTGAAGAATTACAGACAAGGGCAAAGCTGTTTGCAGGAGAAAAACAAGCAGCCTGAAACTTCAGTGGATGAGAACAGGGGGAAAGAAACACACAAATGATATATTGAGATTCAAAAGGAAGGGTGTATACAGCCTGCTTGTGTATGGATGTATTTTCTATGTGTGGACATACTGTACATCAACCTACTTCCTGTTTTAATGGCCATTTTGTTTGTTTATAAACAAACGTTTTAAAACTGTTTTTAACCACTTTTAATGCGGCGGGGAGCGGCGAAATTGTGACAGAGGGTAATAGGAGATGTCCCCTAACACACTGGTATGTTTACTTTTGTGTGATTTTAACAATACAGATTCTCTTTAATACCTTTTCATAATCCATAGGATGCCATCTGCACCCTCCCGTTAATTCCGCCATGGCTTCAGCACTAATAATGGCCCTGGTCGAGTCCCGACCCCTCTGAACGGGCCGGGTTCTCAACTCATTCCCCCCTCAATATGGCCGCCACAGATTGCCGCGGCTGCGCAGTCCGCATACACACGATTGCGGCTGCGCAGCTCTAGCACTTCCTCCCGAGGCGTCCGATGTATGCACGCATATTGATTGACGCGGTGGGAGGAGGGCCTAGAGCTGCGCAGCCGCAATCGCGCCTATGCAGACTGCACAGCAGCGGCAATCTGTGGTGGCCATATTGAGGAGGGAATGAGAACCCGACCCGTTTGGAGGGGTTGGGGCCCGACTGGGGCCGGTATTACTGTGGGAGCCATGGGGGAATGAACGGGAAGGTGCGGATGGCGTCCTCCATGGATCTGGATTATGTATTTAACTTTTTTCACATTTGTGGCCTAGGAAGTCCGTTAAATATTGTTTCCTGCTATCTTTTTAACATATCCTGCAAATTTGGTGTTGCTAGGATTTAAGGGGCCTTTGCTATTAACTGCTAAAGTCGGCGGGTGATGATGATAACCAACCAGAATTATAGGGGTGCAAAAGTGCTGAATTCTGCCATAGGCTTCCATTAGGCTCCCTATTTCACTTTCAAAAATCTCAAATCTTTTCAAAGGGCTACGGCTCAGCAGTGGCAAATTTTCTAGCATTGTAGGGACTCTTAGGGGGATCATGACTGGTGAGTTTCGGGCCCCTAGGCCATAGAGGTCATAGCCTAGGGCAGGGGTGCCCACACTTTTTCTACTCGCGAGCTACTTTAAAATTTGCCAAACCCAGGAGATCTACCAACATTTAGGTAGCTAGGTATACGTGCCTTCAGTATAGGTAGATAGGTATAGGGGCCTTCAGTATAGTTAGCCAGGTATAGTGTAGTTAGGTGTGGGTGCCTTCAGTATAGTTAGCCAGGTATGGTGTAGTTAGGTGTGGGTGCCTTCAGTATAGTTAGCCAGGTATAGTGTAGTTAGGTGTAGGGACCTTCAGTATAGTAAGCCAGGTATAGAGTGTTAGGTGTAGGTGCCACTCACCTCCCTCCAGTTCCAGCGGCGGTGTTTGGGGCTCCTCCTGGTCTCCCCTCCTTCGGCCGCGCTGGCTAGAGTCAGGGCAGATGCGCGGCATAGAAGAAGGCTCCGGCGAGCGAAGGGGGCAGCGGGCAGCGTGCGCTGACGCATTGTGCCCAGCACCGCCCCCAGCTATGACGTCGCAGCGTCCTCCATTCCCGCTACGCCGCCTGTCTCCTCTCTGCCTCTTCCGATTGGCTAGCGGCCGACAAGGGTGCAAAAGTGGTAAAATCCCCCATAGGCTTTCATTGGGTCTCCTATTTCACGTTCCAAAATCTCACACCATTTCAAAGGGCAATGGCTCAGCTGTGGCAAAACTCACCAGTCATGATCCCCCTAACAGTTCCTACAATGCTAGAAAATTTGCCACTGCTGAGCAATTGCCCTTTGAAAAGATGTGAGATTTTGGAAAGTGAAATAGGGAGCCATTGAAAGCCTATGGGGGATTTTACTACTTTTGCACCCTGTAACTCTTGTTTGCAGAGATGTAGGGAACCCATCTTTGGAGTCCAAGTCTAACAATATGTCTTCTACCTGCATGAGGCATTTCGTGAGATTCAGACGTTGCTAACGGCCATGGCTGCGATTTATGTACGTCAGGATCGCCACCATTGAAGTTGCCCAAATAAACAGGTTTTTGTGACCCTAGGCTATGACCTCTTCGGCCTAGGTTCCCAAAACTCACCAGTCATGATCCCCCTAAGGGTCCCTACAATGCTAGAAAATTTGCCACTGCTGAGCCATTGCCCTTTGAAATGGTGTGAGATTTTGGAACTGTAAATAGGAGGCCCAATGAAAGCCTATGGGGGATTTTTACCAATTTTGGACCCCTGTAACTCTGGTTTACAGAGATGTAGGGAACCCATCTTTGGAGTCCAAGTCTAACAATATGTCTTCTACCTGCATGAGACATTTCGTAAGATTCAGACGTTGCTAACGGCCATGGCTGCGATTTATGTACGTCAGGATCGCCACCATTGAAATTGCCCAAATAAACAGGTTTTTGTGACCCTAGGCTATGACCTCTTCGGCCTAGGGGCCCGAAACTCACCAGTTATGATCTTCCTAAGAGTTCCTACAATGCTAGAAAATTTGCAACTGCTGAGCCATTGCCCTTTGAAAAGATTTGAGATTTTTGAAAGTGAAATAGGGAGCCTAATGGAAGCCTATGGCAGAATTCAGCACTTTTGCACCCCTATAATTCTGGTTGGTTATCATCACCCGCCGACTTTAGCAGTTAATAGCAAAGGCCCCTTACAGTCTAGCAACACCAAATTTGCAAGATATGTTAAAAAGAGAGCAGGAAACAATATTTAACCTCCCTGGCGGTAAGCCCGTGCTGAGCACGGGCTATGCCGCCGGAAGGCACCGCTCAGGCCCCCCTGGGCCAATTTGCATAATTTTTTTTTTGCTACACACAGCTAGCACTTTGCTAGCTGCATGTGCAATCAGATCGCCGCCGCTACCCGCCGCTATCCGTTGCACCGCAGCCGCCCCCCCCCCAGACCCCATGCGCTGCCTGGCCAATCAGCGCCAGGCAGCGCTGTGGGGTGGATCAGAGTCCCCTTTGACATCACGACGTCGATGACGTCAGTGACGTCATCCCTCCCATCGTCATGGCGATGGGGGAAGCCCTCCAGGAGATCCCGTTCTTTGATCGGAGGGGCTGGGGGGATGCCGCTGAGCCGGCTTTCATGTAGCGAGACCTTGTCTCGCTACATGAAATTTTTTTTTTTTTAAAAACGGCTTTGTGGCCCCCTGGCGGATTTTAATAAACCGCCAGGAGGGTTAAAGGACTTCCGAGGCCACAAATGTGAAGAAAGTTAAATACCTTTTCATAATCCAGATCCATGGAGGACGCCATCTGCGCCCCCCCTTAATTCCCCCATGGCTCCCGCAGTAATACTGGCCCCGGTTGGGTCCCGACTCCCGACCCCTCCGAACAGGTCAGGTTCTAATTCCCCACTCAATATGGCCGCCACAGATTGCCGCGGCTGCGCAGTCCGCTCAGACGCGATTGCACCTGCGCAGCTCTAGGGCCTCCTCCTGCCGCGTCATCAATATGCGTGCATACATCGGACGCATCGGGAGAAGGACCTAGAGCTGCGCAGCCGCAATCGCATCTATGCGGACTGCGCAGCCGCGGCAATCTGTGGCGGCCATATTGGGGGGGGAATAAGAACCCGACCCGTTTGGAGGGGTCGGGACCCGACCGAGGCCGGTATTACTGCGGGTGCCATGGTGGAATGAACGGGGGGCACAGATTGCGTCCTCCATGGATCTGGATTATGAAATGGTATTTAACTTTTTTCATACTTGTGGCCTCGTAAGTCCTTTACGCACTCTGAGCTATACCAGCCCGCATGGTCCATGGTATGGGGGGCTCCCGGGGGGGGGAGGGGCAGCCAAGCCTTCCCCTCCCCCCCGGAGCCCTTGTCCAATCCATGAACAAGGGGCTCTTCCCCACCTCCGGTGCCCCAGGAGGAGGTGGGGGCGACGTTTCCCTGGGGGGTTCATGGTGGCATCTGGGAGTCCCCTTTAAGAAGGGGACCCCAGATGCCCAACCCCTCCCTGGAGAAATGAGTATAGAGGTACAAAGTACCCCTTACCCATTTCCACACAGGGTTAAATGAAATAAAAACACAACCACGAAAAAAGTCCTTTAATTTTCTTAATTAACCAGAAATACTTACCTGTACCTTGAAAAAAAAATTCCCACGCCAATATCCTTGGTAAATGATCCAACTAACTGTATCCTCTTATGTTGCGATCTTCTATTAAGTTGATTGAAGATCTCAGAAGCCTACACCCACATAGCAGAGAATGCGTCCTTTTGGACGCATAGCTGCTAGCTCCCGCTGTCTCTCCCCACCTGCCTGCCTGCACCTGTCAACCCCCACCTAGGCTGGCACCCAGTGCACCCATGGGTGCGCTGGGTGCCAGCAGGGCCGGCCTTTGACCTGAGCGACCGGTGCGATCGCTCAGGGCGCCGGCTTCCAGGGGGCGCTCCTCTCCCCTGGCTGCGTGTTTTTGCGGCCCCGGCTGGGTACTCCCGCTCCGCCCCCTGGTGCCGCTGCTGGGGGTGATGTGCGTGCGCCGTGATGGAGGGGGGAGCCGCGGGGAGGGCAGCCCGACCTCTCCCTCCCTTCTTTCCCGGGCCATCCTCTGTGCTCCCCCCTCCGATGCAGACTGCAGCAGAAAGAACTCACCTCCCTGGTTCCGATCGCCGGCGCCTCTCACTTGCCGCTGGTATCTTCTACATTAGTTACTGATGCACACTAAACTTCCTGCTTAACAGGAAGTTTAGTGTGTATCGGTAAACTATGTAGAAGAGAGTAGACCAGCGGCAAGTGAGAGGCGCCGGCGATCGGAACCAGGGAGGTGAGTTCTTTCTGCTGCAGTCTGCATCGGAGGGGGGAGCACAGAGGATGGCCCGGGAAAGAAGGGAGGGAGAGGTCGGGCTGCCCTCCCCGCGGCTCCCCCCTCCACTATGCGGGGGGGCACCTACCTACCTTATACTGGGGGCAGCTACCTATCTAACCTATACTGGGGGCAGCTACCTATCTAACCTATACTGGGGGGCACCTACCTAATCTAACCTACGCTGGGGGGCAGCTACCTATCTAACCTATACTGGGGGCGGCTACCTATATAGCCAATACTGGGGGCACCTACCTATACTGGGGGGCACCTACCTACCTAACCTATACTGGGGGGCAGCTACCTATCTAACCTATACTGGGGGCAGCTACCTATCTAACCTATACTGGGGGGCACCTACCTATCTAACCTATACTGGAGGGCACCTACCTATCTAACCTATACTGGGGGGCAGCTACCTATCTAACCTATACTGGGGGTGGCTACCTATACAGCCAATACTGGGGGCACTTACCTATACTGGGGGGCAGCTACCTATCTAACCTATACTGGGGGGCAGCTACCTATCTAACCTATACTGGGGGCGGCTACCTATATAGCCAATACTGGGGGCACCTACCTATACTGGGGGGCAGCTACCTATCTAACCTATACTGGGGGGCAGCTACCTATCTAATCTACACTGGGGGGCAGTTACCATCCTAATCTATACGGGGGGCACCTACCTATCTAATCTATACTGGGGGGCAGCTACTTATCTAATCTATACTGGGGGCACCTACCTATCTAACCTATACTGGGGGCAGCTCCCTATCTAATCTATACTGGGGGCATCTACCTATCTAATCTATACTGGGGCAGCTACCTATCTAACCTATGTTGCAGGTACCTACCTATCTAACCTGTACTGGGGGCACCTACCTATCTACCTACACACTACTAAGCCCCCCCCCATTAGTGTATGTGTGTGGTGCGCTCACACGCGAAGAGGATGAATGGGGGGGGGGGGGCACCAAAATCTGGTTCGCTCAGGGCGCTGTGAAACCTAAGGCCGGCCCTGGGTGCCAGCCTAGGTGGGGGTTGACAGGTGCAGGCAGGTGGGGAGAGACAGCAGCGGGAGCCAGCAGCTTCACGTCCTTCCGAGGACACATTCTCTGTTATACTAACGGCTCTCTGCTATACTAACTATGAATGAGCCGGATCTTTTTAATGATTCAGTTCTTTTTTTTATGAATCGACTTTTGTTTTTACTTTAAAATCGATTTTCTCAAAAACTATAAGGTCTTTTTGAAAAATTGTTTTCCTCTTGTTCCCACTGTTGTTCTTAACATTCCCAGGAATTTTGGTGTTGCTAGCTTTTAAAGGGGCTTTGCAATTAACCGTTAAAGTCGGCGGGGGTATATTTTCCCACGGTCAGAAGGAGAAATTACATTGAAACTTTAAAATTGATTTTCTCAAAAACTATAAGGTCTTTTTGAAAAAAAAAATTTCCTCTTATTCCCACTGTTCTTCTTCACATTTTCTGCAAGTTTGGTGTTTCTAGCTTTTAAAGCGGCTTTGCCTTTTAATGCTAAAGTCGGCGGGCGCTTAATTTTCCCACGGTCAGAAGAAGTTAGTTTAAAATTGATTTTCTCAAACACTATAAGGTATTTTTGAAAAAAAAATTTCCTCTCTTGTAGTCACTGAAAGATCTCAGGTGTTAGACACCTTGAAACATCGTTTCCATCACTTTTCTGGCCAGCATAAATGTTTCTTGTTTTCAAAGTTCGCCTCCCCATTGAAGTCTATTGCAGTTTGCGGAAGTTCATGCAAACCGAACCTTCCGCGGCAGTTCGCGAACAGGGTTCGCAAACCAAAAATCGGAGGTTCGCGACATATCTACTGGGTGGCCACGCTACTAGACCCTCGGTATAAGCACAAAGTGGTGGAAATGTTACCAGCTCACCTGAAGGCAGAAAGGATGCAGCACTTGCAGAACAAGCTGGCAACTATGTTTTACAGTGCGTTTAAGGGTGATGTCACAGCACAACAGAATAAAGGTACCACTGTCAGTAATCCTTCTCCCATGTCCATGCAGGCAAGTACATGATGCTCCAGCAGTCTCATGGTGATGTCGGACATGCGGACAGTCTTTAGTCCAACGCCTCAACTTAGCCCTTCCGGATCCACCCTCCACCAATGCCTCAACTGGCAGGTAGCTGACTAGCTGGTCTTAAGTGTGGATGTAGACACTATGAGCAGCAATGAACCCCTGGACTACTGGGTGCGTAGGCTTGACCTGTGGCCAGAGCTATCACAATTTGCCATCCAACTTCTTTCTTGCCCTGCCTCAAGCATCCTGTCAGAATGGACCTTCAGAGCAGCTGGAGACATTGTTACTGAGAAGAGAAGTCACCTAGGTCACAAAAGTGTTCAGTACCTCACCTTTATCAAAATGAATGAAGCATGGATCCCAGAGGTCTACTGCCTGCCCCAAGACTAAGTCGGTCTCCACACAGCATCTCTGCCTGCAGGCCGCTTGACTGCCTTCTCCTCCACCACCAACAGGGTCCAGGACTCCAGGTGGATTCCTGAATTTTTAAGGCCGCTGCTAGCATCGGCCGCTAACAAAGCCGATATTTTTTTCCTAGTGTGTGTACATGCCTGCCTAATCTTTCTGCAGCTGCAACAACAACACAAAAGGCATGTACATGTGTCAATTCCCCTTTGTGATTGTTACCTTGCCCCGGTGAAGGGGCTTGCATATTACAATGAAGCAATGACCGCTGGCCATATGAACGTCTTGGGGGGTGCACCCAAGATAATACGGCCGTTGCTTCATTGTGGACAGACCTAATTCGATCAGCTGGACAGTCACTGTTGTTTCTGTCATTTAGCTACCTCAGCCCAACCATATGGGCTGGAAAGTCTGTCATTGCATACCTTTCACTGCATCTGTGTGACTGCACATTGTATTATTATACCAGTTGGTGCATACCTTTCACTGCATCTGGGACTGCACATTGTATTATACCAGGCAGTCAGTGCACACCTTTCACTTGAATGGATGGCAGACTTGCCCTCCATAACAGATTGTCGTTATAGGATTTAACGTTGATTCGTCTCATATACAGCAGGGCCTCGAAAGGGTCCTTCTGTATTGTTATTTTTTGTCACTACCTCCCTGAGTCGGAACTTGCGTGCCGTGCCTGCTGCCTTCCTTGAATGTGTGGTGGTAGCCGTTCCTGCTCCTTTGCCCACAGCAGCAGTCCGTTAAGGAAATCTTTGAGCGGAAGAAGCACAATGTCTGCCAGTCACCACCTTGCCTGGCGTCTGACAGCCAGCTTGGTGGAACTGTTAGCTTGCCAGCTGTTACCATACCAGCTGGTGGACTCTGAGGCCTTCCGAAAATTTGTGGCGATTATAACACCACAGTAGAAAATACCAGGCCACAATTATTTTTCTAAAAAGGCGATACCCAAACTGTACCGTGATGTTGAAAGGCAAGTGGTGTCATCTCCGGCACACAGCGTTGGGTCAAGGGTCCATCTGACCATAGATGCCCGGTCTGCAAAGCACGGTCAGGGCAGGTACATTTTTTATACGGCACATTTGGGTCCTTCCTTGGATGTGTGGTGGTAGCCGTTTCTCAGGCTCCCACTTCAGACCGGAATCGAACCCTGATTCCCCGGCCATTACCCGTGGTCACCATGGTACTGAGAAAGTAATTTGGAAAGTTTATCAGTCACACAGTTGAATGAATAGCAGGTTTACCCTCCATAACAGATTCTTGTTAAAGGTACTGAACAGCCAGTAGAAAAAGTAATTTAAAAAAATAGATGTAAGCTTTAAGAATGGTAGAGAAAGAACCATCGAAAGTTGATAAGGCAGTCAGACATTACCTGACATCACTGAGGAAGAGCAATCTCGCCATGATGCACACCAGTCCAGCACGGCCATCACTACACAAACAGCTGTTTGCGGTGCGTTACACAGTGAGTTTGGTCTGGTAGTGTGAAGCAGTACACTAATTACACTACCTGATTGATGTATACACATGCAAGATGTTTTAAAGCACTTTAGGCCTCCAATTTAGCAACAAAATGTGATTTCTGCCCTTAAACCCTGCTGTGCGTAAAATCCGGATTTTTCTCCGGGACTTTTGGCGTGTATCCCACTCCGCCATGCCCCCTTCCAGGTGTTAGACCCCTTGAAACATCTTTTCCATCACTTTTGTGGCCAGCATAAATGTTTGTAATTTTCAAATTTCGCCTCCACATTGAAGTGCATTGCGGTTCACAAAGTTCCTAAAATCGGAGGTTCGAGCCATCTCTATTTGCTGGAGGATGGATGGACTCACATCAGGCAAGTCTGAGAGTCAGGCTGAAGCAGCCGAGCAAAAACTGAAAAAAGATCATCTGAGTGTAGAGCCGCTACAGTCTGCTGCCCGGAATCACAAGATTCAGTCTGCTTCATGGTAGGGCCGCCCCTGTCTATGACTTACACCGGACCGTACTTAACTTGGATTGCAATGTAGTGCATTGTAATCAGAAACACATGTATCATGTGCGAAAAGCAGAAGACTGTCCATTTTCAAATCTTAGGAATAACCATAAACGAGGAGCCACAAATGACATGCTATTTCCAATCTAAGCCATTGACTACAATGGCCAATGCAGCAGTGCACATTTTGCCATGTGTGGCAAAACACACAATTCAGATAAGTGTGCTCCCGGCCTTCGGGTCTAGATCAGCTGTGAGATGTCACCCAGGAACATTAGCTGTGTGGGTAGGGTATTCCAGATACGTCCCAGGATACATACTAGTAGTTACCATGATACAGAGGCAGCACACTTTGCAGCTCTGTCCAGTAAGGTGAGATGATGCCGTGCATTAGCACAATGATTTATTAAGGCATAAAGTAGAAGAAACGGGATCAAATGGAGTGCAGTTTCATTTGCTATAATAATAAATTACACTGGATAATTATTCACAAAATGCTCATTCATTTTCAGTTTAAACTAAACAAACATCACAAAACTGAAAAAAAAAAACTAAAATATTAATAACTGAAAGGGTAATGGGTGCCTTTTAGGGCATAATTATACGTTCCATATATTATTAATGGCAAAATCCTTTTAAACATTTTGTGCCAAAAGGATCAATTTTGTTTCTTTATTCTCCAATATTTCAGCACACAACAGATGCATGTTAAAAATATAGTAAATATAAATAACCATTAATTACATACGTTGCCTTTTTTGCTGACAGATATGTGAAATATATTATTTCTGAATTTTAGCTGCACTGTTGCAGACAGATGGCAAAGTATCACTTGAACACCCTATATTCATGACAGGGATAAAAAAGAATACCATATGTGCAAGTGTTTTTTATTTTTATTGAGAAGCCTGGTAGGGAAAATTATATTCAGCCAATTTCAAAATTAATGGAGCAGAGAATGAGGATTCAACCCTATTGGTGTGAAAATTGAATCTGTTGTTGTACAATGTTGTTTATACGCTTTTTTTTTTTTTTTTTCTGAGTGGCTGAAAAGAACTTTTAAGTGTCGCGCGGATCTCGAAATTCATTTTTAAAAGTTGACTGAATACATTTAGTTTAGTTATTTTACTATGCTCACTTATGAAACCTTAGCAAAACCCCCAGGAGTATAAGGTTCACAGTTGGACGTTATTGTGCATTAATAAAATCTTATAACGCAGTTTACCGCACTGTAATAAGAAGTCTATGCAACGTTCACAGTGCAACATTAGCATTGCTGCAGTGCATTTCCTCTAAATGCACACGTTAACAGATATAGGGAAGCATACTTTTCATTGCCTGTATGCTTCACTGTATCTGCTATGTAAAACAGAAAGAAAAAACAAAAGGGAGCCCCCAATAGTGTATTATTGATAGTATGCGGATTCCAAAATAGTAGACAAAGATATACTCACAAACATGGTTTGCCAGACATTAGGCAACCACTGTTAGTGTAAATGAGGAAATTAGACCTGTCCCCACTCAGGCTAAGAAGTCGCTCTCTGTAGTAGTAAAAAACGAAGGGGTGTTCACACCCATCCACCAGGTGGATAATAATTTTGCAGTAGGTACAGAGGCGCCAGCAGAATAAAAGAGAACCAGTATAAAATAGTAAAATCGAGAGGGCAAGGGTGGACTTACCTCCCCAGAAACAAAAACACAACCATTGTAAATGGTAAAGACAAATTTAAGTGATACTCCTAGTAAACAATTGCAACGTGTTTCGCGGATCCCACGTCCGCTTCCTCAGGCAAAACACAATAAGGTGCAGCTCAGAAGTTGTGCATACGTGGGTGTAGCGCCTCCTGTATGCACAACTTCTGAGCTGCTCCTTATTGTGTTTTGCCTGAGGAAGCGGACGTGGGATCAGTGAAACGCGTTGCAATTGTTTACTAGGAGTATCAATTAAATTTGTCTTTACCATTTACAATGGTTGTGTTTTTGTTTCTGGGGAGGTAAGTCCACCCTTGCCCCCTTGATTTTACTATTTTATACTGGTTCTCTTCTATTCTGCTGGCGCCTCTGTACCTACTTTATCTGCTGTATGCATCAGTATTGCAACGTTAATGTGTTTTGCAACATTTTTGGTGTGTTGCTTGGTAATGTTGTGTTTTGACTCTAATGTTGCATCGCAACGCAGCGTCCTACAGTGAAACCAGCGTCCTACCAGAAAAGGCTCCATAAAGTAAAGCTCCTTTCACACTAGGTGCATTGCGGTGCACATCCACAGAAATAGAATCACACCACAATTGTGATGAAAAATTGCATTGCACATTTTCAATGGGATGCAGCACTTACAGTTCAGCACACAGTCCATAGTCTTATACTACATTGTTCTGCAATGCACCCACCACACTGGGTACATCACATATTTGGTGCATTGTAGTGTGGCAAGAAACACTGTAGAGTGGCCGATATACAGACCACAATGCACCACTGTAAACGTAGCCCAATGAAAGCTGTGCAGTAGCTGTCAGTGTTGCTCAGATACCTCATTATCCTATTCGAGTTTGGTCGAATTCGGATAGTAAACTATCCGAATTCACTCGAAGTTCAATATTCGAGTTAATCGAATATCCGATTCGACCTCGGATATCCGACGTCACTATCCGAGTCTGTATTTGAGTAAAATATTCGAGCTGGCCTTAAATAGCTTGTAAAACTTGTATTGGAGGTCAATGATGCATGGAACCACCTTTTTTATGGAGACAAATATCAAGTGATTATGTGGTGATGTAGTGGTTATAAAAAAGGTATCAAAAATAGTAAATTAACTTCATGAAAAGTGTTTGCATGAGAAGGTGTGTCCAAAATGTTTGTTGGAAGCCTCTTCCTCTTCCTCCTCCTCCTCCTCCTTCTTCTTCTATATCTTCTTCTTCTTCTATATCTTCTTCTTCTATATCTTTTTCTTCTTCTATATCCTCTTCTTCTTCTTCTATATCCTCTTCTTCTTCTTCTATATCTTCTTCTAGTTCTATATCTTCTTCTTCTATATCTTCTTCTTCTTCTTCTTCTCTATCATTATATTATGTGTCTTGGTTTTCCTTTCCTTTGTAATATTTTTTTTATTTCATTTGTGGAAATATTTTATTTTAATAACACCATAGTTATATTTGTGTTGATGGCATAATAGGTAGTGGCACATTGCAAGCCACAGCGCCTTTTTCTGTGTACCCTGGCGGTGGTAAAACACAGACATCAGCAGGTGGAGGAAGTAGTTGAAAGTTGTAGTGTGGTAGCTGGTAGGAGAGTGGGTGGCAGCAGAAAAAATAGTTCTTCTTCTGTTCTCCCTGGCAGTGGTAGCAGCACACAGACAGCAGAAGCTCAATGCAGCTACAGGAGGATGAGTAGTGTGTGTCAGGCAGTGTGATGTGACTGACATAATAGGCCCTGGGTCCTAGCGGTGGTACCAGGGCCGTAAATAAACAGCATGAGGTTCCAGACAGCGGTCGTGAAGCCCACATTGTGTCCAATGCACAATTGGGACAGCACAGTTTTCAACCCGGACACCTCTAAATTAATTACAATTTTTTTTTCAAATGGATGCAGCTATTTTTGAGCGTAATAGCTGGTGGCGCATGGGCAGCAGCACCTTGTAATGTGTTCCCTGGCAGTGGAGACACAGACAGCAGGAGGAAATACAACAGCAGACAGCATGAGGAGGTTGAGTGGCAGACTGGCAGCAGGCAGGAGGGCAGGCAGCGAGACATAAAAGGCGCTGGGTTCTAGTGGTGGTTCCAGGGCCGTAAATAAACAGCATGAGGTTCCAGACAGCGGTTGTGAAGCCCACGTTGTGTCCAATACGCAATTGGGACAGCACAGTTTTCAACCCGGACACCTCTAAATTAAATACAATTTTTTTTTTCAAATTAATGCAGCTATTTTTGAGCGTAATAGCTGGTGGCGCATGGGCAGCAGCACCTTGTAATGTGTTCCCTGGCAGTGGAGACACAGACAGCAGGAGGAAATACAACAACAGGCAGTGTGAGGAGGTTGAGTGTGTGGCAGACTGGCAGCAGGCAGGAGGGCAGGCAGCGAGACATAATAGGCCCTGGTTCCTAGCGGTGGTTCCAGGGCCATAAATAAACAGCATGAGGTTCTAGACAGCGGTCGTGAAGCCCACATTGTGTCCAATACACAATTTGGACAGCACAGTTTTCAACCCGGACACCTCTAAAATAATTTAATTTTTATTTTTTTTTCCAAAATAAATAATGCAGGGCAGGCAGCTATTTTTGAGCGTAATAGCTGGTGGCGCATGGGCAGCAACACCTTGTAATGTGTTCCCTGGCAGTAAAGACACAGACAGCAGGAAGAAATGCAGCAGCAGCAGCAGGTGTAATTTGTGTGTGGCACGCTACTTCATGTCCCCCTCTCGCCGACAACAGGGGCCAGCAATTCGCCTTTCACCCAAGCCTGGTTCATTTTGAGAAATGTCAGTCTGTCCACAGACTTGTGAGACAGACGAGATCCCTTCTCAGTGACGACTCCACCGGCTGCACTGAAGCAACCCTCTGACAGTACGCTGGAAGGGGGGCAGGAGAGCACTTCCAGGGCGTACTGCGCAAGCTCGCTCCAGATCGGCAGGTGCTTGACCCAATACTCTATGGGATCAACAGGGGCCACGCTGTCAAGCCCACTGAAGGACCCCATGTAGTCAACCACCATGCGGGTCAAGCGCTGCCTGTGACTGGAGAAGGATGCTGCTGCAGGCACCTTCTCTCTAGTCCTTGGCAGCTCTACACTCATGTAGAGCTCTTGGGTCAGAGACAGCAGGTCTGTGGTGCGCGTGCGCTTGCTGCTGGTGGATGCAGGCACCTGCTGCTGCCTCTGTGCTGGCAGGACAGTGGGAGTGGATGTCTGAGGGAAGGCTTCCTCCAAGCGCTCAACAAGGGACAGCTGCAAATCCCTCATTTGTTGCGCATGGTCTCCTCCTGCAGGCAGGAACTGGCTGAGCTTCCCCTTCAGACGTGGGTCCAGCATTATGCAGATCCAGATGTCCTCCCTCTGCTTCATCTGGATGACCCTTGGGTCCTTGCGCAGGCACCTCAGCATGTGCGCTGCCATTGGGAAGAGTCTGGCCATGTCTGTTGGCACATCATCGGCAGCCCCAGAGCCGACAGTGCTGTCCTCTTCCTCTGCCTCCTCCACCTCATCCTCTCTCCACCCCCGCACCAGTCAAGCTGCGCTCTGCTGCTCCCCCTCATCAGCAGCAAGGTCAGGGACCTCCACCAACTCCAAGCCCTCCTCCTCAGAGGTGGCCTGTGAAGCTGTATGCAGCTCCTGCTGGTCCAAGGCTGCCGCTCCCTCTTCCAACAGTACATACAGGGCCCTGTCCAGCACACACACCAAGGGGACCCACTCGCACACCATTGCATGGTCCCTGCTTACCATGTTGGTGGCCTGCAGGAAGGGTGCCAGGACTGAGCACACTTGCTGCATGTGCCCCCAGTCCTCCGTGGAGATGATGAACAGGAGGTTGGTGGCGGCACGCCCAGTTGCAGTGATGGAGGCAACTGTTGCTCGTGCAAGGTACTGGCTGACAGCCTGCCTCTGTTCAACCAGATGCTCCAACATCGCCAGGGTGGAGCGAGTTGGAACATCGATCATGAGCCGGTGCTGTGGCAGGTGCAGCTCCTTCTGCACCTCTTCCAGGCTCGCTACGGCTGCAGGCGAGTGCCGGAAATGACGCACAACCTTCCTTGCCGCCTCAAGGAGTCGGTCCATCCCCTGGTAGGTCCGCAGGAACTTTTGGACTACCAGGCTCAGGACGTGCGCCAGGCAGGGAATGTGGGTCAGGTCTCCCCTGCTGATT